>NC_092105.1:40025723-40365887 GCF_045679555.1 Salvelinus alpinus | reverse complement strand
TGTATACATTTATGACCAGGAATGCAGATTAAGCATTTAATTCTTACAGTTTGTTATCAGAGTCATTGCTACATAAGCCATGGTGGTGATATTTCAACATACTACTCATAGGACGCTAGTATGATTCTTGTCCTCCCAGCCTTGAAAGCATTATCGACAGAGACCATTTTCAACATAATGTTAAAGGACGAGGGCAGATAATGACTATTTCTTTCTAGTCTATGATGGGTGTAATCCTTTGAAGTGGGGGTAATTTGGCCTCAAAACCAGAGCATAAAGGTATCCTTCCGCTGGGGAGATTATTATCCCAGTATGATGCATTTTCCCCCTTACAATAGCGTAAGGCCAGTAAGATGGAACTTTTACAACCACAGTTTGTAGAGGCCTAGCCTAACATACAGTACAGAAAGCAATATACTTGAATCCTTTCATATATCTCCTTCTTTATAAGAGAAATAATAGGCTAAGCTTAATTTTAAAGTTAATATATTTGCTTAATCAATACCGGTATATTACTATATGTTTTACAAAACAAATAAAGGTAATTGATATATAAGTTATAGAAGGTTTAATATTGATTAGTAGGCCCAATCTCTGACATTGAGAGATTCACTTCACTGTCCAAGCAACCCTGTACATTTGGGGTATGGCTATACGGCCCCCCACATTGGTTGATTCATCTCAGCTGTTTTATTGTATCACCACAATCCATGCTCATCTGTTTGTTCAATTTCACACCACAACAAGAGTGGAAACAGTTGTTTACCTGTAGAATTTCACTCCAACATATAGGCTCCTCGGTAATTTTGTCCACTGCAAGAGGCTGCTGTGGAAAGCTACTCTAGATCAGAGTATGCCCATATCAAGTTGATCACATGGACATTCAGACTAAAAGGACTGTTCATGATTGATGAGTGTAAGCATAACTCTGAACAACTTTATTTCAAATTATATGATAAAACTTGCATCCCAAAGATATTCAATTATCTATTCATTAACTCAATGAGTCCCACTGTGACGCCAATGCAATTTGGGCTACTAACCCCTTTTCAACACCATTAGTCTGTGTGATTAACAGGGGCTGAGCTAGAGCATATTTGTGAGACAAGGGCAGATCCCGAAGGGGCCCGGAGCCGGGTCTTTTTACGAAAACGTTTGTAGAGTCCGAGCTACAAACTATTAAAAGCTATTAATGAAAAGCTGAGACTCTCAAAAACACACACGTAACATGTTTTACTCTATGATGCTCACAAGCTACACAAGAGTTGTTAGAAGGTAAGGGGAGATCATAGAAGATCATAGGAAATCCAAGGACATAGTGTCTATAATTAAGTGATAATGCCCGGGAAGCCAGTGCTTGGAGGATATATTGGCACGGGTGTTGTTAGGCCCGAGATGAAGTTGACATATTTTCATTAAAGGTTAACTAAGGTTAATACCCAAGGTGGCTGGTCATTCGTTCTATCGGTACGGTTACCAGAGATGCAACCCAGTCGTTCGTTCTAAATGTTCCATTGCCATACTGGCTGTCAATGTTCTTATCTCTTGCTTGCTAGCTAGCAAATTACGGCTAACTTACAGTTACGTCAAACAGTGTAGCGAGAATAACAACAAAGTAGCTGCATTTGTTTAAGCTGATTTATAGTGACATGTACAGTGCATTCAGAAAGTATTCAGAACCCTTGACTTTTTTCACATTTTGTTACATTACAGCTTTATTCTAAAATGTATTATATAGTTTTTTCCCCCTCATCAATCTACACACAATACCCCATAATGACAATGCAAAAACAGGTTTTTAGAAATGTTTGCTAATTTATTAAAAATTAAAAACAGAAGTATGACATTTACATAAGTATTCAGCCCCTTTACTCAGCACTTTGTCGAAGCACCTTCGGCAGCAATTACAGCCTTGAGTCTTCTGACGCTACGAGCTTGATTTGGTGAGTTTATCCCATTCTTCTCTGCAGATCCTCTCAAGCTCTGTCAGGTTGGATGGGGAGCGTTGCTGAACAGCTATTATCAGGTCTCTCCAGAGATGTTCAATCGGGTTCAAGTCCGAACTCTGGCTGGGCCACTCAAGGACATTCAGAAACTTGTCCCGAAGCCACTCCTGCATTGTCTTGGCTGTGTGCTTAGGGTCCTGAGCGCTCTGGAGCAGGTTTTCATCAAGGATCTCTCTGTAGGACTCCCGAGTGGGGCAGCAGTCTAAGGCACTGATCAGTGCTAGAGGCATCACTACAGATCCGGGTTCGATCCCGGGCTGTGTCGCAGCCGGCCGCGACCGGGAGACTCATGAGGTGGCGCACGACTGGCCCAGCGTCGTCCGGGTTAGGGGAGGGTTTGGCTGGCTTGGATGTCCTTGTCCCATCACGCTCTAGTGACTCCTTGTGGCGGCCGGGCGCATGCACGCTGGCTTCGTGTCGACAGCTGTACAGTGTTTCCTCCGACACATTGGTGCGGCTGGCTCCCGTGTTAAGCGAGCAGTGTGTCAAGAAGCAGTTCGGCTTGGCGGGTCGTGTTTCTGAGGACGCATGGCTCTCGACCTTCACCTCTCCCAAGTCCGCAAGACTGTAACTACCAATTCGATATCACGAAATTGGGGAGAAAAAGGTGTAAAAACAATATTTTAAAAATAAAGGATCTCTCTGTACTTTGCTCCGTTCATCTTTGCCTCGATCCTGACTAGTCTCCCAGTCCCTGCCTCTGAAAAATGGGGCCAGGTTTCCTCCAGACGTGACACTTGGCATTCGGGCCAAAGAGTTCAATCTTTGTTTCATCAGACCAGAGAATCTTGTTGTCTGAGAGTCTTTAGGTGCCTTTTGGCTAACTCCAAGCGGGCTATCATGTGCCTTTTACTGAGGAGTGGCTTCCGTCTGGCCACTCTACCATAAAGGTCTGATTGGTGGAGTCCTGGATTCATACCAGGGTGTCTGTAGTGACGCCTCTAGCACTGAGATGCAGTGCCTTGGGCTCCCGAGTGGCGCAGTAGTCTAAGAATAATGGAGAACACTGTGTTCTTGGGGACCTTCAATGCTGCAGACATTTTTTTGGTGCCCTTCCCCAGATCTGTGCCTTGACACAATCCTGTCTTGGAGCTCTACGGACAATTCATTCGACCTCATGGCTTGGTTTTTGCTCTGACATGCACTGTCAACTGTGGGACCTTATATAGACAAGTGTGTGCCTTTCCAAATCATGTCCAATCAATTGAATGTACCACAGGTAGACGCCAATCAAGTTGTAGAAACATCTTACAGATGATCAATAGAAACAGGATGCACCTGAACAGTCTGCTGTTCCCACATGCTTCAAGAGGGCCACCATTGTTCCTGTTCCCAAGAAAGCTAAGGTAACTGAGCTAAACGACTATCATACTGTAGCGCTCACTTCCATCATTATGAAGTGCTTTAAAAGAATAGTCAAGGATCATATCGCCTTCACCCTACCTGACACCCTAGAGCCACTCCAATTTGCTTACCGCCCCAATAGGTCCACAGACGACGCAATCGAAACCACACTGCACGCTGCCCTAACCCATCTGGACAAGAGGAATACCTATGTAAGAATGCTGTTCATCGATTACAGCTCAGCATTTAAACCATAGTACCCTCCAAACTCGTCATTAAGCTCGAGACCCTGGGTCTCAACCCCGCCCTGTGCAACTGGGTCCTGGACTTTCTGACGGGCCGCCCCCAGGTGGTGAGGGTAGGAAACAACATCTCCACCCCACTGATCCTCAACACTGGGGCCCCACAAGGGTGTGTTCTCAGCCCCCTCCTGTACTCCCTGTTCACCCATGACTGCGTGGCCATGCACACCTCCAAACTCAATCATCAAGTTTGCAGACGACACTATAGTGGTAGGCTTGATTATCAACAACGACGAGACGGCCTACAGGGAGGAGGTGAGGGCCCTCGGAGTGTGGTGTCAGGAAAATAACCTCACACTCAACGTCAACAAAACAAAGGAGATGATCGTGGACTTCAGGAAACAGCAGAGGGAGCAGCTCCCTATCCACATCAGTAGTGGAGAAGGTGGAAAGTTTTAAGTTCCTCGGCGTACACATCACGGACAAACTGAAATGGTCCACCCACACAGACAGCGTGGTGAAGAAGGCGCAACAGCGCCTCTTCAACTCGAGGCTGAAGAAATTTGGCTTGTCACCAAAAACACTCACAAACTTTTACAGATGCACAATCGAGAGCATCCTGTCGGGCTGTATCACCGCCTGGTACGGCAACTGCTCCGCCCACAACCGTAAGGCTCTCCAGAGGGTAGTGAGGTCTGCACAACGCATCACCAGGGGCAAACTACCTGCCCTCCAGGACACCTACACCATCCGATGTCACAGGAAGGCCAAAAATATCATCAAGGACAACAACCACCCGAGCCACTGCCTGTTCACCCCGCTATCATCCAGAAGGCGATGTCAGTACAGGTGCATCAAAGCTGGGACCTAGAGACTGAAAAACAGCTTCTATCTCAAGGCCATCAGACTGTTAAACAGCCACACTAACATTGAGTGGCTTCTGCCAACATACAGACTCAATCTCTAGCCACTTTTATAACTAACATTTGGATGTAATAAATGTATCAATGTAAACAATGCCACTTTATATAATGTTTACATACCCTACATTACTCATCTCATGTGTATATACTGTACTCTATACCATCTACTGCATTTTGCCTGTGCTGTTTGGCCATCACTCATCCATATATTTATATGTACATATTCTTAATCATTCCTTTACACTTGTGTGTATAAGGTAGTTGTTGTGAAATTGTTAGATTACTTGTTAGATATTACTGCATGGTCGGAACTAGAAGCACAAGCATTTCGCTACACTCGCATTAACATCTGCTAACCATGTGTATGTGACCAATAAAATTTGATTTGATTGGATTTGATAATGAGGTGTGATTTCGCCTGGCCTAGAAAATGTGCTCTCTCCTCAGGATACTGCTGTTCAGAGGAGCTAGCCAACAATACAGCTAACACAATCACTTTAAATTTAAGCTGGAAATACTGCAAACTAGCTGCACTTTGTTTGTTTTGACTTTTTTTCAATTTACCTTTTTTTGTATATATTCATAAAAATTATGCCAGCTGATTCATGATTTAGACTGGCTGAGAAACACTGCCTGTCTGTCTCGTTCCGACTCCCGACACATTCACTTTTACTCTGGGACAGCTGGAGATCTAATTTGAATATTGAAACAATGTTGCAAATGTCGGAGAGACAGACAGCAAGGTTAATTCAAATCTCCGCTGTTGAAAACTAAATGTTAGTCTAAAAGAAATGTGAGATTATGTCTAGATACTTTTTATAGTGGAGAAGCTTATAAATTGCCTGGCTGGGCTGATGAGGTAGTGGATTGCGCAGTCAGATGGAACAGAGAAAATTGGCATTTTAATGTCATAGACTAGACACTGGCTGGAATGTGGTTTTAACCAATCAGCATTCAGGATTAGACCCACCCATTGTATAATACTGTAATGAACTCACATAATTTCTGTCACAAACTCCAAACAGTTGTCACTAGTCCGATATTAATTTCCCACTGAGCAAATAATTACTGTACTTACAGCCTTCATATAAATACATTTTATCAGATTCTGCAGCTTCAAAGGAGCCAATGAGAATGTGTGGCATGTTCTGGTGAGTGAATTTTTATCAGGTTTTTGCTTTGGTGGACCTTATTTATTTAATTGACATGTCAATAAAACTCCTGAATGTCAAATGATGTTGTGTTCTACTTATAGCCCTGGCTTTCCTGAAAATGGTAAAACAATTAATTGTGAGGCTAAATATGAGGGCTTGATGATAAATGAAAGTCAGATAAATGAAAAGCTGTTTTTTTGCTGGGGTCTCAGGACTGATAGGGTTAATCTGTTTGTGCAAGCGACTTCCTTACAGTTTACCTCAGCCTCCTCCACTCCTGTTCTAAAATGATAGCAATATGCCATACTCCTTCCAGTGATTGTATTAGACAGCACCATCCAGCACCTATGGCATCAACAAAGATGTTGTTGTTTTCATTTACAATGTTTGGTTGTTGCCCCAATGGACAAAGGCACTGATACAGTTTGTTGAGGAAAACACATTACATTTATGTCGTCTATCATCCAATTGTTCAACATTAAATTCATTTTTCATCATACGTAAAGCCTGGAACACGATGGATTACGTGAGACAGATTAATAAGGCTCCTGTTTGTGATGATTCCCCAATCATGAGCTAGACACCATAGCATACACTGCTTTCATCAGCTCCACTCTCATTCTAAAACATATCAAATAGCCAATTCAGGGTCATTTAACCTTCTATTACCCTTAACATTAACCGTTTTTTCTTTAAAGGGACCTTAAGTATCCTTAAAATAAGAGCATATAAAATTGCATAAATGCATAGCACAGATTCTAAACACCGAGTCACAATATCGCGAGACTTCCGGGAACGCTTGCGAAACAGACCAAGACCAGGCCGGGGATTGGGTAGTCAATTAGAGAAAAAAATATATATATAAAAAACACACTGAACACATATGGTAGAGGAAAGATACAAGGTTTTAGTATTTAAAAAATATATATTTTAGATGATGCCAGAAACGCTCTCTTACAGTGTTCCGGAAGGGTGGCTATGTAGGCAATCTTGATTTTAGCATCATCCCGGAACCTGGGGAAAGTGTTAGCTACTGTGTCTAGCCAGCTACACTGATTTATTCACCAGAATAATATCCAGGGTTTGAGGAGACATGGGGGGTGCACAGAGCATCGAAATACCTGGAGGAGGATCCGAAGGTTATCACGTCCTCAGAGTATGGATCTTTAGTAGCATGCTAAACCACGAGCTGTAACTGGGCTAGTTGATGATGGGAACGTAACACATAAATACTTGTCATGAGTGTGAATGACGATAATGTTGTTGCAGTCATCAGGTTGTTGTAGAATTGTCAGTGTGTAATTTATGTGCTCCATGTGAGTAATTCACCACGTTTGTCGTTCAGAAAAAAACGGTGTAGTCTAACCAATTAAACAGAGCAATGTCTGACGAGTGAAATTGTGCAAGCTGAGTTGGATAGCTAGTTAGTTAGTTAACTAGTACCAGGTCGTCGCTTGACTCGAGCAACCGGTCTGTCAATGTGCATGACGGGGGTGGGATGTCGTTTCAATTCAGAACACATTTGCAAAGGGCATTGCACCTGTGTGTTGGCTGTAAAAGTGTGGTCATTTAATTTTTAAAGGCAATATGAATATCATGTTATTTATGCCATGCGCAAAAATCCTGTCTCAATTTGCAGGTGCAAGAGAATTCCCCTGGGCATCGTGCAGGATTGGAACCATTCTTTGACTTTATTATTTCCATCAGTGACACAAGATTGGTAAACTGTCATTTCTCAAATTATCTACATCCTGAAGCTGTCAGATCCCATTGCAGCTCAACTATTTTCAAAGCCATGGTTACAAGACAACCTATAGGTGGACTAACTTTGTTTACAGGTGATGATGCACTTTAATTAACATCTGTACATTTTTGTCAGAACAAAGATGATGACACATTAAAAGACTTGCTGAAGGTGAATGTGGAGAAACCCGTCAAGATGCTGGTATACAGCAGCAAGACGATTGAGCTGAGGGAGGCAACAGTCACACCCAACAACATGTGGGGAGGCCAGGGGCTGCTGGGTGTCAGCATCCGATTCTGCAGCTTTGAAGGAGCCAATGAGAATGTGTGGCATGTTCTGGTGAGTGAATCGCCTTAGCGTTTAGAGCTGCACATATGAATAACTGGAAATGTGTTGATGTGAAGACTTGCAGTGACCCGATATACAGTGCTGTGAAAATGTATTTGCCTTAATAATTTCTCTATTTTTGCAAACATTTTTAAGCTCGTTTTTAAGTTCGGCCACAACATCTCAATTGGGATAAGGTCTGGATTTTGACTAGGCCATTTCAAATTTGTTGCTTTTTATTCATTTTCATGTAGACTTGAGTGTGTGTTTTGGATCATTGTCTTGCTGTATGACCCAGCTGCCCTTCAGCTTCAGCTCACAGATGAATAGCTGATATTCTCCTGTAGAATTCTCTGATACAGAGCAAAATTCATGGTTCCTTCTATTAAGGCAAGTCGTCCAGGTCCTGAGGCAGCAAAGCATCCCCAAACCATCACACTACCACCACCATGCTTGACCATTGCTAGGTTGTTTGAGGTTCAAACTGTGGAATGCAGTGTTTTGTTTTCGGCAGGCATAATTGGACCCATGTCGTCCAAAAAGTTGACTGAAGTTTGCCAAAAAGCACAAGGAAGCACCTGGATGGTTCAAGACTCTTGGAAGAATGTTCTATGAACAGATGATTCAAAAGTATAACTTTTTGGACAACAAATTTGAAGTTTTGGAATGGCCTAGTCAAAATACAGACCTAATCTCAATTGAGATGTGGCAGAACTTGAAATGAGCAGTTCATGCTTGAAAACCCACGAATGTCGCTTAGTTAAAGCAGTTCTGCATGCAAGAGTGGGCCAAAATTCCTCCACAGTGATGTGAGAGACTGATCAACAACTACAGGAAGCATTTGGTTGTAGTCATTGCAGTTTAAGGTGGCACAACCAGTTATTGAGTGTAAGGGGGCAATTACTTTTTCACAGAGGCATTGGGTGTTGCACTTTGTTTATGAAATAAACGAAGTATGTCATTGTTGTTATTTGTTTACTCAGGTTCCCTTTATCTAATATTAGGTTTTGGTTGAAGATCTGATAACACACAGTATCAAAATATGCGAAAGTAGAGAAAATTAGAAAGGGGACAAATACTTTTTCACGGCACACTGTGTTTACAATTTCGGTCTGTATTCTATTTCTTGTCCCTAGGAAGTGGAGCCAAACTCTCCTGCAGCCATGGCTGGTTTGAGACCACACACTGACTACATCATAGGTGCAGACACTGTCATGAACGAGGTGTGTGGGATGCCTTTCTTTAGTGTCATTTCAATGATGTTTTCCCTACACTAAGCTGTTAATGTAGTGTTTGACTATGGTTTTTGTCTGGACTTTTCCCCACAGTCTGAGGATCTCTTCTCCCTCATTGAGACGCATGAAGGGAAAGGGCTTAAGTTGTATGTGTATAACACTGACACGGACAACTGTCGGGATGTGGTTATCATTCCAAACTTTGAATGGGGTGGAGAGGGCAGGTATGGCATTGACGTTTTGTTAATTCATTTAGCTGAAATGCCTATAGGCTGGCCCATAGCACACATACTCTCTGTGCCCTTCTTCAGCCTAGGCTGTGGGATTGGCTATGGCTACCTGCACAGGATACCCACACATACATTTGAAGAGGGTAAGAACATCAGTTTCCCTGGACATATTCCAAGTGAACCAGTTTCCCCACTTAAGGATGGCTTCACAGAGGTAAGACATTTTTTGTAAATGACCTACTTCTTTTCACTCCCAACACGTGAAGGAATGAGAATATTCTACAGCACTGGGTGTTGATCCCAGTTTTCATTTGTTCCTCAGGTACAGCTCTCTGCTGTCAGTTCTCAATCTGCAGTGCCTTCTGCTCCAACTGGGTTGGAACAAAATCTCTTTGACCTGTCAGTTAGCTCAGCTCCTCTCACTGTCCCGAGCACTCTTCAAACGGGTATGCTAGGTATCACTACTTTTCATTGAGACGCATATTGCTTACAGACTTGATATCACCAAGTAAGAGATGAGTTATTAACAATGGATTGTATCTTTGTCCAAGGAGTACCTACTGTGCCAATGTTGCCTAGCCAAGTCAGCCTCCTGGCACTATACCTCCAGTCATCCCTGCTACCACATTACCAGGTCATTGTTGGACACGGTTCTAGTTTGGGAACAATATGATGCATGTATTATGTTTATGTGGCTTGGTGTATTTCATTGTGTTCATATGTCCTGCACAGGTCTAATGTCGTTACCCGGAGGCCTACCTCCCCTTTACAAACTGGCAAATTTAAATGTCACTTTACCAGACTTGGGCACTGTGTCATTACCAGGTATTGGAGGGATGCCACCAGCAGGTAATGTTTTCAAGATTCTTTGATGGTTTTTAAGATGTAGTTTTATGGATATTTGTATACTACTGTTAGTAATATTCCTGTATTGCTGTAACTTTCCACCTGTCTCCTCAGGTTTCCCTCCATTGGCCCCTCTTCCTCCCCATGCTCAACTCCCAGCTGCCTCTGGTCCCAGGGGTAACTCTGCCTCCATCTGAGTTCACTCTCCCACCTAGCTCCGCAAACGGCAATCTCCTATGAGCAGACACCCTCATCCTGGACGCAACAGCCTCCTCCAGAGCCCCAGTGGTCAGTGACACATTGACAGAAACACTCCTCCCTACACCAGCGGCTTCCTCTGAACCTAGAGAAGCACCAGTGACTTGACTCCTCCTAGCAGAGAACCATTTACCGACAAGATCTACTGTATTTAAAACTCAACAAGGAAAGAAACACTCCGTTGTACTCCTGAAACTATGGCGGCATCCCCTATTATCCACCCTTTTCCAGAAGTGTGTGTATATTTGCACATTTCTTGTTATGGATTTACAAGCATTGGATTGGTGTAATCATTGGCTGGAGAAGTTTCCACCATTGTTAAATCCATGATGGGGAGTGTAGACTCTGGAAAAAGGGTGGAGAATCGGGATGCAGCCTTGGTGGCTGAAACAACAGCAAGGGTCTTCGGAAGAACGATGGGCGGTCAGAAATGTGAGAATTATTATGTGAGAGATCTGCTTTAGCCTGTTGTAATGCAGAATCATGTCTTTATTTTTGCTGTATAAAAAAGTACTAAAACATATGAGTTAAAGTGTGTAATTGAGACATCCCTTTCTTGAATAAATTTATTTATTTTTCTCGTCTGCAGAATTGACTTCTCATACTTCCACCTCAGTTCTGTAGTTCTTTGGTTGGTGTAAAAATTGTGCTTTACTGCTGAAAACCACAGGGTGTCAGTGTAGGAATGGGAATACTCATCCTGTCTTCTATCCTCAACCCATCATGGGAAAGTCAGAGGTACCGCCCCGCTGACCTTCTCCAGTGGGTTTTGAGGAGAGAGGATGTAGTTGAGATTTTCCCACAATGTACCTTGAGCAGATTCCTTTGCAATGGGATAGATTCATTTTGCACTTACTATTACCAAGTTGGTGCATCTTGGCTACAAAAAAGTTAATTATACCTCAAACTTCACATATTTGCTGTCAATGTATTTTTCCAAATTTCTGTATAAACCAAGTATTCCCATTCAGTGTTACATGGAAATTGGTATGATTCACTCTTTGTCGGCCTGCTGCATGTTAATTGTATTGAGCCCTTCAAGTATTTAGATGGTCAGTGGAACAGAATATATTGGTGCAACAGCTGATCAAGAATGCTGATGTTAACGTTGCCCTTCAGTTCCATCCCGTCACTGGCTCCCAGTTGCTGCTAGCATCAGATCTAAAGCATGCCTACTCCACTGGGCAGTGAAAGAAACTCAATCATACACGCAAATAATTAGACTGGGTCACTGTCTGGTCAGCAGGCTCTTCTGGCACTGTCTTAGCGGTCCTGTCTGACCCCAACGACAAGGAACACCTATCTTTCCTTCTCAATGATCCCCAATATTGTCAGGAAGCCAAATATACATTGTTGAGGTGTTTACTCTGGGCTACGTCTACAATTCCAGCAGAATCAACAAGTTAATCTTTACAAGTACAGGAAATGCAATTGACCAAAAGCACAGGTTTGGGAGTACAGCTATTTTCCTTTGGCACAATTGAGAAAAGGTAGCCAGACAAGCTAGTGCATTTGGAAAGTATTCAGACCCCTTGACTTTTTCTAAACACAATACCCCATAACGACAAAGTGATAACAGGTTTTGGGATTTCTTTTGCAAGTAAAAAATTAAAACAGAAATAACTTATTTACATAAGTATAGACCCTTTGCTATGAGACTCAATTGAGCTCAGGTGCATCCTGTTTCCATTGATAATCCTTGAGAGGTTTCTACAACTTGATTTGAGTCCACTTGTGGTAAATTCAACTAATTGGACATGATTTGGAAAGGAACACATCTGTGTAGGTAAGGTCCCACAGTTGACAGTGCATGTCAGAGCAAAAACCAAGCCATGAGGTCGAAGGAATTGTCCATAGAACTCAGACACAGGATTGTGTCGAGGCACAGATCTGCACCAAAACATTTCTGCAGCATTGAAGGTCCCCAAGAACACAGTGGCCTCCATCTTTCCTAATTGGAAGAAGTTTGGAACCACTAAAACTCTTCCTAGAGCTGGCCGCCCAGCCAAACTGAGCAATTGGTGGAGAACGTCACTGACAGAGCTCCTCTGTGGTGGAAGAACCTTCCAGAAGGACAACCATCTTTGCAGTACTCCACCAATCAGCCCTTTATGGTAGTGGCCGGACGGAAGCCGCTCCTCAGTAAAAAAGGTACATGACAGCCCGCTTGGAGTTTGCCAAGACACCTAAAGGACTCAGACCATGAGAAACAAGATTCTCTGGTCTGATGAAAGAGAACTCTTTGGCATTCATTGGAGGAAGCTTGGCACCATCCCTACGGTGAAGTATGGTGGTGGCAGCTTCATGCTGTGGGGATGTTTTCAGCAGCAGGGACTGGGAGACTAGTCAGGAGAGGGAAAGATGTACAGAGAGATCCTTGATTAAAGGTCCTGAGTGCTCTGGAGCAGGTTCAGGCTGGGGTGAAGGTTCACCTTCTAACAGGACAACAACAACCCTAAGCACACAGCCAAGACAATGCAGGAGTGGCTTCTGAATGTCCTTGAGCAGCCCAGCCAGAGCCTGGACTTGAATCCGATCGAACATCTCTAGAGACCTGAAAATAGCTGTGCAGCGACACTCCCCCATCAAACCTGACAAAACTTGAGGATCTGCAGAGAAGAATGGGAGAAGCTTGAAATACAGGTGCCAAGCGTGTTGCATCGTAACAAAGACTTGAGGCTGTAATCGCTGCCAAAGGTGCTTCAACAAAGTACTGAGTAAAGTGTCTAGATACTTATGCAAATGTGATAGTTTATTTATAATACATTTGCAAACATTTCTAAAAACCTGTTCTTGCTTTGTCATTATGGGGGTTGTGTGTAGATCGATGAGTGGGGGGGTGAATTAATACATTTTAGATTAAGGCTGTAACGTAAAAGAGAAAGTCAAGGGGTCGGAATACTTTCAGAATGCACTGTATGTAATTTAAGATGGGACTGGAATTGTTTGTAACTTATTACATTTACATTTAAGTCATTTAGCAGACGCTCTTATCCAGAGCGACTTACAAATTGGTGCATTCACCTTATGATATCCAGTGGAACAACCACTTTACAATAGTGCATCTAACTCTTTTAAGGGGGGGGGGGGGGTTAGAAGGATTACTTTATCCTATCCTAGGTATTCCTTAAAGAGGTGTGTCAGGACTACACTGACTGAAAAGGCCCAACTTCATCCACCCATCAAAACATACAAGTCACAGAACACTGGAGAGCTCCTCCCATCGTAGTCTCCAAAATAAATCCATTGTATAGCATGCTGTGATTCCCTGGTATTTATCATCGTCATCATTTATTGTTTTTACAGAACTGTACATTTTGTACCCAGAGTGGAACATACAGCCCTAAAAATTAAGAGCAACATCAAAAGCAGCAAAAATTTAAAACAAATCGAGAAAAAAATAATAAAGTACAAGAGAAGTTGTTAAAGGTCCAATGCAGCCATTTTTATCTCAATATCAAGTCATTTCTGGGTAACAAATAAGTACCGTACTGTGATTTTTAATAGAAAACATGATCAGAAACAAAACATAGCAATTTCTGAAGCAAAGAATTGATAGTGGTCTGAGTGGGGAAGGGAAAAAGTGAAAACTAGCTGTTATTAGCAGTGAGGTTTGGAACTCTTTCTTATTGATCTATAAACTAATTTACTGCCTGGAGATGTCAGCAGGCAGGCGAAAACTCAATCCCACCACACAGGCAAACATTTCAGGTGGTCTTGTCAAACAGCTCTTAAACTAAAGGGCATCATCATAATTATCACAATTTCACAGTATTATTCCAACCTCAGTGTGGTAATGTGTATACAAAACAAAGGGAAAAATCACTGCACTGGGCCTTTAAACATTTGTACAGAATGGTACAGCTGCAGTTCGAAATCTGAAAATCGTTTTCTGTACAGCAAATATACATGTACTCTCAAAGAAATTCATTAAAATCTTCCTGCATAGGATTCTGTACATTGACATTTGGTTATTTTGTGCATTCAACATTAGTATGCTGCCTGGGCCTAAATGACAGATCCCACATATGCTAAAAATTACATTCTCATGGCTAATTGAACAACTCAAAACCCAACACTTTCTGAAAATAAAAAACATACAGCCAAATTGATGGTGAAATCATTAAAGACCTACAAAAAAAAAAAAAAACGACTGTCCACTCCTAGAAGTTAAATCACCCCGGCAGGACCATGTTCATTCTTCGAAACGGCGGGCTGCCAGGTATCCCTTAGGCCCTGTAAGGCTTCCACCAGCAAGTGTCCAGTCACATTTATTCAAGTACTGTCTGTAGCAGTGCTCTATTCAACCTTCACAAGGTAATATACTCATGTTCTTTTAAACATCCGTTCATTAATAAGTCTTTAGTAAACACCCATTTGAAATCCAGCACAGTCCAGGCAAAGGCCAAATTCAACACCATTCAGTCTGCAGGGTCCAAATGCCTTCCATACACCGCTGGTTGGCAGGCAGCTCCTCTCCCACACACCTGGTCCTGTGGGGGAGAGGGCTCTGCAGGCGTGGTGGTGCAGCCAGTCAGTCAGTGGGGGGAGAGGGCTCTGCAGGCGTGGTGGTGCAGCCAGTCAGTCAGTGGGGGGAGAGGGCTCTGCAGGCGTGGTGGTGCAGCCAGTCAGTCAGTGGGGGGAGAGGGCTCTGCAGGCGTGGTGGTGCAGCCAGTCAGTCAGTGGGGGGAGAGGACTCTGCAGGCGTGGGTGGGGGGAGAGGGCTCTGCAGGCGTGGGTGGGGGGAGAGGGCTCTGCAGGCGTGGGTGGGGGGAGAGGGCTCTGCAGGCGTGGTGGTGCAGCCAGTCAGTCAGTGGGGGGAGAGGGCTCTGCAGGCGTGGTGGTGCAGCCAGTCAGTCAGTGGGGGGAGAGGGCTCTGCAGGCGTGGTGGTGCAGCCAGTCAGTCAGTCAGTGGGGGGAGAGGGCTCTGCAGGCGTGGTGGTGCAGCCAGTCAGTCAGTCAGTGGGGGGAGAGGGCTCTGCAGGCGTGGTGGTGCAGCCAGTCAGTCAGTGGGGGGAGAGGGCTCTGCAGGCGTGGGTGGGGGGGAGAGGGCTCTGCAGGCGTGGGTGGGGGGAGAGGGCTCTGCAGGCGTGGTGGTGCAGCCAGTCAGTCAGTGCACAGCCGGCCCTCAGTATGAGATGATGCTGGAGGAGGCAGGTCCTGAGCCACCAGCGCCCAGCTGCAGATTCCCTGAAGAGCTGGACCTCCTCATGTGAGGGAGCAGGTAGGAATCCCTTCCCAGTTGGTGAACATCAAACCGGTCCTCCTTCCTGTATGCCAAGCAACGCCTTATAAAGGCCTTGGGGAATAAAGGAGACATCATTCAAAAGACAGCACTCAGAACCAATTAAATGAAACATTGGAGCAAGACGCTGAGTATGATGGCGATCATGACTTATGGCTGGACAGAAATGCATCTCAAAAGGGGCTGTAATGTCAGTCTCTTATATGAACACTAGAGGTCTCAACAAAAGCAATGTTTATACAGGAATTGCTTAATCATAAAACAATCCCAAAGTATTAAATAGAAGTGACAGTTGCAGTCAGATGGTAATATCCAGAACAACTTTTCCCACAGACCTTTGCTTCATTACTGGCAACAGGCTTGACAGGAAACTGAACTTCGGTTGCTTTAAGAATTGTGTTCTCCTGCAGGATATCCTGCTGAGACTGATTGTGACCAAATGGCTGAAAGATAAAAAAAAATAAGGCGACGAGTTAAGTGTTGTGAAAATAAGTTATTTTAGTCGATAAAGCCAGTTCTCTAACACTTACTTTTCTTCCATATAAACACTGGAAAAAGATGATGCCAACAGACCACACGTCCACCTTGTTGGAGATCTTTGGAGGTTCTTTGCCAACAACAAAACACTCAGGAGGCAAGTACCTTTGAGAGAACACAAAACAAAATCTGTCCATAAGTCTAGCATCATATCATCAAAATCATGTGCTGGTCCTGATACAGAGCCTTCAGAAAGTATTCGTACACCTTGACTTATTCTAAAGTTGTGTTACAGCCCGAATTCAAAATATATCTCACCCATCTACACACAATACCCCATAATGACAAAGTGAAAACATGTTTAGACATTTTTGCTAACTTATTGAAAATTAAATACAGAAATCACATTTACATAAGTATTCACACCACTGAGTCAATACTTATGTAGAAGCACCTTTGGTGGCAATTACAGCATTGAGTCACCTTGGTTAGATCTATCAGCTTTGTACATCTAGATGTGGGGATTTTCTCCCATTCTTCCATGCAGATTTTCTAAATCTCTGTTAAGTTAGATGGGGAGCAGCAATCTTCAAGTGTTTCCACACATTTTTAAATGAGATTCAAGTCTGGGCCACTCAAGTACTTTCACAATCTTGTTCTGAAACCATTCCAGTGTTGCTTTGGCTGTATGCTCGGAGTCATTGTCCTGTTGGAACGCAAATCTAAAGGTAATTTGCACTCTGAAGCAGGTTCTCATCAAGGATTTCTCTGTATTTGGCTCCATTTCCTCTATCCCTACCAGTCTCCCAGTCCCTGCTGCTGAAAAGCATCCCAATGCTGCCACCACAATGCTTCACGGTAGGGATGGTGTTAGATGGGTGATGAGCTGTGCCTGACACAGCACAGACACAGCACTTTGCATTCAGGCTAAAGAGTTACATTTGTCTCATCAGACCACAGAATCTTTTGTCTTATGCTCGGAGTCGTACACGTGCTATTTTGCAAACCCCAGGCATGCTGTCATGTGCTTTTTTCTCAGGAATAGCTTCCGTCTGGCCACTATCCCATAAAGACCAGATTGGTGAAGTGCTGTAGAGACTGTCGTCCTTCAGGTTCTCCCATCTCAGCTAAGGAACTCTGTAGTTCTGTCAGAGTAGTCAATGGGTTCTTAGTCACCTCCCCGACAAAGGTCCTCCTTGCCCGGTTGCTGAGTTTGGTTGGCCAGCCAGCTCTAGGCCGAGATTGGGTAGTTCCATATTTGTCGTCTTTTCCCAAATGATGGTGACCACTGTGGTAATAGGAAACTTAACACTCTAGAAATTGTTTTATACCCATCCCCAGATATATGCCTCATCACAATTCTATCTCAGAGAACTACTGACAGTTCTTTGGGCTTCATGGTAGAATTTCTGCTCTGACATGCACTGTCAACTGCGGGACCTTACATAGACAGGTGTGTTTCTTTCTAAATCATGTCCATACAATTTGGCCACCGGTGGACTCCAATCAAGTTGGAATGACATGTCAAGGATGATCAAAGGAAATTGGATGCACCCAAGCTCAAATTGGAATGTCAAAGGAAAGGGGTGTGAATACTTATGTAAATTACATATTTCTGTATTTAAATTTGCCAAAAAAATCCCTTTGTTTTACCATCGTCATTATGGGGTATCATGAGATGGGTGAGAGAAAAAAAAAATCTACTTAATCCATTTTGAATTCAGGCTGTACCAAAACAAAATGTGGAATAGGTCAAGGGGTGTGAATACTTTGAAGGCACACTGCATATTTATCCATATATGGTGGCAGTTCACTACCAGTAGGTCCCTGCTCCTTGTGAGGTCAGGTCCATGCCATCTGCACCGTAGCTGTCGTCATCCATGATTTTGGACAAACCGAAGTCTGTGATTTTAATTTCCCCACAAGCTGTGCCATCCACAAGCAGGATGTTACCTTGAAATTGGAACAGAACAAATGAGCACATAGCCTCAGAGAACATGGGATCTCTTTACAGATGGAAAGGTAATCATACTATCCCTGCAGTGTGTGAAGTGTGTCTGTTCACCTGGCTTGAGGTCATAGTGGATTATGGGGGGCTTGATTTCGTTCAGGTATCGGAGAGCATTCACAATCTGCATGACAATGGAGCGGGCCTCCTTTTCTGACATTAGCTTGTGCTGCTTCAAGTAGAAGTCCAGGTCATTTCCTTCACAGTACTCCAAAACTGTGCAAAACCTGTGAGGGCAATGTGTAAAAGGCAGTGATGAGAGGATGTCATGAGAACATATCGTCAGTACAATGAGGAAGGGTCACTTACGTGTCTGTGTCCAGTGAGAAGTAGTCATACAGCTTGACGATTCTGGGGTGGTCCAGCTGCTTGTGTATTCTGTACTCTCGACAGGCGTGTCTGCAACAAGGTGAGCGGTGTTACAATGGGCAACCAAATGAATGAATCAAGACAGTAGGGGCGCAGAGGTGGAGGTATGACTGATTGATTGGCTAACCCAGACACAAAGCTTACGGACTCGAACAACCAAAGGCTTAAAGCCAGCGAATTACACATAAAACTGTGCCATTGTTACAGTAATTCATAAAACTGACTCTGCTTTTCTAAAATTATCTAAAGCAGAGCAATGCTTTTTAAAAACTTACTTTTCACAGTGTTGATGAACAGAACATGGCGAAAGTGGCAATTATTTAATGTTGAACATACTTGTGATAGTTCTCTTTTTTCTCCTCCCTCCAGTTCTTGTTGAGCTGGTGAATTTTCACAGCAGCATACCGTTGCTCAATCAAGTCAAACGCCTATAATAAACAAACAGAAAAGTTCTGACTGGTCTATTCAAACAAAGACTTGCAGAGGCAACTGATGACACATGAAAACTCCGATAGACTCACCTTGTAAACTTCACTAAAGCCTCCTCTTCCCAGAAGATGCAGAAGTAGATACCTCTCGTTCAAAGTCGGATGGTCTTTGAATCTTTAGCAGGAGAAAGAAAAAAGAAGAAAAAGGTAACCAACTCATTACAAACGAAGTCAAATGGTAGGACTTCCACCAACACAAAAACTAGTAATCCCTATAAAGACATTAAATCAGACCTTGTTACTGAAATGCTAGTCAGTGAAAAACTGGCTCATTTTACCTCAAGTTGCAGAATGGAAAACTGACATCCAGAATGATTTGTAACATACTGTGAAAAACACCATGACATGGCCATTACTGCCTCACTGAACAATCTATGGTTGTCGTCACAGAGATTCATTCCAGTGATCAGACTCACTGTGAACTGTCCTCATTATTTATTCTCTTAAGTTCCCGAATGTGAAGGTTCCGTACTCTCTCCAAACGCTCCAACTCCGCCTGGATTTCAGCTTCTTCCTGTAATGATTCACACAAACAGACATAAAAAGGAACATCAGAGGACTGACTACAAGGAGAGGGGAGCGCATCAAAACCCACTTCTACACCGAGGCTGACAAGTCATTTTAAAAACTAACGGTTGACGTGGTAGAAAGTCTGTCTAGGGAAATCCGTCTGATGCTTAATCCCTAGGAAAACTAATAGTTCAATATACTATAAGGTTTGTAGAAAAGAATAGTCCACAGAATCTCTAGGTAGTCAAACTAATAGTGGTTCTATATCCGGATGTCTTATCCCCATTTCATTGTCTTGATGAACAATGTGACATGAAACAATGAAAGGTCAGCTCGTGTTGCCTGGCCCTGCCAGGTTGGGCATCTACACACTGACCTTTTTGAGATGCCCGAGTCGCAGTTTGTAAATCTCCTCCTGCTCATGGTACTCTGCTAGAGTCAACCTTTGGAATGAACCAACAAAATAAACGACTAATGAAGGCAACAGGATCAGGCATACATGTTCATAGATATCTAGCGTCTTGTGTGTTTAGGCTTAGCCACAAGTAAGGAGGACAAGGGCACTCACAGCTGAGGTAGGCTGGGCTTGAGAAAGGGATCGTTCTCCGCTCCGTTCACTGCCTTGGTTTTGCGTTGCTTTGGCTCAGAGTTTGTGGTTGGTGCTTGGGAGTTGCTGGAGGATGGGGGTTTCCTCTTTGCTAGGAGTTTTCTCTGCTTCTCGATTTCCTCCCTCTGTTGGTTTATCCACTCTTGCTGTCTGCAGATAATGTTATATGCAATCAATACCATTTCCGCTAAGCTTGTGTTTAACCCTGGCTAAGGCTTTAGAATAAAAAGGAAAATTATACATTTTAGTACTAATTCTACAGATGTCTTTGATACCTGGTTGAAAGAGAAATACATGTAGCTTGCCAACCATACCATAGTTGAAAGTCAAGTTGACCTGGAGTCTAAGGTACTCACTTGACTAGGTTTTGGAAGGCAAAGCCATCTGTCCACTGCTCTGTGAAGGAGGCTCCATGTCGTACAGTGGTAAAATGGCCTAACCGTAGTCTGTCCTGCATACTCTTCTCCCGGCACGCCTGCTTTTCCTGGGTGCTCTAAGCAACATATACACAATGTCAAACATCACAGACTGATACGCAATACCAGATCACTCATACGGAAATGCAAAAGCCAGACATGCCGGGCTTTAGACGTTCCACTTTGAAGTGAAAGTACCTTTTCTATGAGCAACTTCTTGCTCATGGTGATGCATTTATTTAAGCGTTCTTTGTACTTTTCAAGTAATTTCTGTTGTTCATCTATCTGTCTCCTGAGATCACAGTTTGCCTACGGAGAAACACACATTAGGTTAATCATTACAATTCTAACACCTAGGACATCTAAACAGAATTAAGACTGTCAGTCTAGCATGGATAACATGCATTTTTGTATGTACTTGAGTCCACTGGCAGCACACCGAGCTGTGTTTTAATTGATCTGTGTTCAGTTGTGCTTGAGTAATATATCCCTGACACTTAAAGTTCTTAAGTCCCTCATTGAGTTTATGCTGAGGTTTTGTTTGTGCTCATTAGACAGCTTTTCTTACCCTAAGCAAATCATCTATTCTGCCTTCTTTTTTCTCAAGGTCCAGGTTATTGTTACTTTCAAGGGCAGCCAACTTGAGCCCCGTCAGGTCAGTCTGCAACAAAAACAAATAGAACAAATTCTTAAAATGCTCCAACACAATGTCAGTTATTCAAAAAGTGCTAAATACACATACTAATGGTTGTCATCCTCACCTGCACACATTTGACTGCTAACTGCTTAGGATGCATCACATGGTCCCCAAAAGACAGACTCGTAGGAGATGAGCTGTTTTGCATAATCTGAAACACAAGGGACAACAATTGTTTGCATATCTAATTGTCCCATCAATATTACTTATAAACATTGACTGTTTAAAATAGGCCGGTCTGGCTCTGGGCTCTTCTGGCCTGGACAAGGATACTTACCTTCTTCTGTTTCAAATGGCAACAAGCGGTAAATTAATTGAAGTGGATATAGGGTAACTTACACTGGAACCCTGCGCGGTGTGGGAATGTGAGTTCTGGGGTGAGCGGATCACTGGGGGGAGACCTCTCACAGGACTGGACCCGTTCCCTCCTTGGAACTGGAGAAAGAGAGGCCACCAGTGTGAGTACCATCATTGCCTGCCACTTGGCAAAAACAGAGGCACAGAAAGCCTCCTTTATGTTAGGTTCTGTTTACTGCCTCTGAGTGAAATGGAGCTTCATTGATATTCTCCAAAACAGAACACCTCTCAGATGAACACCAAACGTGGTGCTCCAGCACACAGGGACATTAAAAGTAGAACTTAAATTTAAAAAACATTTAGCATGCTCCCAACTCATGTAACTTACATCAAAATAATCACTAATTTTGGGTCCTCGCACGATAGACTTCCCTGTGAGAGAGAAAATACATTTACCATTGACTTTCATTTATAAATTATGGCCATCATACAGCAGTGACTATATGTACCCGGAGTATAACAGAAACAGCTTAAGGGAAGTTACCTTGGCTGCTCTCTGATTGGATATCAGGTTTCCTTTTTCTTCCTCTGGATGATTCAGAGTGTTTCTTTTCAGGAGTCTGTCCAAAAAAAAAAAGATTTTAACCAATAACCACCATCATCTGGTAGGTTGTACAAGTACAGTTACTTTGATTCCTTGAAATGTCAAGATGAGGATGTAATGACTGTTTTGAAAAACAAAAGCGTTGTGAATATACTGTAGCAGCAGCAAAATGCCTAACCTACAGCCTGCTAGGGAGTTCCTGAATGTAGGTGAACTGACCGACCACTGCTGTCTACCGCCCAGCAGATGACAAATGAAGGGGAACATAGCCTAGTATTCCAAATACAATGGCGTACCTACCGAATATGCAGGAGAGCTCCCCCTTTTCACATCGGAGCTCTGCAAACACAAGAGGGGTACAGAGAATGAGTTCAATGTAATGAAAAACATAACTAATATCGTTTATAATTAGCCTGTTTTGACAGATTCATTGTATTGGAAACCTTAAGACTGTAATGAAATAATTTCAACAGTTGAGAGAGGATGTTTATCTACGGCCAATGCAGCCCGTTGGCAGTTTTGGGCCACAGGCTGTGAGAAATAAAGATTAGAAAAGCGACTACAGCAGGTAACTGTGGCACAAAGATTAACTAGCCTTTTCTTTTTTTTCTCCCCAAGTTCGTGGTATGCAATTGTTAGTAGTTACTGTCTTGTCTCATCGCTACAACTCCCGTACGGGCTCGAGAGAGACGAAGGTCGAGAGCCATGCGTCCCCCGAAACACAACCCAACCAAGCCGCACTGCTTAACACAGCGCGCATCCAACCCGGAAGCCAGCCGCACCAATATGTCGGAGGAAACACCGCAACACCTAGCGACCTGGTCAGCGCGCACTGCGCCCGGCCCGCCACAGGAGTCGCTAGTGCACGATGAGACAAGGATATCCCTACCGGCTAACCCGGACGACGCTAGGCCAATTGTGCGTCGCCCCATGGACCTCCCGGTCGCGGCCGGCCGCGACAGAGCCTGGGCTCGAATCCAGAATCTCTGGTGGCACAGCTAGCACTACGATGCAGTGCCTTAGCCTCCCGGGTGGCGCAGTGGTCTAAGTAGCCTTTTCTAATGTCTGATTCAAATCTCAATGACAGAGTATACACACACTGCCCAATTCTGAACTTTTGACCAATCACAGATCTTTTTCAGAACTGATTTGATTGGTCAAAATACCAATTAGTTAAAAATGGACTGCCTGTGTAAACGAAGCCTTCAGGAAATAAACTTATGAGGAAAAAAAACAAGATCTCCCAATAACAAGGAATAATCATGATCAACTAATTTAATTAATTACCAACCAACAAGATAACATGAGGATTTTTTCTGCCCTACAAAAGAAAAACATTAAAATGTTTAAACTGAGAAAACCCAAACTAAATCAAAAAGGAGTAGCCCACTTCAACCGTGACATTTATGCAAAACCCCAGGACCAGGACAGAGCCTTGTGCAGAGAATCTGCTGACAGGTGCTAGTCTGATTGAGTGTGTCAACAGTGCATCATTAGGGAGTGTATGACGTATGGTAGCATCTGTGTGGGTGACATCTGTGCAGATTCAGCAGCAGAGGAGGCCAGAGAGGATTTATTCTGCCTCCTCTCCACCCCTAGATCATGCTCACACATAGGCCTCCATCAGTGACTTATTAAACCAGTCAAACTGTACAGAAGGGAAGGGAGCAGACAGTCACCTGCACAGTCGGGTTGCTAGTATACACACACACTCCACTGCAGTGGTTCAGGCTTCTTTATTCCACACAATGTTGGAGCCCACCACCCCACACAAACAGGCTGCGACACTGGAGCCCCTCCCAAGTTGGAAGCCATTTGTGTTTTGCCTTCATTAGCGTAGAGCTGTGCTGCCAAACACAGGAAAACAGCGTGGAGGGAGGTACAGACACAGCATGACGCCTGTGATCAGGCTGCCCTGGCACAGACCGTGTTTGTACAGAGAGGCATGATGCGTCACAAGAAGGCAGTTTAATTACAACAAGATTCCGCACATTTTTATTCTCTCTAGAGCTAGCTCCATCTTAGGTTGCGTCTGACATTTTCACCAGTGACAGAGGATCATGAGGGTCCAGCTTCTCTCCCTCTGTGGGATCTCCCTGCTCACACCAACCAGCCCACATCTAACATCCAATCAAAACATAGGTTTAATCCAAACAAAGGATGGAATGTCAGACAAAAAAAACAGAAAAGCCTTGGAAACCAGTTATATTGTCTGACAAGAGCCTGTTCAAACAAACATATACATTGATTCATTATATAATGTTTAATTACAACTGTAAGAACACCATGTTAAGAAACATACCTCTGACTCTTTGTCACTGGAGGACCCCAGGCTTCCAAAACTTTGATTTGAAGAGTCATTGTTCATCATGCCCTGAAAATCAAAAAACAGAAGTACTTCATAACATTCTTCTGAAAAGAAACCATGACAAC
Organism: Salvelinus alpinus; assembly: GCF_045679555.1. Taxonomy (NCBI): domain Eukaryota; kingdom Metazoa; phylum Chordata; class Actinopteri; order Salmoniformes; family Salmonidae; genus Salvelinus; species Salvelinus alpinus. The sequence goes on along the minus strand of NC_092105.1, from coordinate 40,341,427 downwards.
TATTTACTTTATTTTTGTTACACAAAATAAGCCTAACAGACAAATAGACTAGCTGAAAACATGCAGCCAAGTGTATGGGGATCAGGGGTTTGAGGCAAGTGCACACACTTTGGTTCCCCCGCTGGTGCTGCCAGTGCTGCCCCCGGTACTGCCCCCAGTGCCAGTGACCGTGCCCATGAAGCGAGCCTCCAGCAGCTCCTGTCTCCGGGGGTCCAGGCTGTGCAGCTCCTCCATGGTGCCTGGAAGAGAAGAGAAACACCGTCACAGAATATTAACCACTTATTGCCTACTCCTCCTTACATCCCTCAGTCATCGCTGCAGAGTAGACCTGACTGCATCATGATCATCACTTCTATGTCAGGCTTTATTTGAAACGTTTAAGTAGGACATTTTATGAATGGTGACCATTAGAGTAGGATGCCAAGCCTCAAAAAAGGCTATACAGTCAATCATATCTCACAGCTGTTAGAAAAGGCTTTCCCACTCACAGCTGTCCCCTTGTGTTCGTTCTGAAGGTGAAATGTTATTGAGGCAATGCAGTCCAAATGGAAGTGTCTTGAGTTGTGTTTGTGTTCTACAGTCTTGTATGGGGGGGGGGGGGGGGGGTCACTGGGACAGGCAATGTAACATCACAATTTTTATGTTGCACCTTACTGAACTCTATCTTAATGTATAGCCTACTCAGTATCCTTACATCTACATATTCATTTAGGCCTATAAAAGGAAAACCAGAATGTCTGGCTCTTTTTACAATTTCTTCATGACAAAATTGAGACAAACTACAGAAAGCACAGTGAAGTCCACCACCATCTGAAAACTGTTGCATTTCATTGACTTGATCTGAAGCTTCGACCATAACTGAGACCAGGTATACAGCTAATTCAGACACAGGGATACTTCAGGATTTTGGCAATGAAGCCCTTTATCTACTTCCCCAGAGTCCAATGAACTCGTGGATACCATGTTTAGGTCTCTGCATGCAGTTTGAAGAAAGTTGCCAACTAGCGTTAGCGCAATTGCTAAATTGCGTTAGCGAAATTAAGAAGTCTACGGTAACTGCTAGCATGCTAGTAGATACAGTACCATAGACTTCCAGTCATTGCGCCAAAACTAGTTAGCACTGGCTCGCAAAATTTTCTTCAAGGGATGCAAATTTCGGCCAATTTCGTTGCCGATTAACCAACCCCTATTAACAAACAGTTAAATTCGTTCCAAACAGTAAAATGACACCGTTCTAAAAAGACGCATCTGATGCGAGCCGTTTCCTGTGACAGAGATGAACATCTCCGTTCGAAACTTTGAGGGAAAATGTAAACATGCAACAACGAGGATGGGTTGTTCATACGACTACGATTGTGCCTTTGGCTTCCGGACAACTAAATAAAGTTGATATGAAAACCAGTACTGCGAGAAAGTCTGAATCTCAGCTGTTTCATGCTGCTCCTCCCTCTCCCACTGCTCCCTGCATCAGTAATTTTTTGTTGTTGCATGGGCTGCATCTCAATCCACCGAATGGCAGCCTTTCGAATCTGCGGTGGAAGGTGGCCGAGCTGTTTGTCAGACCACGAGACGCCTCGAAAAATTGAAACCGTCTATATCATCCGAACAGTTTGGCATACTAACTAATATGACCACTCAATGGAAAGATGAGCCCCTCACTAACACAGCGATGTTCTTGGTTTTACTCGGTAGTAGTCGGTACCGACTACTACCAACTTGTTTGTAGCGTCCAGTTTGGGCTACACACTAATATGACCCGTCTATGGAAAGGTGAGAATCTCACAAACATGTCTGTTGTTTTGCTCTAGGACACCCACGAGTCTCACACGGCTCGTCTGAAGGTAGGCCGGGATCAGTACAAAAAAAATAAAAAAATAATAAATGAATGGAAGTATACCAAACATTAGGAAAAACAGTGCATCTGGCACCTACTACGATACCCAGTTCAAATGCAATTAAATATTTTGTCTTCCCCATTCACCTTCTGAATGGCACACATACACAATTCATGTCTCTAGGATTCAAAAATCTTTCTTTTGACCAGTCTCCTCCCCTTCATCTACACTGGTTGAAGTGGATTTACCAAATGACATCAATAAGGGATCACAGCTTTCAGGGCCTACAATTAACACCAGCCATGTTGGCGGGTGGTCAGGGCTCCACAGAGTGAGCATTTCACTTCCATTTATCAAAAGTTGACACCTACTCAATCCACAGTTTTTCTATCTATTTTTACTATTTCCTACATTGTAGAATAATAGTGAAGACATCAGAACTATGAAATAACACTTGGAATCAGAACAGACTAGTAGCTGTCCACACACCAACATACTTTTGGGTCTTGTAGTATCAATGTTTAAGTTTCAACTGCTAGGGAAAAGAAGAAAAAGAAAAGCTGCTACTGGTCATACTCAATTTCACAGGCACATATGACTAGTCACGTTACCACGTTAACTTCCCGCACTTAAAGGGGCAGGTGAATTTCTCTCAACTGTAATATTTTTGTGAAGACTTCAGTCACAAAATGTATGAAATTAAATATACCACATTATCTTACTAGTAGTACATTTATGGTTTTAGGAATATTACAAAGCACACTCATCTGCTTTTGTGTTTTGTTGGTGTAATTGCAAAAAAAACTATATTTTGTTTGTTAAAATCTGAGTGGGTGGTAGATTTTTCATCGCGCACTAGCGACTCCTGTGGCAGGCCGGGCGCAGTGCACGCTAACCAGGTCGCCAGGTGCACGGTGTTTCCTCCGACACATTGGTGCGGCTGGCTTCCGGGTTGGATGCACGCTGTGTTAAGAAGCAGTTGGGTTGGTTGGGTTGTGTTTCGGAGGACGCATGGCTTTCGACCTTCGTCTCTCCCGAGCCCGTACGGGAGTTGTAGCGATGAGACAAGATAGTAACTACTAACAATTGGATACCACGAAATTGGGGATAGAAGGGGGTAAAAAAAAAGAAAATAAGTAGTGATGCACCGATATGACATTTTTTTAAATAAAAGGTGATGATAAGCAGAAATAAGGGAGTACTATCTCATAGTAGTATATGTGAGTTTCTCTTTCAAACAATCCCCAGGCCTTGTACACAGCTAATAGCTAATAGCTTCATCCAAAGCAAGCAACCCTATCAGTAGCTAGCTAAGTAACAGTACAGATGAAAAATGATCAGGCCTACTGTACATCTTACTGTAGAAATGATTGTTGAAAACAAGTCTAGGTTGGAACCGTTGCTGTTAAAATACAACTCATCATTTTTAAACTGAACATCTACTGAGAAAGCAGTAGATGTTCTGGTCCTGTTTGTCACCAAATACTTATGTCAATCAGGGTTCTCAACTCTGGATTACTTAAACAAGTTCAGAAACAGTCTCAATGCTGAGCATGACCTCAGTGATACACTGTCAGAAACTGAGCCCAGAATAGACCTGCTTGTTGAAACACCTCTAATTAGGACTGTGTGTGTGTGTGTGTGTGTGTGTTTTAACGGTCTACATTCGTGTGCTTGTTTAAAACAAAATATATAATTTCAATTTAACTAGGCAAGTCAGTTAAGAACAAATCATTATTTACAATGACGGCCTACCCCGGCCAAACCTGGACGACGCTGGGATAATTGTGCACAGCCCTATTAGACTTCCAAACACGGCCGGAGGTGATACAGCCTGGATCAGTTTATTCCAGTTCAGAATAAATAAAAAACGGACTATTTTAACAGCAACAGCTCCAACCTTGACTTTCTTTCGACAATAATTTCTACAGTAAGAAGTACAGTAGGCCTGATCATTTCTCATCTGTACTGTTACTTAGTGCAACCCTATCAAAAAGCCTGCGTGTCTGTTCTGTTATCAGTTTGTTCCAGTTCAGAATGAAAATTATTTATTGCATTTTAAACAGCAACAGTTCCAACCTAGACAGATGTCAGCGTTTTTAAATGGGGGAAAATAAACATGAATAGCTATTTATATGGCCATTTCATTTCATTGTTATTTGTTTTTGTCTATATTGCATTTTTTAGGCATAAGGGCAATGAAATGTACCAATATTTACATATAGTTGCATATGTTCCTAAGCTTGGATCCCAGGAAAAACACAGAATTTCTCATTTGGGTCCCAGGCTAAAAAAGTTTAAGAACCCCTGATCTAAAGTCACACTGTTGCTACCGCCTGTAAAAGCTCAGTCCAGTTCAAAGTGAATGATGGCTGGCCCTTGTGGCAAATGGCTTATTTGCATAAAGGACCTACTGTAGCTCTGGTTGGCTATGGCACACCGGTCTGTAGACTCCCATCCTGGACGAGGCCGATGTTTAGGTTTTATTTACTCCATTGTCTATTAATTGTCCAAACGCACAGCCTGCTTTTCCACTATATTGCTATAGAATTTTCACATTTACAGAATGTTTGGGAACGACAGTATGAAAACGACCAAATAAGTACTCGCTTGTCAGAAAATGTAAAAAAGTTGTCATTCTTCCTGGAGGTTAAAAGGGGTCCTAAAATTCCAAATCAAACAACTAAATGTTCTTAGTAACAGCTTAGACTCTTAAGGATTAACTGTAAGGTAACATCAGGATTGACTAGGAATCCTGAAAACCTTCAGAATACGCTTGAAGATTTGTCCTGAGGAATACCCCAACCATAAAAGGTTGCAGAGAATCTGTTAAAAGGCATTATCAACGAGCTATCCACTTAGTTATAACTAAAAGATGTGATAAAGCAAAACTAATGAGGATTGTTCCCTTGTCACGTACAAAATAACAGCTGAAAGCAATTTCCTGAAGTCTGAAATGTTTAATAGGCAAAATGTCTGGTTACTTCATGTCTGAACAGAGAAAGGGAGATGTAATGTCCTAAATTTATACTCAAGATAACATTTTATAAACACTAAAATAGCTTAATCCCAGTACGTGGCTGACCACATTCTGCATGGTGAGTGTTCAAGGCAAACCAAACATGACACTAGGTGCTCTATATGAAGACACTTGTGTAATATATAAGTATGTGGACAGCCCTTCAAATTATTGGATTAGGCTACTTCAACCATACCCGTTGCGGACAGGTGTATAAAATCAAGCACACAGCCATACAATCTCCATAGACAAACATTGGCAGTAGAATGGCATTACTGAAGAGCTCAGTGACTTTCAACGTAGCAGTCATAGGATGCCACCTTTCCAACAAGTTAGTTTGTCAAATTTCTGCCCTGCTAGAGCTGCCCCGGTCAACTGTAAGTGCTGTTATTGTGAAGTCAAAACATCTAGGAGCAACAACGGCTCATTCGCAAAGTGATAAGCCACAAGCTCACAGAACGAAACCACCTAAAAGTCATCTTTCCTCGGTTGCAACACTCACTACAGAGTTCCAAACTGCCTCTGGAAGCCACGTCAGCACAAGAACTGTTTGTAGGGAGCTTCATGAAATGGGTTTCCATGGTCGAGCAGCTGCACACAAGCCTAAGATCACCATGTGCAATGCCAAGCGTCGGCTGGAGTGATGTAAAGCTGTCATTGGACTCTGGAGCAGTGGAACCACGTTCTCTGGAGTGATGAACCACGCTTCACCATCTGGCAGGCCAACGGACAAATCTGGGTTTTGCGAATGCCAAGAGAGTGCTACCTGCCCCAATGCATAGTGCCAACTGTAAATTTTGGTGGAGAAGGAATAAATGGTTCGGGCAAGGCCCCTTAATCTTAAAGCTACAGCATACAATGACATTCTAGACGATTCTGTGCTTCCTACTTTGTGGCAACAGTTTGGGGAAGGCCCTTCAGCATGACAATGCCCCCGTGTACAAAGCGAGGTCCATACAGAAATGGTTTGAGATAGTCATGGATGAACTTGACTGGCCTGCACAGATCCCTGACCTCAACCCCGTCGAACACTTTAGTGATGAATTGGAACTCCGACTGGGAGCCAGGCCTAATCGCCCAACATCAGTGCCCGACCTCACTAATGCTCGTGGCTGAATGGAAGCAAGTCCCCGCAGCAATGTTCCAACATCTAGTGGAAAGCCTTCCCAGAAGAGTGGAGACTGTTATAGCAGCAAAATGTTGGGACCAACACCATATTAATGCCCATGATTTTGGAACGAGACGGTCGACAAGCAGCTGTCCACATACTTTTGGGTCATGTAGTGTATGAGTTTCGATAATAGCCTATGCTAGATCTTTATCATTTCACATGTAAACAAGGATTTAAACTAGTAGGCTACATCCTAGACAGAGAATAGGATTGGACTGTCTCCCTATGGGAGACAGCTGACATGGCCTTTCTCTAACAAGCGCTCCATTTTGTATCAACAAAGGGCTATGAGGTCTCTTAACACCTGTTCAGTCAGTGCATCATGTCTGCTGCAACACTTCCTCTGTCAGAGCACAGATAGGACTAATGCCAGAGAGACACTGATTATTTACATATATCTTACCAAATGCAATGTCGGTCAAAAGTGAATCTACATCTCGGGTACTGCCATAAATCTTCTGAATTCTGCTCAACTATCCAGTAAAGTTAAAGACAGGGTGGAGGAAACGTCTAAATAAAGGCAAAGCCCTAGATGTATATCCTTTACAGACACCAGGTTTCCTCGGAGCAGTCAGTGTGTACATTACAAGCCCCTTTACTCTGGCCAGTACAGTTCATGGTGGTTTCCCACCAGCTTGTGGTTTACAGCACCCACAGACAAGACGACAGTTCCTCCACCTCGTCTAATATGAGCCTGGAGAACAATGCAGGTCTGTCTCCAAGACAATTCCCACAAGTGTAGTAGGCCCAAGGGACCTGGGCCTGGCTGTTTCACTTGGCTTTGACAGAGAGCACCAACGTATCAGAGCTGGAACAGAGAAAAAAACATGTACATCAAATTCTTCTCTGGCAGTTCTCTTAAAATCAAACACCCTTACGTCAACCTATCAAATAAACTACAAAATAGGTTGTTCTGAAAAAAATGTATGCGAGAGCTAGACTGTCTAAAATTAGGCCAGATAATGGTTCCCCTACATTGATCGCTCATTAGTGCTACTGTTTTTAAAGTGCTGCCACCAGTGACATGGCAATTGTAATTTGTTCCCTGTACTGGCTTCATATCAAAATCCAAAATAACCATCTGGATACCCATCGTTCCAATCCACTTTCCTCACCTACAATTTCAAATTCCCCTGAGAAACGGAACACTCCTGTTCATCTTACAAAAATGTCCACTGCAAGAAAAATATTTAATTGCCTAATTGTATAGCTCATATCATATACGTGCTACCATTCTATGACGTCAACTACCCTGTAATCTATATTAGAGTTTCCTTTTCATCTGCAGTCTGTGGATGCTGCAACACCAGATGCAGGCAGTCTCTCTAAAGTGAAATATGCAAAAGAAAGAAAAAAGACAACACCCTGGGGACAAAGGATCAGATACCACAGCAGGTTCCAAGACACCCAAGATGGATGCCCCTTAAGCTCATTTGTGGAGTAGAGGTGAAATAACTGTGGTGCACTTGGGCTCTAGAGAATCAATGTACAAACCCAGAACAGTGCAGTGCAACAATGCTATGCATCTCCTTTTGGAAAGATGAATTTGATTTAATATAATTGTATGTAACAGCTGCCCAAGTGGAACTTGTGAAATAAGGTATTTTGTATTTTTCACCAATATTGTAATAAGCAGCAGTTATGCACAACAATAACATTTTATAGTTAATCAAAAGTTGAAAGAATGTGACAAAATGAAAAACCAGCCATCATTTACAATATAGCCTAACAAAAACAAGCGAGGTTAAGGTGATGGAGTGCGGTAATGTTATGGCTTGCCAGTAGATATTTCAGTGCAACATGAAGTAACTTGAGAAATGTCATGTAACAAGGATGATGTAACACAGTAAATAATACTCGACTTAAATGCCAAATATCATTATCTACTTCAGATAGCCTAATGATTTTAGGGTTGAAATGAAGCACACAGACAGGTGCTAGAGAAAACACCCCTCTAACTGTTTTGAACCAACTCGTAACCTGGAAAAGCTTAATCGACAAGATCTAGATTGTCACTTTCATTTCTTTATGATGGTCTGAAGAACCAGGCTACTAGACACGGCTCTCACTTTACAGCAGCATCTCAGTGCATGCTCTCATACGAATCACCATTAACTTGGTAGTAAACACACCACAAAAACTATGGTCCTCTTCAAATAAAAGCATAATATTGCGTTGAGCGCACTTGATCTACAAGCGTTTTCATATTTTAAAAAGCCAGGAAAGCGTGGAGTGTAAGCCCTCTCTCTTTGGCAAGAAGGGATGATTTCCTAGACATTCTGCATAAATAAGTAGCCAATACATTCCAAGCAACCAAATTCAAGCCCCTGCACAGGCCAGTGGTTGAACCCTTAGAATGCTGTGGATGTCATTTGAGCTCCATGCTGTGCAACATAGTGTCCACCTGTTGACGACAGATACTTGGACAGTCATTCAAAAATCCAGTTAGCATAAGACTACGCCTATAGCTTAGATTCGGATCAAAATAAGTGGCACAATTTGTACACAGTTTGTATAAATCCACCAGAAAATATATTCTGGGTTACAATACTTTGACAACTCAACTATAGGCTAACTAGAGGATGCAGTTAATCTACTCATATTTCAACACTAAATGTTTTCCCATGCATGTAGGTCTTAACGTCTAATTAGGTAGTGAACAGAGTAAGTTTAGTACGCATTAGACAATTGTACTACTTTGATGCAGTTTAGTCTACTTTCTTCACATCAGTGGCCTTCTATACTAAGGGGTACTGTACTCAGTATTGTTAGGGTTACAAACAAACAAACTAAAAACATAGCCACCTAAGGAATGTGACCAACTAGCACAATGTCTAGAAATCAGTTATTCACTGCTGACAGAACATTTGCTCTAAATACATTACATGACCAAACATATGTGGACACCTGGTCGTCAAACATCTCATTCCAAAATTCTGGGCATTAATATGGAGTTGGTCCCCCCTTTGCTGCTATAACAGCTTCCACTCTTCTGGAAGGCTTTCCACTAGATGTTGGAACATTGCTGCGGGAACTTGCTTCAATTCAGCCACGAGCATTAGTGAGGTCGGGCACTGATGTTTGGCAATTAGGCCACGCTCACAGTTGGCATTCCAATTCATCCCAAAGGTGTTTGATGGGTTTGAGGTCAGGGCTCTGCAGTCCAGTCCTTCCACACTGATCTCGACAAACCATTTCTGTATGTACCTCGCTTTGTGCACGGGGGCATTGTCATGCTGAAACAGGAAAAGGCCTTCACCAAACTGTTGCCACAAAGTTGATAGCACAGAATCGTCTAGAATGTCATAGCGTAGCCCTAACCATGAAAAACAGCCCCAGACCATTATTCCTCCCCCACCAAACTTTACAGTTGGCACAATGGATTGGGGCAGTTAGCCTTCTTCTGGCATCCGCCAAACCCAGATTCGTCCGTTGGCTTCCAGCATGCTTCATCACGCCAGAGAACCCGTTTCCACTGCTCCAGAGTCTAATTGCAGGTGGGGGGGGGGGGGGGGGGGTTGTTTGAATTTAGAAAACACTCAGTTAAAATGTAATAATTTTGCTCCATGAAAGTATCCAGCATGTACACTGCCATCTTGTCCATTTCATATCTTCTCTCATTGAGACAGATGGGTGTCCACCCCAAATTGCTGCATATCATCGCACTCACCTGTCTCGATCAATGAGGGAAGATTTGAAAATAGACATGATTGTGGCATACACATTGGCACGCCAGTCTCCTTTCCACATCATTTAACACCTGATTTACTTAACAAAATGCACATCAATAGGTAGTCCAGGTAAGTCATGACATGGCACAAGGGGGGCTTTCTTTGTTCTCTATTGCTCCTTAAGCAAAGGGGAGGCCGATGACATAACCTCCCATAAAACCAACTCCATTAATGCCCTATTCCTTGAAGTTGGCAGTCGTGCCTAAAGAAAAACATTTTTTTTACCCTTTCGTGTGTGTACTTTCCTGTATTTATCCTTGGGATATCGCTTTTCAACAGGAAATGTTCAAAAACGCACTGGAGGATGTCTTTAAGGCCGTCAAATAATCCGTGCTAGGCCAAACAGTACCTAACATGTAATGGCTAATGAGCATCACATTAGCCCGCTACATCGCCTCAACATCTAGACTTGTGTCGGAAGTAATACACTGCCCAATTACAAACTATTGCCACCGTCCTGTCCACGCAAGCCATTGAAAATACATGGTGTGCCCTCATTAGCATAGTAATAGTTGGATACCTAATTTAGTCAATGAGTGCAATACAATTATAACCCCCAGTTTCTGAATCTGATATGGTCAATTGTACATTGTGTTTCCACAGCACAGTGTACCTAGCTGGTTACTGCAATAAAAAGGTGTCATCCCGACTTCATGTCAAAGGAAAGGAGGGTCGCCAGACATGCATTAGCTAGCTATGATATGTTGTTGAGATATATATTTGTATATAATTTCATACAGTCCACAGAATTCCGTTTAGATCTGGCAATACTGAATCCATAGGTCCACCATGTCATCTCTCGACCCTGATTTAAATCTGACATATTAGCTTGCTGTCAAGCAAATACAACATTCAACAACCGATAATAGCTAGCTAGCTAACGCTGTCAACGTAGCTAGCCGGTGGAGACAGCTAGCTAGCAGTATGTAGTTATTAAACTACCTAGCTATATTAGCTAGCTACCTTAGCTGGATAGCAAATTCTCTAGTGTTGATAGGCTACTACAGTACTGTAGTCGGTTAGCCAACTAGCTAACTACTCCACTTCAGCATGTAAACATCTACAATCTTCACTTATATTGCAAACAAAGAACACATGTATCAGTAGTTTAGGTACTGTGGCTAATGTTAAAACTAGTTAACGTTCCACATGTTATTTCTCATGGACATTTGAAGACACCACCAGCAAACACTCGTCTGTAATGGCTAGCTAGCAGGCTGCTGCACACCATGGCTTCGGTGTTACTCAGTTGCAATTCATTTCAAGATGACTCTTAACACGTACGACAAAACGACACACAAAACATGTAACTAGCAAATACTTTTGTTTCAATAATATTATTTTTACCTCCCTTGGCCTTCACCCCTGCCGTGATATGTTGCTGAGAAAGGGACGTGGAGATCTGGGACCAAGATGGCGTCCCCTCCAAACTTCCACTGTTACTTTGGACACTCATCAAGCTACTTTTTGAAACGACAAAGCAAACAAACACCGCTGTCAGTGGCAGTGAAATCTTGTGATTTTTTTAAAACCTGGCAATATTTAGACAGAAGTCCAGGTGCCATCGGTAACCTCATAACATGTTGGAATGTAACATTTTTGGACACAACCACATTAAGATCTCTGCGGTGGATCTTTAAGTTTCATTTGTAAAATTAACTTAATAAACTACCTTACATCAAACGTCACGCATCGTGTGCAAACATTATCGCGAGGTTCATGCTCCTAGGCAAAAATGTCACTAGTGGAAAAAGCCATCCAAATTGTGTGAACCAGAATATAGTAATTTATATACTGTATTATCAGTGTACATTTAATTTAGAAATTGATACAGCAGTACATAGACATGCACACACATGATAAAATATGTAATACAACAAACATAGCCGCGGGAACAGCACCCTGAAAAATCTTGAAGCAAAGAATATATATATATATATATATATATATATATATATATATATATATATATATGTATTATCTTTTTTTTCTCACAAAACTAGTGCACTGTGCCTTTACTAGTCCTGTATTAGCGGACTGATATATAACCATCTATAACAGGAATCATCTACTAGATTCAGCAATTTTTTCTTGAGCGGATGGTCAGGGGGCTGGAACATAATTACAAATAATTTGTAGACTGCAAATTGACCTCAATCATTTTGTTATATTTTTTTATTTAACCTTTATTTAACTAGTCAATAAGCCATAACATATATAATATTTCACTAAAACAATCATTTCACACCTTGCTAACATTGCTATAATATCACATATCGCTCTATTATGTGTGGGAATACTTTGGAACATATTTCGAAATTAGATCACTAGGAGCTGATTTGCTGGTGTTTTTACAGTATTTTATGTCCAACATTTAAAAATAAAAAAAACTTGGGGGCCAAATAAAATCCCCCACAGTCCGAATTTGAGTATCTGTTAAACAAATATAAATGAGGTCCCAAGCACTTTTAGCACTATGAAATACCTAAAAGTATTTTTTTTGCATGGAGTTAGAAAATAAGCAAACATAAAAGCACACAATAATAGCTACTGAATCATTTTTATTCAATACCACACAATATTTTACAAAAAATCTTTAATACTAAATAAAGAACACATTTAATGGAAAAAAATCTATTTGGTAAGCACGTTTCTTTGGTGAAAGAGTTGCATCCCACTGGGCACAAACTGGCTGAAAGTGTTCACAGCTCCAATACAGATGTGTTGGTCATTACTGAGACTTAACCTTTTTTCTGGGGCGGCAGGTACCCTAGTGGTAAGACCATTAGGCCAGTAACCGAAAGGTTGCTAGATCAAATCCCTGAGCTGACAAGGTAAAAATCTGTCGTTCTGCTCCTGAACAAGGCAGTTAACCCACTGTTCCTAGGCTGTCATTGTAAATAAGAATTTCTTCTTAACTAACTTGCCTAGTTAAATAAAGGTTAAATAAATAAATACAAATACAACCTTTCTGGTTATAACCTTTTTTGTCAAGACAGATCTTCCAAAGTTGGGGGAGTGGCAATCTTTACCAAGGATCACCTTCAGTGCTCAGTTGTCTCCACCAAGTCTGTCCCTAAACAATTTGATTTGGCATTAAACTTTCAAATAGCTCTTTGTCGACTGTTGCTGGGTGTTATTGTCCTCCATCAGCACCGACCTGTACCCTACCTGCCCTAAACTCTCTCCTGGCCCTTTACACTAAGTTTGAATTTGCTCTGCTAGGTGACCTAAACTGGGATATGCTTAAACCACCTGACCAAGTCTTAAAGCAATGGAACTCCCTAAATCTTTCTCATATTATTACCAATCCCACAAGGTATGACTCCAAATACCCGGAAAAGGCTACTCTCCTCGATGTTATCCTCACAAATAATCAGTCTGGTGTTTTCTGTAATGACCTTAGTGATCACTGTTTTACAGCCTGTGTTTGTAATGGCTGCTCAGTGAAACGACCTGTCCTAATTTGTCATAGACGCTTGCTAAAAAACTTTAATGAGCAAGCCTTCCTTCATGACCTAGCCTCTGTAAATTGGTATAGAATCAGATTGATCCCCTCTGTCGAAGACGCTTATTCCTTCTTTTTCTATATTTTCAGTGGTATTGTTAACAAACACTCCCCCATAAAGAAAATGAGAATTAAAAACAGGTTCAGCCCGTTTCGACCGTGATCTTGCAGAGTTACTCCACCTCAAGAATTGCACACGCATACTCAGGCTGACTGGCTCTCGTTCAGGCAATTGAGAAATAAGTGCACTCAGGCTATCCGGAAGGCCAAAGTTAGTTACTTTAAGGAGCAGTTCTCTCTCTGTAGGTTTAACCCCAAGAAGTTCTGGAAAACGGTTTAAGACCTGGAGAATAAACCCTCCTCCTCACAGCTGCCCATGTCCCTTAAAGTTGATGATGTGGTTGTTACTGACAAGAAGAACATGGTTTAGCTTTTCAATCACCACTTCATTAAGTCAGAATTCATATTTGACTCAGCTATGCCTCCTTGCCCATCCAACATTTCCTCATCTCCCACCCCTTCTAATGTGACTAGCCCCGATGCTCCTCCCTCTTTTTCCCCTGCCCAGCTGCAAAGTTTCTCCCTGCAGGCGGTCACTGAGTCTGAGGTGCTAAAGGAACTCCTTAAACTTGACCCCCAAAAAACATCTGGGTCAGATGGTTTAGACCCTTTCTTCTTTAAGGTTGCTGCCCCTAACATTGCCAAGCCAATCTCTGACCTTTTTAGCCTGTCTCTCCTTTCTGGGGAGGTTCCCATTGCTTGGAAGGCAGCCACAGTGCGTCCTTTATTTTAAGGGGGAGATCAAGCTGATCCTAACTGTTATAGGCCATTTCTATTTGGCCCTGTTAATCAAAAGTGTTTGAAAAACTCAATAATCAACTGACTGGCTTTTTTGATGTCTATAGTATTCTCTCTGGTATGCAATCTGGTTTCCGCTCAGGTTATGGATGTGTCACTGCAACCTTAAAAGTCCTCAATGATGTCACCTTGATTCAAAGCAATGTTGTGCTGCTATTTTTATTGACTTGGCCCGAGATTTTGATATGGTAGACCATTCCATTCTTGTGGGCCGGCTAACGAGTATTGGTGTCTCTGAGGGGTCTTTGACCTGGTTTGCTAACTACTTCTCTCAAAGAGTGCAGTGTATAAAGTCAGAACATCTGTTATCTCAGCCACTGCTGTACCCCAAGGCTCGATCCTAGGCCCTACACTCTTCTCAATTTACATCAACAACATAGGCAGTAGGAAGCTCTCTCATCCATGTATATGCAGATGATACAGTCTCATACTCAGCTGGCCCCTCCCCGGATTTTGTGTTAAACGCTCTACAACAAAGCTTCTCTGCCCTTAATTTTAACCTTGTTCTGAACACCTCCAAAACAAAGGTCATGTGGTTTGGTAAGAAGAATGCCCCTCTCCCCACACGTGTGATTACTACATCTGAGGGTTTAGAGCTTGAGGTAGTCACCTCATACAAGTACTTGGGATTATGGCTAGACGGTACACTGTCCTTCTCTCAGCACATATCAAAGCTGCATGCTAAAGTTAAATCCAGACTTCGTTTCCTCTATCGTAATCACTCCTCTTTCACCCCAGCTGCCAAACTAACCCAAACTAACCATCCTACCCATGCTAGATTACGGTGACGTAATTTATAGATTGGCAGGTAAGGGTGCTCTTGAGCGGCTAGATGTTTTTTTTACCATTCGGCCATCAGATTTGCCACCAAAGCTCCTTATAGGACACATCACTGCACTCTATACTCCTCTGTAAACTTCATGGTTCTTCAAAAGACCCGCTTTAATGGATCCTCTAAGAACCTTCTGAAGAACCTTTTTGGGTAAATGTTTTAACTCCCCCTCCCCTATTATTAATAATAATATGCATAACTATAACCACAATAACAAAATATTTCAGTTGTCAGTGTTTATTATGATTTTAGTGGCAAAGCAGAATAAAAAAATCTAAATATGAGGTATACTCCCAGCCGAGCCCAAAGTCCAAAGGGTATATCCTCTGGCGTGTTGATGTTAATGTGTTGATGTTCTCCGTATCCATAACCAGAATGATTTTGCAGTGCATGGTGATCGAACAGGTTTCTTATTATATTCATCAGAGGTGTAGGGAGGGTGAAGTGTGTGAATCCAAAAAATTGCAATTATACAGATGGTTAACAAAACGTGCACATGGCAATACTCATACCTTGGCTTTTGTGGTAAATGTGAATTTAAAAAACAGTTCACTTTAGATAATGTTTTTTAAACAAATAACTTGTCCATTTTTTATTTTTTATTTAGCCTTTATTTTACTAGACAAGTCAGTTATGAACTAATTATTACTTACAATGACGGCCTACAACAGACGACGCTGGGCCAATTGTGCGCCTCCCTATGGGACTCCAAATCACATGTGATACAGCCTGTACTTTAGAAACAGATGCCTCACAAGTCCTCAACTGGCAGCTTCATTAAATAAACTCAGCAAAAAAAAGAAACGTCATTTCACTGTCAACTGCGTTTATTTTCAGCAAGATTAACATGTGTAAATATTTGCATGAACATAACAAGATTCAACAACTGAGATATAAACTGAACAAGTTCCACAGACATGTGACTAACATAAATTGAATAATGTGTCCCTGAACAAAGGGGGGGTCAAAATCAAAAGTAACAGTCAGTATCTGGCCAACAGCTGCATTAAGTACTGCAGTGCATCTCCTCCTCATGAACTGCACCAGATTTGCCTGTTCTTGCTGTGAGATGTTACCCCACTCTTCCACCAAGGCACCTGCAAGTTCCCGGACATTTCTGGAGGGAATGGCCCTAGCCCTCACCCTCCGATCCAACATGTCCCAGATGTGCTCAATGGGATGAGATCCGGGCTCTTCGCTGGCCATGGCAGAACACTGACCTTCCTAGCTTGCAGGAAATCACGCACAGAACGAGCAGTATGGCTGGTGGCATTGTAATGCTGGAGGGTCATGTCAGGATGAGCCTGCAGGAAGGGTACCACATGAGGGAGGAGGATGTCTTCCCTGTAAAGCACAGCATTGAGATTGCCTGCAATGACAACAAACTCAGTCCGATGATGCTGTGACACATCGCCCCAGACCATGACGAACCCTCCACCTCCAAATAGATCCCGCTCCAGAGTACAGGCCTCGGTGTAACGCTCATTCCTTCAACGATAAACGCGAAACCGACCATCACCCCTGCTGAGACAAAACCGCGACTCGTCAGTGAAGAGCACTTTTTGCCAGTCCTGCCTGGTCCAGCGACGGTGGGTTTGTGCCCATAGGCGACGTTGTTGCTGGTGATGTCTGGTGAGGACCTTCCTTACAACAGGCCTACAAGGCCTCAGTCCAGCCTCTCTCAGCCTATTGCGGACAGTCTGAGCACTGATGGAGAGATTGTGTCTTCCTAGTGTAACTCGGGCAGTTGTTGTTGCCATCCTGTACCTGTCCCGCAGGTGTGATGTTCAGATGTACCGATCCTGTGCAGGTGTTGTTACACATGGTTTGCCACTGCAAGGACGATCAGCTGTCCGTCCTGTCTCCCTGTAGCGCTGTCTTAGGCTTCTCACAGTACAGACATTGCAATTTATTGCCCTGGCCACATCTGCAGTCCTCATGCCTCCTTGCAGCATGCCTAAGACACGTTCACGCAGATGAGCAGGGACCCTGGGCATCTTTCTTTTGGTGTTTTTCAGAATCAGTAGAAATGCCTCTTTAGTGTCCTAAGTTTTCACAACTGTGACCTTAATTGTCTACCATCTGTAAGCTGTTAGTGTCTTAACGACAGTTCCACAGGTGCATGTTCATTAATTATTTATGGTTCATTGAACAAGCATGGGAAACCGTGTTTAAACCCTTTACAATGAAGATCTGTGAAGTTTTTTGGATTTTTACGAATTATCTTTGAAAGACAGGGTACTGAAAAAGGGACGTTTCTTTTTCTGAGTTTAGTACCCGCAAAAAGAGGCGACTCCGGGATGCTGGCCTTCAAGGCGGAGTTGCAAAGAAAAAGCCATATCTCAGACTGGCCAATAAAAATAAAATATTAAGATGGGAAAAAGAACACAGAGGAACTCTGCCTAGAAGGCCAGCATCCCGGAGTCGCCTCTTCGCTGTTGACATTGAGAGTGGTGTTTTGCGGGTAATATTTATTGAAGCTGCCAGGACTTGTGAGGCGTCTGTTTCTCGTACTAGACTCTCTAATGTACTTTTCCTCTTGCTCAGTTGTGCACCGGGTCCTCCCATTCCTCTTTCTATTCTGGTTAGAGCCAGTTTGCGCTGTTCTGTGAAGTGAGTAGTACACAGCGTTGTACGAGATCTTCAGTTTCTTGGCAATTTCTCGCATGGAATAGCCTTCATATCTCAGAACAAGAATAGACTGACGAGTTTCAGAGGAAAGTTCTTTGTTTCTGGCCATTTTGAGCCTGTAATTGAACCCAAAAAGTTGATGCTCCAGATACTCAATTAGTCTAAAGAAGGCCAGTTTTATTGCTTCTTTAATCAGAACAATCAGTTTTCAACTGTGCGAACATAATTGCAAAAGTGTTTTCTAATGATCAATTAGCCTTTTAAAATGATAAACTTGGATTAGCTAACACAACGTGCCATTGGAACACAGGAGTGATGGTTGCTGATAATGGGCCTCCACGCCTATGTAGATAACATTAACAATGTCTTCACTGTATTTCTGATCAATTTTATGTTATTTTAATGGACAAAAAATGTCCTTTTCTTTCAAAATCAAGGACATTTCTAAGTGACCCCAAACTTTTGAACGGTAGTCTATGTATAATGCACAATGCAGAGGCCTCCTTGATTTTCATTTCATTGAAGAGGTAAGGGAGGCTGCTGTGACTGAGTTCTATAAGGTTTTAAAGAGAAACTATAATTAACTGTAGATGATAGATGTAATCTGCACAACATACCAATACCAATTGTACATGCCTTTGTGTGCCTCCTGGTCAGTATACCTGCAGACTCAGACACACACAAAAGTGAGCAGTTCAGTCATCTGCACCAAATGCAGCTATCGCCTTTAACATATTCTTACACCTCTTTGTTGGTTGATATCCATTAAATCGTGTCCATTTTCTGTTTTAGAAATAATTTTCAAAGGGAGAAAGTGTCAAACAACACTGCCATTTGTACAAATATGAAAATATATATGGTATGATCATAAAACAATATAAATGTAGATCATACATGGGAGAAGCCTTACCTAACATAGAGGAGATCTTTACATTTTTCAGTTAAGTGCCTGCACCTGCTGTCATCTCAAATTCAAATCCAAATGTTTCAGTTGGGCAGTTAGGTTCCTTCAAGAACCCCCAGGCGGTTCCTCGATGAACCCCACCTCCTTTGGGGTTCTTGGAAGAACCTTTTGTTGGGCATTTTTCAGAGCCAAGAATCCTAAGGTTCTTCTAGGAACTTTTAGGATCTTAGTTGAACCCTTGTTGGACCCACACATTTTTGAGTGTACTCCAGAACTTTGGAAAATAATGTTTTGTCTGGGAAGCATGCGGACGCCTTTAGAGGGCCTGTTTTTGGAGGGTGGAGAGGGTTGGGTTAGTAGGGACATTCAGACAAAGCATGGGAAAAAGGGGGAGGGATGGTGGGGTAGGGTGGGGGGCTGGCAGGTGATAAATGGGAGTGAGCGCTCCTGCCTTTGTCTCCTAACCTTCACCTACCACTCAGGTGAATGGAGAAGAGCACGAAGACCAGCAGAATAACATCCAGGCTCAGTGGAAGGAAGGGAAAGGAGTCCACCTCGTCACATCGATATGTTACAATTCAACTCATTCATTGGTTAAATGTAGTGGATAACTTAAAACCTACTGTTGAGCTCTTATGATGGCAATTTGGATAAGCAAAAATTCTTGCTTAATTCAAACCTAATTGAAATGCAGAAAAATATGCCCCTGAATGTATTGACAAGCTTCTCAAAGACCCACAGTCCTACTGTATAGTTACATAAACGCACAGATTAGGCATTATGTGAGAATGTAATTATTTTCATCCTTAGAAGAAAAACAGCCATGTTTAATGTAAGCAATTTTGAATAAAAAACTATTATTCACTTATTTCTTACAGTAGCTGAAAAAAGCATTACCATTCTCAGGTTAAAAGTGCTCTTCAAAACCTGCAGACAGATCATTTTACTGCAAGTCTCAAGAGGAGTTGCTATGGAAACTGAAGTACTCCCCCCCAAAAAAATTACTCTGTAGTGGCAAGACCTTAGACTAAATCACCACTAAAAGGTGCATATAACTGCAGGCACCCGTAAACACACCAGTACATTACAGTATAGTCTGAAAGAATGAGATAATTTAGCTATTATGAGGTAGTTACTCAACCGGCAATAGAATAAGCAATGTGAACAAACTAGCCATTTCCTAGTGTTTCATGAGTAGATTGCATTAATTGAGCAACAACATGTTAAGCTCTTAAATAGTCTTGGAAAGAATTGCACCCATAAATTGCAAAGCAACTGGCAACAGATAAGGATAAATGTAACAGCCTCTAATGAGGGCACACAGTCTGTTCCTGGTAGATTGCTCTGTTCTGCATCTCTCAGCGTTGTTTTGCAGTGAAGGATTCTGTACAATAATGCCTGGACTGCTGATCATGGCCATTTGATAAAAGACACCCATTGCAAGGGATAAAAGACTGTCCATTACAAGAGCATAAAATGTCCTCCAGGCATCAAAGCAAGAAAGGTGTGATAGCAGACATATTGAGGAGAGAAGGATAATCACAATTATGTGAAAAACGCCTGTTTGTCATGATGTAATTTCAACCAAATTTCAAAGTTTTTGTAACAATGTCATTTCACCATAATTCAATCTGTTTGTAATGACGTAATTTCCGATGTTTTATTGTATGAATCTCACTTGTTTGGAAAAATTGTCTCTTACCTTGACCAGCTGGACAGTGTAAGGTTCTGTATTTATTTTCTTAGTCAACCTTGTGTTCTGTTTCTTTGTGTTCTTGAACGTAGCCCTGTCTTTCATTTTTGTTTATTGATTTCACCTGTGTTAGTTACTCAACTGGTCTCATCAGCTCCTTATTTAGTTAAATTCATTCTGTTTGTGACTTTTTAGGTATTGTTCGTTTTGACTCTACTAAGCCTTTTCCTAGCTCGTTTGTGAGAACCAGTTATAGCCTTCAGTCCTAGTTTTGATTCACCTGCTTGTTTGCCTACCTGTGTATGACCATTGCCTGCCCGTGACCACGATTCCTGCCTTCTGCAAAGGCAAAATAAACCCCTGCCGCCCTCTGCGCGTGAATCTACACCTTTTTTCTCCCTGAGTATTCATTACAGACAGCGTGAGGCTAAAGTACCAGCAGTATAAGAATGCCCCTGTCTCTGCAAGACAGCAACACAGAGAGGTAACTTGTCAGGTTCATTTCATATAATTTTCACAACAAACACCAAATCAAAATGAAGTAGGGAAACAAGATTTAATTGTATAATGAAAGGTAGATTTAATCGATTGGCATTCAGTGACTTAACTGTAGTAGTCAGTAAATATTTACTGATCAAATTGCTCTTAATTAATCACCCACCAGGCAGGTAGACTGAGGGACTAATATATTTGCTATCAGATAACATACACTCCATATAATTCAAGAGTCATTCATAGGATTATGCATGCAGGTCAAGGTTAAACACTTCCTCATTATTTTCCTCCCCTAGGCTTGCCAAGCCCTCTGGACAAAATTTCTATGTAAGATGACATCATGCTTTAGCACAGGTTGTCTGCATAACAAAGCAAATACCAAAACATTTGCCATCAACAAAGACAACCTTATTCTAAAATGAGTAAGAAAAGTAAACCATTTAACCCCACAGACTCAGTTTGACGTCATGCATCAATACCTGTTTCTGATCGGAGTGTATAAAATACTAATTTAGACTGGATAAAAAATGTATAATGTTGTACTTAATAGAGCTGACAATAGGAAACACACTGTTACCAGCCCCACATACAACATATGACAAATAACATTCTGTCAAAATAGAAACTTGACTCCTACTGAGCCAGTGAAATCAACACAATTTACAAGAGTTCATGCATCTTGCCATTTATTCTAACTACATAATATTTGAACTGTGTAGTGGATGAGGGATAAAAGCAAGATGAAAATGTCTATAAGATCCTGAAAGTTGCATGTTCGCCTGGGAAAGAGCTGGTCTGCATTGCAGCCACTGCAGTGTCTCTCCCATCTTGGTTACAGGACTGCTGGCAATCACTTGTCTGTGGATCTATGTGCTGCTGAGGATAGGATACGCCCCTTTTCCCCCAATTTTCGCCTAAAACTACATACCCAAATCTAACTGCCCGTAGCTCAGGCCCTGAAGCAAGGATATGCATTTTCTTGGTACCATTTGAAAGGAAACACTTTGAACTTTGTGGAAATGTGAAAGGAATGTAGGAGAATATAACAGAATAGATCTGGTATAAGATTATACAAAGAAAAAAAAAAATGTTATTTTGTATTTTTTTGTACCATCATCTTTGAAATGCAAGATAAAGGCTATGATGTATTATTCCAGCACAGGTGCAATTTAGATTTAGTCCACTAGATGGCAGCAGTGTATGTGCAACGTTTTAGACTGATCCAATGAACCATTGTATTTCTGTTAAAACTGTTGTGTCAAGACACACGGCCCCGTGTGGCTCAGTTGGTAGAGCATGGCGCTTGCAACGCCAGGGTTGTGGGTTCATTCCCCACGGGGGGACCAGGATGAATATGTATGAACTTTACAATTTGTAAGTCGCTCTGGATAAGAGCGTCTGCTAAATGACGTAAATGTAATGTAAATGTAAAGACTGCCCAAATGTGCCTATTATGTTTATTAAGAACTTTTCATGTTCAAAATAAGGCACTCTCCTCAAACAATAGCATGGTATTCTTTCACTGTAATAGCTACTGTAAATTGGACAGCGCAGTTAGATTAACAAGAATTTAAGCTTTCTGCAAATATCAGATATATCTATGTCCTGGGAAATTTTCTTGTTACTTACAACCTCATGCTAATCGCATTAGCCTACGTTAGCTCAACAGTCCCGTGGAAGGGACACCGATCCCAAATAAGTGTTTTAACATGAATGTATGCTTGATCCAAAATACACTACTGTGCCATTTGACACAGTATATTATCAACTTCAGACTTCACATTGAAAATTGCACTGAATGAAAATAATAGTTGTGCAAACACATACCACATGTTATGCTGAAAGAAGTCCCAAAGGAGCAGGGGGGTCATCCCCCTCTGCTGTTTAGTCTGCATGGAACCCTGTCCCAACCCATAGCCACTGAAGCTAGGGGGGGGGGGGGGGGGTCGTGATCCTCTCATTTAGCCTATGGATTGTGAAAACCAGGCAAGAAACCACCAACATTTTAATGATTGTCTAAATGCAAATACGCCACGACATACAGTTTGGGGAACAGTCCCAAAATGTTTTGCATGCCAGCAGTCAAGTTTTCAAGATATTGGACTTTCGAGAAGCAAAGTGTCACCAGCCACATCATCATGATGATCCGTTTTGCATCATCATGATGATGTAGCAAGTGACACTTTGGGTTTGTTTGACATTGCAGCCGACAGTGAAGGCGACCTCTGACTTATTGATCTACAAAGAACCTTGCATCATAAATAACTACTCATTATTATTTGTAGATCAGTCAGTCAGTCACAATTTACCCATGATACATTATAGGTGTTGTAGGAATTCCCATTGTTAAAGCCTATCCTGCCCATGATATACTAGACAACCTACACATGGCCACATTTGTAAAAAGTGCCATCCATTGTTGCCATGTCCACAGTTTTCCTGAAAAATTGGGCTACTTTGAAAATTACGTTGCGGGTGAAAATATATCCGCCGTAATTGTTGCAACCCCTATTACTAGCCTGTTCAACCTCTCTTTCGTATCGTCTGAGAACCCTAAAGATTGGAAAGCTGCCGCAGTCATCCCCCTCTTCAAAGGGGTAGACACTCTAGACCTAAACTGTTACAGACCCATATCTATCCTGCCCTGCCTTTCTAAAGTCTTCGAAAGCCAAGTTAACAAACAGATCACCGACCATTTCGAATCCCACCATACCTTCTCCGCTATGCAATCTGGTTTCCGAGCTGGTCATGGGTGCACCTTAGCCACGCTCAAAGTCCTAAACAATATCATAACTGCCATCGATAAAAGACAGTACTGTGCAGCCGTCTTCATCGACCTGGCCAAGGCTTTTCTACTCTGTCAATCACCGCATTCTTATCGGCAGACTCAATAGCCTTGGTTTCTCAAATGACTGCCTCGCCTGGTTCACCAACTACTTCTCAGATAGAGTTCAGTGTGACAAATCAGAGGGCCTGTTGTCCGGACCTCTGGCAGTCTCTATGGGGGTGCCACAGGGTTCAATTCTCAGGCTGACTCTTTTCTCTGTATATATCAATGATGTCGCTCTTGCTGCTGGTGATTCTCTGATCCACCTCTACACAGACAACACCATTCTGTATACTTCTGGCCCTTCTTTGGACACTGTGTTAACAAACCTCCAAACGAGCTTCAATGCCATACAACACTCCTTCCGTGGCCTCCAACTGCTCTTAAATGCTAGTAAAACTAAATGCATGCTCTTCAACCGGTCGCTGCCCGCACCTGCCCGCCCGACTAGCATCACTACTCTGGACGGTTCTGACTTAGAATATGTGGACAACTACAAATACTTACGTGTCTAGTTAGACTGTAAACTCTCCTTCCAGACTCACATTAAGCATCTCCTATCCAAAATTAAATCTAGAATCTGCTCCCTATTTCGCAAAAAAGTCTCCTTCACTCATGCTGCTAAACATACTCTCGTAAAACTGGTTATCCTACTGATCTTTGACTTCGGGCGATGTCATTTACAAAATAGCCTCCAACACTCTACTCAGCAAATTGGATGCAGTATATCACAGTGCCATCCATTTTGTCACCAAAGCCCCATATACTACCCACCACTGCAACCTGTATGCTCTCATTGGCTGGCCCTCGCTTCATATTCGCCGCCAAACCCACTGGCTCCAGGTCATCTATAAGTCTTTGCTAGGTAAAGCCCCGCCTTATCTCAGCTCACTGGTCACCATAGCAACACCCACCCGTAGCACACGCTCCAGCAGGTATATTTCACTGGTCGTCCCCAAAGCCAACACCTCTATGGCCGCCTTTCCTTCTAGTTCTCTGCTGCCAATGACTGGAACGAATTGCAAAAATCACTGAAGCTGGAGACTTATATCTCCCTCACTAACTTTAAGCCTCAGCTGTCAGAGCAGCTTACCGATCACTGCACCTGTACACAGCCGATCTGTAAATAGCCCACCCAACTACCTCATCCCCATATTGTTATTTATTTTTGCTCTTTTGCACCCAGTATCCCTACTTGCACATCATCATCTGTACATCTATCACTCCAGATTTTAATTATTTTGCCACTATGGCCTATTTATTGCCTTACCTCCCTAATCTTACTACATTTGCACACACTGTATATACATTTTTCTATTGTGTTATTGACTGTACGTTTGTTTATCCCATGTGTAACTCTGTGTTGTTGTTTTTGTCGAACTGCTTTGCTTTATCTTGGCCAGGTCGCAGTTGTAAATGAGAACTTGTTCTCAACTGGCCTACTTGGTTAAATAAAGGTGAAATAAAAAATAAAAAATTGGTCGCGGGTTGCAGGTTTTTGGGCTACTTAGCAAGTCGGTAGCAAGTCGGTAGCAAGTCGGAAATTTCAGAGTTTCCTAGTTCCGACTAGCACATGAACGCTGCATATGTTCCTAGGCAAGTGTGGAAAAGCCTTCTTAGCAACCAATTTTGTTTGCCATAGCAACCTGCGAAGGCTTCGCCTGATAAAAATCTCATAATAACTCATGGCTTCTCATGTATATTTCTTAACTGATCCTCTCGACATAGCCTTTGTTTCTTGAATGTCCAATATCTTGAAAACTTGACTTCCCACTGGTCAGGTGTATTCAGGATGCTTTGAGCATTAAAATGCAAAATTCGACGACTTTGTTACTTTTGGGGGGCTGAAATTTTAAGTATGGTAATATTTTTTATAAACATATTTTTTAGGTGGTTTGACACTTCATTCAGAAAGTCATGAAATTAAATAGGCATACAGGTAAATACTAGAAACAGTGGGAAGATTGGAAGCAGGGATTGATCCCTGTTCTCAGGTGGAAAGTTGTGTGCAACATGTGCCGGGGAGTGTTACCACTACAACACGGCTCTACACAGGATTTTTTTTATATTAATGGTTGATGGCAGAGGGTAACCAAATCATAGATTGCAGTCTCCTTGTCCATAGACTGCTTTTAAGGTAAGATCACAAAAATGTTGTAATTTAGGTGAACTATCTCTTTAAAATAGGGCCGGAATAAAATCCTGCTAGTTCTCCAGGAGGGTTGGCCACCCCTGATCTATGTTTCCCAAGTTTTGGGTGTTTGAAAATGTTCTCGTTACAACATTTAATTTCTCTAAATCACCTAACCTTCAAGAAAAATCTAATTAATATTAATATTCAGGTAGTTTATGTACACTAGTTGAATATGCTTGTCATCATGTTACTCTACATAGAAGAAATAATGCCTTATGATGGAAATCATTTTTGACATTTTAGTGTTGGGCACATGCTACCATCTCTGCCTAGCATGTGTGTAACGGATGTGAAATGGCTAGCTAGTTAGCGGTGGTGCGCGCTTCAATCGGTTACGTCACTCGCTTTGAGACCTTGAAGTAGTGGTTCCAGCGGCTTTTGTGGAGCGATGGGTAACGATGCTTCGTGGGTGACTGTTGTTGATGTGTGCAGAGGGTCCCTGGTTCGCGCCCGGGTCGGGGCGAGGGGACGGACTAAAGTTAAACTGTTACATTGATGCTGTTGACCCGGATCACTGGTTGCTGCGGAAAAGGAGGAGGTCGAAAGGGGGGTGAGTGTAACGGATGTGAAATGGTTAGCGGTGGTGCACGCTAATAGCGTTTCAAACGGTTACGTCACTCGCTTTGAGACCTTGAAGTAGTGGTTCCCCTTGCTCTGCAAGGGCCGCGGCCTTTGTGGAGCGGTGGGTGACTGTTGTTGATGTGTGCAGAGGGTCCCTGGTTTGCGCCCGGGGCGAGGGGACAGACTAAAGTTAAACTGTTACATGTGCACAATACTAACATGTTCAAAATGATATTTGATACATTGAGCATTTAATATCCAATGCTTATTTATACGACTTTTTCAAAACTGTCCATGAATGGCTGCAAAGATACATAGCCTATCATTCATTTTCAAAGACACAAGATGGCATATCAGATTTCTAATATGTGATTACACTGGCAAAATTGGGAAGAAGTGGAATAATAAAATACGTTTGGGGAATAACAGTATTGTTCTTGTTGACAAGCACAGTAATTACCATATATTTTAGTCCATTGTTAAGAATGAGAATTGTTCCACTGATCAGACTAAATAAAGTAAATAGCTAATACAATCTATTTAATAACATAAATCTGCCCCTACACCCTAACCAAATAATTATTATATTTTCTTCCAACTCCAGAATCAAAAATACACTTTTCGGTTCACAATCTGTTTGACAATCATTTTCATAGTTACAAATCAGGTCACTACCAAATGTCCCTGCTAAAACCATGTGAGGGGACTAATGCAAGTGTGGATTAAATCGATTTTAGTACATGCTGTCAAAAGGCTGCATTCTGCAATATATTTATGGCTGTATTATGACAACATAATTTTGTTGGCAACATTTGACATAAAAGAGCGCTACTATGCTGCTCTTTTTACAGCTCTATAAAACCAGCAGAGAACGTTCTGTCTCTCCATTCACTTCCACTCTAATCTTGATGGGCGTTTCTTTAAAACATGCATCCAATAGCCTTGATCCTTCACATAACTAGACCAATCATATACTTCAATGTGCCATAGTTCACAGTGCTGTGGTAAGACAGAACAATGATAGATGTTCTGCTCGTGATGTTAAATTGCAGGGGCAGATGCTCTGATTTCAAAACGAGTTTGCGCAATAATGTACTAATTATAAAAATAAAAGCAGTATTTTTTTATGCGTGAGATATAAGAAGTGTGCCATCTGAGCGTGAGAATGGTCAAATGCTTCTGTCTCATGGGGAATGTGCGAGAGTTTTCTATTTATTTAACCTTTATTGAACTAGGCAAGTCAGTCAAGAACAAATTCTTATTTACAATGACGGCCTACCAAAAGGCAAAAGGCCTCCTGCGGGGAAGGAGGAGAGGATTAAAAATGTAAAATATATAAATATAGGACAAAACACACATCAAGACAAGAGAGACAACACAACACTATATAGAGACCTAAGACAACAACATAGCAAGGCAGCAACACATGACAACACAGCATGGTAGCAACAGAACATGACAACAACATGGTAGCAACACAACATGGTAGCAGCACAAAACATGGTACAAACATTATTGGGCACAGACAACAGCACAAAGGGTAAGAAGGTAGAGACAACAATACATCATGCAAAGCAGCCACAACTGTCAGTTAGAGTGTCCATGATTGAGTCTTTGAATGAAGAGATTGAAATAAAACTGTCCAGTTTGAGTGTTTGTTGCAGCTCATTCCAGTCGCTAGCTGCAGCCAACTGAAAAGACGAGTGACCCAGGGATGTGTGTGCTTTGGGGACCTTTAACAGAATGTGACTGTCAGAAACGGTGTTGTATGTGGAGGATGAGGGCTGCAGTAGATATCTCAGATAGGGGGGAGTGAGGCCTAAGAGGGTTTTATAAATAAGCATCAACGGGTGTACAGAGATGACCAGTTTACAGAGGAGTATAGAGTGCATTATCCAGTGTCCTATAAGGAGTATTGGTGGCCAATCTGATGGCCGAATGGTAAGAACATCTTGCCGCCTGAGAGCCCCCTTACCTGCCGATCTATAAATTATGTCTCCGTAATCTAGCATGGGTATGATGGTCATCTGAATCATGGTTAGTTTGGCAGCTGGGGTGAAAGAGGAGCGATTATGATAGAGGAAACCTAGAAGAAACCAAGTCTAGATTTAACCTTAGCCTGCAGCTTTGATATGTGCTGAGAGAAGGACAGTGTAGCCATGAGGTAGTCACCTGTATGAGGTGACTACCTCAAGCTCTAAACCCTCAGAGGTAGTAATAACACCTGTGGGGAGAGGGGCATTCTTCTTACCAAACCACATGACCTTTGTTTTGGAGGTATTCAGAACAAGGTTAAGGGTAGAGAAAGCTTGTTGGACACTAAGAAAACTTTGTTGTAGAGTATTTATCACAAAATCCGGGGAGGGGCCAGAGTTGGCAGCTCTGCTGACATGCAACACTTTTTGGGACTGTATCAACAGGTTCATCAAAATAACGTTTTTGAGGGATTGTTTTCCTTTAAGTTCCAAAGGTTTCCCAAAACTGTATCGCAAGTGAGGCCTATTTGCGTTTAGACAACATCGGGATTATATAGAGCATCCGGGTTGTAGTTCAGGAAGGAGCCAGCTGTTATCAGTACCGTCAGCTTATAACCCAAGGGGGCCACTGTAGACTGGGTATGACCCACTTGGGTTCTTGAGAGATATTGTATACCCAAATTGTACCATCAAGTTCTGATTAATCACAATGACGAGTCTCTAAAATTGCATCCTCTGTTCATTGAAAAAGCACACTCAGTGTAGTAGTGCACTTTCGTAGAGAGCAAATGCATGTGAAGAGACATTGAGCTATCAAAGAACATTGAAAAGCAAAGATGGAACATGACAAATGATTCCACTTCCTCTTTGGATGAACCATGAACTCGGAAATAATAAACTGAAGTAGCTGGGAAGGAAATGAATGAAACCAAAAATTTGGGGAAAGTGATCAAAGCAAGTATTAAAATGCAAATTAAACAATACAATTACACTAAACTGTTTTCATCAGATATGAAAGGATTTACATATTGATATATTGTTATTCCATTCCTTTACTTAGATTTGTGTGTATTAGGTAGTTGTTGTGGAATTGTTAGATTACTTGTTAGATATTGCTGCACTGTCGGAACTAGAAGAACAAGTATTTCCCTACACTTGCATTAACTGCTAACCATGTGTATATGACAAATAACATTTGATTTGATTTGATTTGGCATTGCAATAGGTTACTTTTGAGTTTCAGTGGCAAGTCCCTATATAACAACTTTGAAGTGTGCCCTCAAGAATTACACTTACAAGAATGCTGCAGTGCATTTTTGAAACCCCAAGACTGCTGCTGGCAGTGTTATGGAGCCAGATAGCTGTCAAAAGGTTGAACGTACGTATCATTAGGATCGTAAGAAAATACATACGTAAATTGTTAAGATCGTAAGAAAAGCCATGCTTGAAACATGAAATGTAACCGTTAAATTAGATCTGTAAATGTACAAACCCTATGTTACGACTATGAATGAGCATTTACACGTTCAATTCTTACTTTACGTCTCCCTTTACTCGGTTACAGATAGTTTTAATATATATAAACTTTTGTCAGGATGTGGCATCTGCAACGGACATGAAGCGAACGTAGCTAGCTGAAGTTAGCTAGTCAATCAAGCAACTCTAGCCCAGACATTAGAGTTGCTTTGCAGCTTCCGGTTTCATTTCCAAAATAAAAGTCTAGTTCTTGTTTTACAATGGCATTCGATATCGACGTTATACCAGTAGATGGCGTAGTATAGGCTTGGGCCTTCAGCAAATTATTTGTGTGAGAATGATACTATAAAGACACAGAAGAGCCTTGTCTAGAATAACCGCCTGACCTGCAAAATAGAAAGTAAATATGATTTATGCTAGGCCTATTCCACTATTTAAATATGCCTTGCTGTTGTGTGTTATTTAATGGCCAAATAATTGCATAATACATTTTTATAGCCGCGTGGGGCTACTGTGGTGATCATCTAACCTAATGAATCACACTTTTTGCAGTATTTGGGAGCACAGACTGAAGGCCTTATATTAGGCATTTTGACTGTTGTATTTGCAAATTCCACTCTGTATGTATACTTGTTATAGCCATTTGTGTTGCACAACCCCATCACGCAGAGGCTATATCCACGTCAACAACTGAGACAAAACAAAATATTTATTAAGTCTTGGCTATAACCTGTCCTGAGCGAAATAGCCAAGGGGTCCCAAATGGTCAAGACTATCTATAGCCTATTCTTATTGCCAGATCTGTTTTCCCTATTAGCCACTGCATGTGCTTCTCAACTATTTTGTTGAACATTTATTTAGAGGCTATATTTAGAGGCCTGTGAGCTAGGGTCTCTTTTTAAGGGGAGGCCTATAATAAAAACAGTTAACACAAATAGAGTTCTAAAATTATTCCGCCAGACACCAATACTCAAAATGATAGCCTAAATTGCAATGCCTACAAGTTGAAGGCTTATTTTTTTATTTGGATAGGTCAAAATTAAACATGGAATTATTAAAGTGATAGGCTAAAGAACTTTGTAGAATTTAAATAATTTTGAATACACACATGGATTTCAATAAACAAATGGATAAGACAGTTCTATTCTCCTATTGCAACTCAGACAAATGACAAAATTGGATGACATACTGACTGACTGATCTGAGTGAAGGATGAATTAAATGTTCAAATATGTTGGAATGATGAGTTGCATGCATCATGCCTGCTCTGCACTTTAGTTGGCTAGTAGGCAAATAGGCCTGCATTAGGGTATAATGACTCTATGGCTTCATGCCTCCAGACGGGCATTGTGCTGTGGTGCTGCATGGAGATCACAAGCTCTTCAACTGGGCAGCAGTGTTGCGATGGAGGGAATAGCCTATATGGAGACTACCTAAGACCGCTGCAACAGAGTTATTGTAAAGTGTGGGAATAAGTTTATACCAGACTTAGCCTACGTTTAACCTCTCTCTTGTTCAAATCAAAGTCCATATGCTCATGACCCGATTCATATAAATCATGTCAAATGATTTTAAATTCATATTAACCCTGTCACGGCTGTCTTCGTCCTCCTCATCTGACGAGGAGAGGCGAGAAGGATCGGAGGACCAATACGCAGCGAGGTAAGTGTTCGTCATTATTTAATGAAAGAAACTGAACACTACAAAAACAACAGTGACAGACCATGAAGCTAAATAACAATAGTGCTGACACAAACACTACACATAGACAATCACCCACAAACCCCAACAGAAAACAGGCTACCTAAATATGGTTCCCAATCAGAGACAATGAATGACAGCTGCCTCTGATTGAGAACCATATCAGGTCAAACGAGAAAACCCCACATAGAAACAGACAACATAGATAATACCCACCCAACTCACGTCCTGACCAACTAAATAAAGACTAAACAAAGGAAATAAGGTCAGACACGTGACAAACCCCTCCTACAGAATATGCTTTGGTCAGATTTTGAGTGACGAAATACATTTCTAAATATTCTATAACAAATTATTTTGAGTGGCAAAGACTCCATACATAACTCATAAATTCACCAAATATCTATTATAATTCTATGTTTCATGGGAATGTCCATGTCACCCAGAGATATGCCCATGCTGTAGAGAAACAACTAGCGGACTGAAACTTCACTGTTGTAGGTATAATACAGCTAGTGCTATCTAGACTGGCACTGGCAAACAAATCCATTACATTCGCTTCCTAAATTTGAAGTAAATTCAACTGAGAACTAATAGAAAATTAAGACTTTTAACTTGAAAATGGGCAGGATACCGCTTTCCAGTTTCACTGACTTCTGTTTTTTTATAATATGTTATGCTTGTTCGTGTAGCACTCCTCAAAGGCCGTTTGGTGTAAGTTTTGTTCGTTGGTGAGATGAAACTGCCAAAACTCTGAAAGGTATTGTTGTATGTCAGAATTGCAACACAAGATTTGTTCAAGCCTAAAATGTTAGTCCGTAATCGTAACATGGTGTTTGTATGTTCACAGATGAACTTTCACATTTATGTTTCATGTTTCACGCATTAATTTTCTTACGATCCTAACAATTTACGTATGGATTTTCTTACGATCCTAACGATATGTACGTTCAACCTTTTGGCAGCTATCTGGCTCCATACAGTGTTGCCACGTTCACGGTTTTCCTAAAAATTGGGCTACTTTGAAAATGATGTCACGGGTGAAAATGTATTGGTCGCGGGTTTTGGGCTACTTCTAAGTTGCACGGTGGCTGCCAAGGCATTTCTCTTTAAAATATGTATATTTCACGGTGACCTGCTCTTGACTATCAGGCAATGAGACGGGTTGTTGCTGAGTGAGTGAGTTGTGGGGAGGTTCGGAGGGGTGTGTGTTGAGAGAGCACTACAATTATTGGCTGAGTCACACGAGCGAGAGAGCAGCACGCGCGTACGTTGTGACAACTTTATTTTTACCAGTTGTAGGTCGGCTATTTAGATTGTCATTATGGAGAGACCTATTTCCAAACCTTTTTCAATAAAACAACATACTCTAGAACTGATTCACATCAATAAATAATGGAGACAAAACACTTTAAAATGACTTTGGGCGCACTACAGCGCCCCAGCTAGAAATGAGGAATCGGCCCAGAAGCGGCCCTCTTCCGGGGGCCGGAACTGATTGAATCGTCCGGAATCGGGTGTCGGCGTTTCCATCTGCCGGAATTCAGCCGACTTTGCCGGCATCTTACCAGAATCCCCCCAGAAGCGGCCCGGTGCAATTTTAAATAAATGTATACAAAATTACCCAATTTAGTAATTTTAAATATTGCTATTATACATTTTATACATACAAATTTTACCCATCCAGAATTTGTGAAAAAAATGTACTCCCTATTATTTCAGTTCTTGTCCCATCGCTGCAACTCCCGTACGGCCTCGGGAGAGGCGAAGGTCGAGAGTAGTGCGTACCCCCGAAACACAACGCACGCTTAAGCCGGAAGTCAGCTGCACCAATGTGGGCTACTCACTGTACACCTGGTGACCGTGTCAGCGTGCATGCACCTGGCCCACCACAGGAGTTGCTACAGCGCGATGGGACAAGGACATCCCAGCCGGCCAAATCCTCCCCTAACCCGGACGATGCTGGACGATGCTGGACCAATTGTGCGTCGCCTCATGGGTCTCCCGGTCACGGGCAGCGAACCAGCATCTGTAGCAATGCAGTTTGCACTGCGATGCAGTGTCTTAGACCGCTGCGCCACCCGGGAGGCCCCATCCACAAAGTTTTTAATGCGAAATAACGAAATGTTAATTATATAAAGCAGCCCGTGTAATCATCTGCCAGAGAGTAATTGGCCAGAGCCCCAAGTAATACAATTTGAGAAAAGGGAAAAAGATAAGTCACTATGACTAGACATGAATTGCCGGACAAGTGGTCCGCCGGAATTAACACCCTTAGCAAGGACATTAACAATCAAATTACTCTCGCTCTTACTCAAGACCCTGTCCAGGGCCCGATCGATCAAAGAACAGGCCCACAGGCTTTGTCTATAGACTCTGATGCAAATGTTGCGAAGTGAAAGGTCAAAAACATCGCAATAGCCAATTCCACTCAAACCGTGATTAGTCGATCTGTCTTCAGCATGAACACAAATGACACATCACGTAGTTGCGAACAACCACTCCACTTTGTGGGGAATATGACCACAAAACACAACTCATACCTGGAAACAGTCCTGGAGGACTGCTAAACCTGTGATGCGCTAATTGATTTGGGCTCAACAATGTCACTCATCTCTCAAACGTTGTTCAATGATCTCAAAAGGGCTTTGAAGCCAGCTAAACGTTGGTTAAAAACGAAACGATGCGACACTACACTTCGAGGTTTCACTCAAACTACCTCGCCTCTCACATTGAGACTCATGCTAAAACTACACTTCCAGGACTTTTCGCTTGTTCACCCTGTGTATGTTACCAGCCTCGAATCTGAAACCCTGCTACTTGGAGCAGACTAGATGGATCAGTTACTCCCACTAATAGATTGGAAAACCAACCAAGTATGGTCACAGGTCACAGTGACTTCTCCATTGACCACACTGTCTTCTCCTAATGCTAGCTGCAACACAGTCATCCACGAGTGGTACCTTCGGGGGAAAAAAACATTTCAAAACCTCGTGTTGCAGAATCTGACCCAAAGAGATATTACGATATCTCGTCACATTCAATCAGCAAACCTGATTGACCATTATTTTCATGATTTTTGAGCCAACAGTCTCTGTGAATGAGTCGTTCAATACTGTAGCTGATACTGTAGCCTTCGGACACTTCTGCAAGCACTGCTGCCATCTCAGGAATAAAAGCATAAACGTGCAGAATGTACTCTGCTTCCGCTGATACATTGTCCACTTTGTGGGGGACTGAAACCCCTTACAATGACACTAATGGCGTCAGTCCCGCAACTGACCCGATGACTCCCACTGGTGAAACGCTGTGCGATATCGCAGAAAGATATCCTCATCTCAGTTTTCAGGTACTGGAACGGTTGCCACATGCGGACACTATGGCGAGGGACAAACCTTGACAGTCACTGAGTGTTTTGAAGCACAAACACCAGGAGATTTGGTTGAAAGGTTACAGCCAATCTAATAACGTGGCAGCTGACAACTCGTACAAAGGGTCCGACCTTTTCGTTTGTGCCTCGGACACCAACACCAACCGCTGGTGGTGTGGGTCCCGAGACACAAAGGGGGGGGAATACTAGCCCAGACCCATGATGAGCCTCGTCAAGGCCGGTGGTGGGTTCGAGACTACGTGCAACACTATACAAGGCCACCAGAGCAGGAAACGGGATAACCTTGTTACGCAAGGCCTTGCTTGACAGCAACGACCCCTGGAAAGCCATCTTACAGTGGAGGAACACACCCACCGAAAACATGGACAGCAGCCCAGCGCAATGCCTTCTGTCCAGACATGTGAAGACTACCATCCCCGTAGCCAACAAGCTACTTGAGCCCTGCATCATGGTTGGCATCACAGAAAGCAGCTCGCTAAGTGCTTCCATGACTGGAATGCTCGAGACCTACCAGAGCTGGAGGTGAAACAACCATTTTTTAAATATTTTTATTTATTTCACCTTTATTTAACCAGGTAGGCAAGTTGAGGACAAGTTCTCATTTACAACTGCGACCTGGCCAGGATAAAGCAAAGCAGTTTGACACATACAACAACACAGAGTTACACATGGTTACACAATACACAATAAAGAGTTACACAATACTTACTCACGGGTGGGTCGTCTGTGTAAGCCACAAGACAGGCTTACTTTGTAAGCAAGGGACTGTGTTAACCTGTCCTCTGTTAAATACAACAACAAAAAAGAGGAGGACGACAACTGAAGTAAAAAGAAAATGTAATGTATTTTCATTTGTTGACTGTTAAGAACTTAATATTGTGCTGTTACGTTAGCACTTTCTATTGAAAGGATGATGCTACGGAGTTTAGTTGATAGGTAATCGACTAGCTGGGCTGTTCCCCTGACCCCATATGTAGGGACTTGTACAATACTTGAACATGGCTATTGAACTTGACATTTGTGTTTGTCTTTATTCTTTAATCTAACATATCATACAGAAATAGTAACCAGGAGCGGTATGGTATTGATATCTTGTATATATCAAAAGAGCAAAAGGAGCGTGCATTGTGGCTCGCAAAATTATCAACGCATGAAGTGGACAGCTTTGATTGTCGAAGCAGGGCACCAGTTAAAGGTGTTATCTCTGGCGTCCCGTTGGACATTGACAATCAGGAGTAGTTGAATGTAAAATGTTGCAACTGTGATGGGGATCACATTTCTGAATTCCCTGAGTGCTCTGTTAGAGTGAAAGTGGTTGAGGTGTCAAGGATCAGGACTGTACAGCAAATCTCCTATGTGGAAGCGGTGAAGAGAGTTCTGAATAAGATATTGTATATGTCAATCAAGTGGTCTGGATACACTTATTGTGAAGAAGGTGGATTTTGTACCATTTATAGCCACAGTTATTAATTGTACTGGCCAAGTGTCCAACAAGTCCAAGAAAGCGGACATCATTATATCTGCAGCCGAGAAGTTTTTGGGCCTCCAAGACTTAACCGCAGAAGCACTGCAAGGACTATTGTCGCCAGGAAAAGTCCAGCCATCACAGGATCCTTCTGGGCCTGTGTAGGTACCTGATTTAAACAGAAAAGCAGGCTGATTTAGTTTAATACAAATGTCGTTATTGATAGTTTGTATGGAATTAAAAATAATAATAATAATAATTATCCCGCATTTTTTCCTTTTCGGATCTTTATTTTCCACCTGTACTGTAGGTGGCGGAATGCACATGTAATTGTTGCAAAAGCTATCACACCAAAGAAGAAGGAGGGTGGGGGGAACGCCTACTATGTGAAGTGCAGTAAATCAATTCGCCCTTGCCCTCCTAAACGATTCACCTTTTCTTTTTTTTTACTTTGGCGAAGGGTAACGTCTACAAAACGCAGTCCACTCTGTTTGTTACAGATTCTAGTTTTGAAAACTGAAAACTGTATGGAGATCAAATGTTTCATCGTTGATATAATCTGAAGAATCCCGGCCAAAATCCACCTCGCTCTATCGTCTCCCACTGCCGACCGCTGGTCTTCCTCTCATCCCCATATTTGGTAGTGAGCGGAAACGCCAACCGGATGCTTCACATTTATACATCCGGTGAAATATATGGCTCGTTCTATCTGTGATCACTGTTTATCTGATGCTACGGACACGTCGTTTTAGCAGTCGTGATAGTTAGTTATGCCTATTTAATTATCGTGTTCTAAAGGACGAGGTTTGTGTATACGTAGTATTTGGTTGTAAACGAATCATTAACATGGTTGGGAGTATCGAATACCGACGTGGATAACAGTTGAACTGCGCTTGCTTTGTTTTGGACACACTAGTGGTATTGTGTGGAGTGTTCCAGCCCCTGTGCATTGAGCGCCTCCTAGTGATGCCTCAGCTGAGAGGGAAAAATGTTGCAGCCTACCTAGACCTGAGATCAAGAGGCATTTTTGACGCTGGCACTTTGTCAAAACTCAACTTGAAGATTCTCAGGGGTATTGTCCTCCAGGTATGTGAAGTGCAATGTATTAAGTAATTTAATATATTAATTCCACAAAAATAAATCTGAGTAATGACTTTTATTAATTCACTCTAGGACAGCAAAGACTTCACCAAAGTCTGGACCAAGTCGTCAAAATCCACTATATTTTATGAGAGTGGGAGGATTTATTTTGAAAATTATCAGTGCTGCTTCAGTAGGTAATGTATATATTTTATTTTTTAAACTACATTATGTGGCATTGTTATGGTTCATCACATGAGTACCGTTACTTATTTTTAAAATGAAAAAATATAATTTCCAGCCTTCCATCTGAGCCACAACTTCTGTATGAATTACCCAAGCGGTCCAAAGCGGAGAAGATTGAAGATGCATTGTTATGCCAGTGCCCTCTTGTAAGTGAATTAATATTTCCCATCTTAGCCAGTTCACTGTTGCTGTATAGAAATGTAACAGGTGTCAACAGCTTAGAATTCCTAAGAGGTCAATAGATATCACTTCCAGTTTTTTGTTCTGTACATCTACAGTGGCAGCATCACTGTGGACGTATGGACTATTGGACTATAGACTAGTGAATGGACTGTACTGTATTGCATTTTGCTTTTTGTATTTATAAAGTGCATGTTTTATTGTCTATTATACCTATTTCTGAATTATTGCCCCCTTGGGGATGAATAAAGTTCATTAAATGTAATTGTAAATTAGTAGAAATGCTATAAACAGAGTGCTGTATTAGTGTTATCCTTATTAACCATCATTATGTTTACCCTCATAGGACAAAGGGTTGCCAACACCGTCAGATCAAAAACCTAGCCTCTTGGCCCTGACTAGCAATAATTGGCTGTATCGCTTCTCAGCTGTGACAGGACAACAATTGGAGAAAGTTTACTTGTCCCCACATCACAAATTCAGGTAATTGACAGTTGAATGTGATTTAATTACAATTAAAATGTCTTCCACAAGTCATGAACCCAACCGATCTCTTTTTATTATTATTGTGGAGCTGGGGTTCCTCTTGTTGTAGGTAACCGCTGATTTGACTTAACATAACACATTTTTTCTATATCAGATACCTTGGCTGGGATGTATCGCAGGAAACATTTTATGTCAAGTCCATTCAGAATAAAGTGACATCTTCAGCAAGACAGGTGTGGTTTCCACGAGTCTGATATGCCCGTTCATCTTATAATTTGCCTTTGTAAAGTAGAACCATTCCATGTAGTTTTTCTCTTTGTGACTGGTGAAATCTGAGAAGTATTCACTTATTTCCTATCCTAACTCTCACAGGCAGGTTTCAACCAAAACACCTTGCTGTACCTCGCCGTGTTCCGCGTTTTCCCCCTGCAACTTGTGGGCGTTCTGGAGATCAACAAAAGTGTATGCAACATTTTGTTTCTTAAGGTTTCTTTAAGTCATGTATTTTTGTAATGACATATGTTGTACAGTGTATTCGGGAAAGTATTCAGACCCCTTCCCTTTTTAAAAATGTTGTTACATTACAGCCTTATTCTAAAATTGATCAAATAAATAAAAATCCTCATCAATCTACACCCAATACCCCTTAACGACAAATCAAAAACAGGTTTGTAAATTTTTTGCAAATGTATTAAAAACAGAAACACCTTATTTATATAAGTATTCAGAACCTTTGCTATGAGACTTGAAATTGAGCTCTGGTGCATCCTGTTTACATTGATCATCATTGAGATGTTTCAACAACTTGATTGAAGTCCACCTATGGTAAATTCAATTGATTGGACATGATTTGGAAAGGCACATAGCTGTCTATATATTTTTATTTAACGAGGCAAGTCAGCCTATATGACGGCCTATATTAGGTCCCACGGTTGGTTTTTGCTCTGACATGCACTGTCAAGCCATGAGGTCGAAGGAATTAGCCGTAGAGCTCAGAGACAGGATTATGTCGAGGCACAGATCTGGGGAAGGGTACTAAACAATTTCTACAGGATTGAAGGTCCCCAAGAACATAGTGGTCTCCATCATTCTTAAATGGAAGAAGTTTGGAACCACCAAGGCTCTTCCTAGAGCTGGCCGCTCGGCCAAACTGAGCAAGCGGGGGAGAAGGGCCTTGATCTGGGAGGTAACCAAGTACTTGATGGTCACTCTGACAGAGCTCCAGAGTTCCTCTGTGGAGATGGGAGAACCTTCCAGAAGGACCACCATCTTTGCAGCACTCCACCAATCAGTGAAGAGTGGCCAGACGTAGAAGTAAAAGGCACATGACAGCCCACTTGGAGTTTTCCAAAAGGCACCTAAAGGACTCTCAGACCATGATAAATAAGATTTCCCGGTCTGATGAAACCAAGATTGAACTCTTTGGCTGGAATGCCAAGTGTCACGTCTGGAGGGAACCTTGCACCATCCCTATGGTGAAGCATGGTGGTGGCAGCATCATGCTGTGGGGATGTTTTTCAGTGGCAGGGACTGGGAGACTAGTCATTATCGAGGGAAAGATGAATGGAGGAAAGTACAGAGAGGTCCTTGATGAAAACCTGCTTCAGAGCGCTCAGGACTTCAGACTGGGGTGAAGGTTCACCTTCCAACAGGACAATGACCCTAAGCACACAGCTAAGACAATGCAGGAGTGGCTTCGGGACAAGTCTCTGAATGTCCTTGAGTGGCCCAGCCAGAGCCCGGAATTGAACCCGACGCTCCCCATCCAACCTGACAGAGCTTTAGAGGATCTGCAGAGAAGAAGGGGAGAAACTCCCCAAGTACAGGTGTGCCAAGCTTGTAGCGTCATACCCAAGAAGACTCGAGGCTGTAATCGCTGCCAAAGGTTCTTCAAAAAAGTACTGAGTAAAGGGTCTGAATACTTGTGTAAATGTGATATTTCAGTTTTTATTTATACATGTCCCAAAACCTGTTTTTGCGTTGTTATTATGGGGAATTGTGTGTAGATTGATGAGGGGGGGACTATTTAAAAGATTTTAGAATAAGGTTGTAACGTAACAAAATGTGGAAAAAGGGAAGGGGTCTGAATACTTTCCAAATGCACTGTATGTCTCTGTCATTTCAGATATTTGGAAGCACTGTCATTGATGTAGTTCTGTCCCAAGGGGTCCTTGCAGTTTCTCACAGTACCAAGACTGTGAAGCTCTATAGCTTTGAAGACATTCTGAATAAGGTGTGAATTTATGATTAACAATAACATTTCAGTTGTTTTAATGCATGCTTCTTAAAATGTTCAGATTGTCTACATACTGTATGTTCCATTATTTCTAAAAACATTTATTGATTATTCTTTCTTCTTTGCCAGTACATAAGAACGGAATTGGTTCTTGGGGAGCAGTGTCATTCAGAAGGCGGTAAAACTGTGGGAGAAGCTCCATTTGGCATTCCAGTGAATATCCACATCAACGGTAGGTGATTGTTTATCTGTCTATCCATCTTTCTGTCCCTCAGATTTTCCAACCATTCATTTGTCTATCCATCTGCAGAAGGGCCTCGGGGGACCCTTAGTGATTTTTTTTCTCTCATAATTTTTTCGCAGAATGCCCCCCAGTGCTGTTTGAGGTGTCATGCTTCGATAATGGAGTACAGATCGGAGGCCATCCATGGCACTATATCTTTACCCTACCCCATAAGAAACACCAGGGGTCGTACCGCATCTGCTCTCTCAAGGATAACACCCTGGTAATATACTTGTACATAATCTATCTTTATGCACTACACATTGAATGGGTCGCAAATAAGTCTCCTGAATTGTGAGACTATTTAAGCATATTAAGTATCCTGCCGCTAGTGTGCCAGAGCCATTTGAGCATGTCAGTTTCAGAGCACTACCGATGTCTTTGACAGGCATTGTCTTTAACTGACACAACAAACGTATTACTCAAACACAAATTATCCTCAAAAGGATGTTTAGATGACTCAGCTGGTTGAAGCATGGTGCTGGCAGCACCAATGTTGTCGAGTCAATTTATGCGTGGCTCACAAATACTTTTGGGTACTAAGTTGCTTTAAATGAAAGCTTCTGCTAAGTAATTATCCAGTTAAGATCCAAAGTGTTCTGTAGTTGTCATACCCAGTGTCAATATCTTTAATATTCCCACTGTACGCATTTCTAAATAGGCAAAGCATGGAATACAAGACATGAAGTGCTGTTCTCTGGAGTCTGACTGGATCTACTTCCACCCTGATGACTCAGGAAGAATCATCCATGTTGGACCTAGCACCATAAAGTGAGTTTAAAACCCCCCAACAAAGTTGTCCACAAGACCATGCTTTACACTGCAGCTTTATGGTATTTAGGTCAGTGCTATTCATCAGTCAGATTTCACACAATGACGTTTCTCTTCTGCCTTTACTGAATATTGAATACTTTCCCCCAGTGTGCTGAAAATTCTGAGTGAACTGGAGAGTGATGCACAGTTCGATATAGTGAAGGAGTTTTCCATCACAGCTCATCGAGACGATGTGAGTTAACATAGTGCTTTGGCACCTTTTTAACCATGGGTCATAATACATTTTAAATTAGATATATTTTCTCTATCATTATGATAGAAGGGTGAAAATTGCTGCTTTTCCTGTGGTGGATTCATAAAACCTCTCGTCTTCTATCCACCATAGGCTGCCTCCCAGATCAATGTCACTTCCTCAGGCCGCACAGTGAAGAGAAGATTTTATCAGCTGGATGATGACCCAGACCGAGAGGTAGATTCTAAAGGATTAGGCTTAGACTGTATCCTGACTAAATTACTTTTATTGACATTTCAGTGGCATTCCATATAGGCATATTGGTTATTGCTGGTGAGAGTTTTTGTTGATGCCTCTTGCAACATGCTACTTCATAGACATTCCGGATGGTGGAGTATGAGGATGAGCTTGACCTTCTGGCTGTTGTGGAGGTGACCCACAGAGAGGATGAGGGGAAGGCCCACGTCAGACTCCATGACAACAACACTGGAGCGTTACTGAAGAGGGTTCCACTTGTGGAGTCGTGGGATGTGGTTAGTGCTTTAGAATATTGTGTAAATGTAGCCTGATCTGCCATCCTGACCGCTGCACTCTCATTTTGTTTAAACAGAATGTAAGCTTGCAAGATCACAATGGTCGAACGAGGCTAGTGTAAAGGAAGAAAATGTGGGAAATCTCTCCTTTTCAAGTCATTTATTAATGTATTGTCTTTTCTTGTTTCAGACTTACAGCCATGAGCTGTTCTTTGACAGAGATACAATTGTTCATATTGAACAGACGAAGAACAATAACTTCTGCTGTCATGTCTACAAAATCAGTCGTGGACAAGCAGATGAGTGAAGTTCAGACATTCTTTAGCAGTTGAGACATTCCTTCCAATTGCTAATGATGTTAGTCAAAAAGATTCCTCAAGTAAATAGCCCCGTTGAATGTGTTTTCCTGGTTATTATTTACACTTTCTTTCCCAATAAGGACTACATGTTGTCATTCTGTTATTTTGAAGATGTTGTTGGTACTCTAATAATGTGTCTTAAATAGTTATTCCAATACAACTGTTGGCTAACTGGGCTACTTCTGCATTTTATTTTTAGGACATATGAATTAAGTCACAAAATGTCTAAATTAACTGATAAAAATAGTTGTACATGTTTGATCATCACAGCTTCACAGAGCTGTGAATTTAGGTTCTCTGATCTTTTTTTAACCGCATGTAAGCACATTCCCGCTACCCAAAAATAAAAATAAATGTCAAGATGGAAGTCAAACATTTTATATACTCAAAATTGAGGATATGTTTCTTCTTTGCGGTGATCAGCAGAGCAAAGCCGCTGGCAAATGTGTGATTTTTCGGCTTCATAAAAAATATTGACACAAAGCGTTGAAAAGAGGGACAAAGTATTGTTCTTTAGACTGATTTGCCTCATGATTTGTCAACTCGTGCACAATTCATCTGTGCTTTAGTCTGATCAACTGTAGCCTAACCACAGCTGCAGGTAGCCTAGAGAAGCCTATGCGCTCTGATCCCCTCTGGCCAAGGGAAACGAAGCGGTAACGTCATGTATTTATAGCCTAAGCTATGTATTTATAGTCTAAAATAGGCCCATTTATTTGTTTGACTTCCTATCCAAAATGATTGACTGGAATTAATCAACACAATAGCGAAGACATACTGTGTGAGTAACTCTAATTACAGATGCAAAGGCCTACATAATGCAACCCTGCATGAAGCAAGCTCAGCCCTGTTTGTTATATTGTCTAATTGCAGTTTTTGTGTAAATAAGTACTCCCTAGAGCCAGGAGTTTTTAATAACATATGCCCTGATTTAGAACAACTCTGGTCCCGTAACAGCCCATATAAAACCGTTTTAAGAGCTGATTTTACTTTATTACTATTTTTTGTTTTATTTTTAACACCTTGCACTGCCACCCTTTTGTATTCTTTTGGGCATGGATTAAATTAAGTATATTATTTTTTGCATCTTGGCCTCCTTTGGTT
This sequence comes from Salvelinus alpinus, assembly GCF_045679555.1. Classification (NCBI taxonomy): domain Eukaryota; kingdom Metazoa; phylum Chordata; class Actinopteri; order Salmoniformes; family Salmonidae; genus Salvelinus; species Salvelinus alpinus. The sequence continues at coordinate 40,297,646 of NC_092105.1, read as the reverse complement.
ATTCCTTTTCATGGTTTGTGTGCAAGTACCTTTTGAACTATGTCATACACTGGTCTACAACTAGGGGCAAGAGTTTTACCTGGTTAGGTAAACCCTCCAGATCTGGAAAACAATCCCACCACTGGCTTTGGGACCCGTGGTGCCACCTCTGAAAACACCACACAATGCTACAAATGAGGAAACATATCCTATGATTATGGTCTATCTCAACATTTCGACTTAGTATCTAGAAATGTTTACTTGCATATCTCGTAATTTCGAATACATATCTCAATCTTTACTTGCATACCATGAAATTTCGAGTTAATATCGACATAATTTTTTTTTTTTGAAATGGTGGAGGGAATGGGCTTCCATAATAACTTGTGTCTTGCGCTTTTGTAACAACCTGCGGTTACAAAACTGGTAGTTAAAAACATTCAGACTTTCTGTTATGAAGAGTCATGACCCATCCCCCCTGAGTAACCTCTTGAAATTCCTCTAGTCCAGTGTTGAAGTGCGTTCGTCGGAGATGGCGATGGAGAATTTCAAGCAGTTCCTGTTCGCGCTGTCGGCCGCTGTATCCGTTGGTTTTGTGTCGATAATTTTTGTTTTGAGATGGGTATTCTACTTCAAGGAAGGTTTAGCATGGGATGGAGGATTTGCGGAATTCAATTGGCACCCTGTTTTAATCGTTACCGGGTTCATTTTTATGCAGGGAATTGGTGAGAAGTTTGTTTTTCTCTCTTCTGTACATAACGTTACATAATTCAGTCAAATCTGAAGCGATGGATGTCTGTCAATACATAAAAAAGTTAAGTTATTTCAACAAGTAGTGAAGTTTGGGAATGAATCAATCTTGGAACAGATTAGTATGCTATGCAAGGCTGTAATGTCAGGGGCTAACGTTACTGTTATTGAACGAAATATACATTGTTATGAAACGTGTCAATGTTTAGTAGAAATAGCCTGTTATCGACTTGTTTTGCAAACAAATGTTAGGTGCTCTATGGTAATTTGTTACCCTGATGCATTTCGGAGTAAAGTTACTGACTGAGTAGCCTAAAACAATAGCACCCTTTGATAATTTACAAAAGTACATTCCAGAATCATTTGCATTATTTAACGTGAAGTACCTCCTTTAGTGTAGCCTAATTAACTTGAATGACACAGCAACTTTGATTGGTATGCACTTACATTAGTTAAAAAGAAGTATAGAAGTATATCTCATAGCGATTCTGTCAAAACAGGATTTAGCAAAATTTGGTATTTATAGCAGGAATTGCTCATCCCTGAGGGTGCATTATTCCCATTCAATTACGGTGAAGTGAATGCATTTTCATGATTAATAAATTGAATAAGTGTTTTTTTCCTCTGTTTCAGCCATTGTGGTGTATAGGTTGCCATGGACCTGGAAGTGCAGCAAGTTAATGATGAAGTTTATTCATGCTGGCTTAAACATATTGGCCTTCATTTTCGCTGTCATATCTCTGGTAGCAGTATTTGACTTCCACAATGCACAAAACATCCCCAACATGTATAGCCTGCACAGCTGGGTGGGGCTAGCAGCGGTGATACTATATTCACTACAGGTAAGCACACCTCAAATATATAATGTAGTCAGTGCTTGACTTGGACTGAAATAGGTTATTGTACTCATTTTGGCTGCAGGTACTGTTTATATTTAGGGGCAGGAGCTCCACAATACTTTTGAGCTAATATTTTAGAAGAGGAACAGGAGCTCAAGCAGTAGAAAATTTGAGGTGCCGGTACTCTGCTCCGGTGAGCTCCTTCCCAAGTCAAGCACTGAATGTGGGTAGTATTACGCTATATAACTCTCCATAATGATTGCTTCATAATATCTTTTACATTGTTATAAAGCTTTGCCATAAAGCATTATTCATCTTTCCCCCCTACTACATAACTAGAGTTCTATGCATGGATGCTTGTGAATACTGTTTATGAAGTGCATTTTATGGCACAGTAGGTATACCACATGCCATTCTTTATTACAATGCTTGACAGAGTTTCCTGAGCTTTCTTCTTTTACTGAGCAGCTTGTTCTGGGAGTGTGTATATACTTGATACCCATCACCCCGATATACCTGAGAGCAGCATTTATGCCCCTGCACGTCTACAGTGGCCTGTTCATCTTTGCCAGTGTCATAGCCACAGCACTCATGGGCATCACAGAGAAGCTCATTTTTGGCCTGTAAGTATTACAAGGCAGGAAATATGAGAAATATACTAAACTTGGGTACTTAGAGACCCCATTTCGTAAAATGATATTACAGCTATAGGTAACTCTCTCTTCTTTGTCTCTCAGGAAATATCCCAAGTACAAGGACTCTCCCCCAGAGGCCAACTTTGTGAATGTGCTGGGAGTACTGATAGTAGTTTTTGGCGCAATAATTCTCTGGATCGCTACTCGCCCCTCTTGGAAACGCCCCAGTGAGCAGGTCCTGCGCTCCCTGCCAACTTACGGGGATGGGTCAGCTGGCACCAAAATGGGCACTGCCCTCTCACAACAAACTGACCCGATTGACCCCGAAGGCAATGGAGATGCCAGGAGAAGGAGTGGTAAATTGGAGGACTCAGGACAGGTCAACTGAGTAACATGAAAACCAACTGCTGGTTCTGTGTGTTTGTTGATGCTTTAAAAAGTTGCATGGATCTACTGTTCTGGCAGTCCCAAAGCAAATGTAAACCTTTGTTCCAAATAGCACCTTGAGGAATTGTTCCCAACCATTCCAGAATGTTGACCTTTAAGCAGTTTTTTATTTTGTAATTTTTTACAAATAAATTACACAGCTCAATTTGATATCATTGAATCATGATTTGATAAAGGATTAAACTAGCCTATTGAAGTATAGAAAAATTATAATCAAATACATATTCTTTACATTTGTATAGCTTTTATAACGATTACATACTGTATTCTTCAGTGTTTTTATTTTCATTTAAGGGAGGAATTACAGAACCAACACATCTTTAGGGAAGGGATGTGAGAGGTGAATCCATTATAATCTAAATATATAATGTAATATTACATATAGGCCTCCCTAAAGGCAATAATAGGCAAACAAAGTTCCTCATTACTTTGTTCAATGCACTGTGTACCTGGATTTCATACATTGAGGAATTCATAATTGCTGCATAAAATCAAAGCATATTTTACAAATGATTATGTTATAACATTACCTGAATGTTTGTAGACATGTCTCTATTGCAGCCTATACATTTTTGTTGAATTATGATTAGTAGGTCTATGTTTTTTCAAATATATTTTCTGTAGGGTTAATGGATTGTACACCCTCTTGGATCCAAAATCATAGTATTGCGCGCAGATAAATTATCAGGACTAGGATATGCATCTCTCAAATTATCTCTCCACCAACACTTATCTTTATCGGCAGCCACTGGGATCGTACTACCTTGCATAGATAGTGCTCCCCACTGGCGCAGTAAACTCATTGCAAGCAAATCGGCTGCGGATATCAATCTAGATGTCCCTCTTCGGCATTCGTAATTCCGCATTGGTTGCGTTGGCAAGTTTAGGAAAGGATCCTGGGTTCCTGATTCAAGCGAGTGGAAAGCCGAGGAGAAACCAGGTTTGTTACCAAATTACAAGTGAAACGTGGAGCGTACTTTTTTTGTTTTACATATTGTTGATAATAAAAAACGTGTTGCGATTTAGTCGCCATGCCAGCCCTCCCGTTGTCTTTGTTGACTGGCTAGCAGGCCGAGCTGACTCACTTGCACTTCATTGTGATATAGCTAGCTAGTTGATAATCTTAACGTTACAAGGTAAGCTGAAATAAAACCTTATGTTAAAGAACGGTAGTTATAAAGTGTTTGCGAAATATTCAGCTACCTAATCAATGCTTTCAACTTGAAGAGATCAGGATGCCAAGTCAGTCATCAATTATTTAGCTCGCTAGTTTAAAAATGTTGTCTGTCACTACACACAGTGAGGGGATTCGATTAAGGCCCGGGTTGCCCCGGTGGTGGGAGATTGTTTCGGGTGAAAAGTGATCGTATTCGTTTTGGAACCGGGCTGCCTCCCGGGCTTTCGTCAGCCCTGCTCTGTCTGACGGCGAAGTATGTTAAAAACAAACAAAAGTGACGTAGTTAGGTTAAGCACGTGGAGTAATGAGTTGGATTCTGTGTTTTCGCATGCAAAAGTGGTTACTTTTGATAAAACCGTATTGTATTCGTCACATGCTTCGTAAACAACAGGTGTAGACATATTCCCAATGAAAACTAGTCTGTAAATTCGAACATATATTTTATGGAAAATAGATGTTTAGGAACGGTGCACCATGCTGCCTTGTTGACAACATGACCCTAGCGGCGCAGATGACTGTTTGATTTGAGAATGGCGTTTCTCCCTCACAGTATTTGTCCGTTTTCTTCTCACGGGCTTTAGTCCGGTGCACAGCGGCTCATGTTAATATAACTCCCTCACTTGGTCAGTGGCTGGGTGGGGCCGCAGCTAGTTTACCAACGCGAAAAATTGTGTCAGTAAAAAAAAAGAACGTTTTTTTTCGCATGTGTTGAATTTTTAGATAACACGGGGGGGGGTACGGGATATGTACACAATGCTGGCGCACTAGTAGAAGTAAATGTGAAGCAAGAATATGCTGCTCAATACTCATCATGGCTTGACCAGTGTCTGTGGTGGCTAGACTAGTTACATCTCGGCTCGACTCTTGCCAGCATCGCTTATGTTGGAGCTCTAGATTACCTCTTCTGTTTTTTTATGATTATAAATGATTATAATAAAAAAAAATTAACTAAAGACACTTTTTTTTTAATAAGAGTTAGCTAACTAAAGTCCTTGTATTACCCTGCAGTTAAATACATTTGTACTTTTGCAGAAGTCTGCATTCACAATTAACACCTCCTTGAAAAAGCATGTTTTATTGTCTGTTTTTGTCAGCAGAATGCAAATGTATGAGTTAAATAAACACAGCTGCATCAACCACATTGTTATCTCAAGGTTGATCAAATTTCATGTGCAAGGGGTTTCACACTGCACAGACCATCTTAAAAGGAAGGCTTCTACACATCTATTTCAATATGATAGCTCAGACCTCCATTCATTGTCTTAAATTCTGCAATTAGGACAAATGTCTTGAAGTGGTCTCTGTGTTGGGTGTCGAAAGGGTCAGGTGCTGTGGAGGATGTGAGGATTGATTAATGCTGTATGCAGAATGATAAAGCCTCTTGAAATTATCAACTTAATCTCTAAGAGCGCACTGTGAAGTTGAGTAGACAAAAGAGCCTTGAATGGGGCTTTGGACCAGAAGAGGGTTTTACAGCCCAGATGGTCAGGACCCTGTTAATGGAAGAGCATCCATCCTTTCTATGCCTGGACAGTAGTGTGCTCTTGAACCAAATTATCTGGGCCCTGCTGAAACTTAATTCATGATAAAAACCTAGCAGTGGTCCCCCTAGTTAAATGGTTTGACCTTGTAGATCAAAGGAGCAGGTGCTATTCTCGTTGATTTGAAACGTTGAAACGAAGGAGTGATCTTATTACACTTTCAGAACAGCTCGTGAAATGTGCTTCTGACCATACTATAGTCTATATTCCAATGTGTGGCCTAACTCGTGGTCATTTGTGAGAGACAAGAAAATAACACCTGTACAAATAATGGCAAATCAGACTTCTGTAAAATGTTGTAGGTCACCTATCTTGTTCTGAAGCGTGTTTGTGTCCTACAGTGTTGGCATCATGTCAGACAAAAGCGAGCTAAAAGCGGAGCTTGAAAGGAAGAAGCAACGCCTGGCTCAGATCAGGGAGGAGAAAAAAAGGAAGGAAGATGAGCGCAAAAAGAAAGAGGTTAGTACATGCTTATAGGGACTTTAATTACCCCCTGAACGAGACCTACCAAAATGGCAGTGCGCATTCTGCTCAGTCTCTGAGTAGGTGTATTTGAGTGTAAAGAGGAACAATAGCTTTGATTCCATGGAAAATTTACAGATTCTACGGCTAGACTAATTGTTTTATTAAACTTGCCTAATTTGTTTTATACATTTTATTTAACTAGGCAAGTTAACCAGGCAACTAATTCAGATTATCAGACTCGAACGCTCCATCAAACCCTCTATTCCTCATGCTTACAGCCAGGATACTAACCGTGTATCTGCTCTGCTTCTCTCCCAGGCTGACCCGAAGAAAGATGCCGCCCCAATGGACGACTCAGACTTGGAGAAAAAGAGACGTGAGACGGATGCCCTTCTGCAGAGCATGGGCATCACGTCAGCTGATGTTCCTGTTGGTAAGAAACCATGTACCAGCAGATTTTTAACAGATCTCTCCACATTAGCTATTTACAATGAAGTGTATTGTGCCTCTAGTGTAGACCATCTGACTCTTGACATGTGTGTTTCTAAACCCGAGATTTATGTGAGAGAACATTGTCACCAAGCTAACAGAAGGGGGCAGAAGTGGTCCATAGTAGATTAATTAATGTTGCCTAATGACTGGCCAGGCCTGTCAGTGTGTAAACCAGAATCTTTGCGATAGAAAAGTAGGGAACTGATGCTATGAATGAAATCAGAAAATTAAATTAAATAAATCTAAGGTTTACCAAGGTTACTTAGAAATGTAAATAGTTTTTAAAAAATGACAGTGACATGATTAAATACTTGTTTGTATTTTAAAATTTGACAACTCTATTTTTGCCTCAACTTCTCTACCATGTCTCATCCATTTACTTTTGGTATGCTGATGTGTGATTAGTTGTTTGTAATACTATTGGTATTTGTCTTACTGTTGAATTTTCACTTGCATTTTCACAGCATATGGCATGAAATATAACAATTTTTCTTTGTCTTTTCTCTTTTGTGCTGCTCATACCGACTCCTTATTTGCCTTTTTGCATTCAACATTAACATATATATATATATATATATTTACCACTGCTGGTACCCCAACACTACGTACTTTTACGCCATTGTGAACAGCCTCTGCGCGTAGTAACAGAGGATACCTGTCTGTTTCACTATCTAGTCCCTCCTCCCATGTCTCCAACCTGCAAATCCGTGGGCACACCAAGCGAGGCAGGGAGCCAAGACTCAGGCGATGGCGCCGTGGGACCCAGGTACAAACACCCCCCAGTCTAATGTTTAATGACAAAATGCTTTCATTTCTCTCTGCAAAGAGCCTATATCCTCTAAGCACAGTGCAGCGTTGCTGTAATTTAGGTTGTGATGCGTGCAGGGGCTTTTAATCGCAGGAATGAATGAGGGACTGTCTCTCCTAATGTCTGTGTCATTTTGAAGGATTTGTGTATCACAGGTTTGAGCAGGTCTCTTCTCTATAAATCCATGTCACAGCTGGAACAGTAATCTCGCATCTAGGTTTTTAGTAAGATATTGCTAATGTTCTTACAGTAAAATGTAAACTATTGTTGAGTTAGTTTGACTAAATTGACACATGTGCATTTTGCATTATAAGCTATGCCCATAAACATGTACAGTTTTTGAGATCACAGTACGGGTGTTCTTCTCAAAGTAACACACAAATGCCCACCAACAACGCTTTGCCATGGTTTTTCATGCAGTCTAAAACCTAGCATGACGCGCTTGTAAAAGTAAACTAGTTTTTGCCGAGCACGAGGTTCCACATTGTTCTAGATTCGTATAGCACTACACAGGGTAAGCTGATGCATTTAAGAGTGTACATTAACAATATCCCATCTGAAGCATGGTGTTGCATGGGATATACAGTACCATTAAAGAGAACGATTACTAGCTTATGCTGAGGGTGTGCATGTTCATTTTGTTTGTGTTCTGTTGCATTAGGATGGTCCTAAATGGACAATAAAACAGCAGGGCTGTGCAATGCCTGGGGGACATCTTAACCCCTAATTAGAGCCCCGGTCCCCCTGCTGAAACTCTAGATCCCCCAGTGTCCCATCAGGGCCAAGGAGCTCTTCCTCCACCCCAAGGCTGTACGTGTTGACTCGTTTCCCTCAGCAGCGTGGCCATTTCCTACACACATGGAGGTCATGTTTTCCCCGCAGGGCGCTCCCTCACATGGGAGTTCAAGCCGTTCGCGTGACACAGTTCAGGCCTCACCAGTCCCTCAGGCTGCCTAATTACACCGTGTCGTCACACTCTCAGGACCTGTGTCCACGCATTTTAAACAGATACTGTCCTTGTTTTTTTATGTGGAAGTGCCTACTGGAGGGTTGTTGTGGTAACCTCGTTTTCCCAACCTCTACGTAAAATTATTCACGCAGTGTTTCTGAAATGAAATCCTATGCAGTCAATTGGTTTGTTGCCTGTGTTTTTCAGTGTGGGCATGCTGAGTGTATATGTTCTAACTTGTATCCTCTGGTTTATGCCTGCTTTCTCTCACTAATGCTGCCTTCTTGCTGTGACACTAACCAGGACTCTCCACTGGGACTCTGACCCGTCCACTCTTCAGCTTCACTCTGACTCTGAGCTGCGGTATTGGACACTACCTTCTTTTCGACCTCTAGTGTTGTTTCTCTTCTTGACCCTCTCAAAGCCGCCATTTTATATCAGAAGAAAAGTGTGTAGCTTCGGTGGCATCTTTCTTTGACCTACATACACACTGTTGTCTTTCCTTTCCTTCTCCATGAATAAGTGATTATCAGAAGACAAAATCCCCCATCGGTCTTAAAGGCAACTTCAGCTTTGAGGTGCTAATGAAAAGGCGGCAATATGATGGTACCGTTGTGTGCTTTGTCTGGGCTGGCCCAGGTTTATGTTATTGTTTCAGCTCTCCTTGGCCCTTCCATGTGTCCTGAAGTTGTGCTCTGCTTTTAGGCGTGGACCTCTGAAGATGGGCATGGCCAAGATCACCCATGTTGACTTCCCTCCAAAAGAGATGGTGTCGTACACCAAGGAGACCCAGACACCTGTGATGACCCAGCAGAAAGAAGGTGAAAGCCTGACTCAACTACTCTAGACTCTTTTAGGAGTTGATATTTTCGGGACACAACTAAAGCTGTGTGTGTGTGTGTGTGTGTGTGTGTGTGTGTGTGTGTGTGTGTGTGTGTGTGTGTGTGTGTGTGTGTGTGTGTGTGTGTGTGTGTGTGTGTGTGTGTGTGTGTGTGTGTGTGTGTGTGTGTGTGTGTGAGAGAGAGAGAGAGAGAGATGTGGCCTGTGGGAGCAGGAAGTGAACACAGAGTGGAAATGATCTGGCCTTACCGAGCACAGAGATGAAAGCTGGGGGAAATTGCAGGGGCCCCGAGAAACATAAGAAACCAAAGGAAAGATTAAATTCACACACGTATGCCCACTCCTTTTTCAACTCCCATCCTCAAACCAATAGGGCCTTGCTACAATAAATGTGCAAGTTGAGAGGGCCAGTGCGAATGGGGAAGAAAGGCAGTAGATTGGCTAGATATGAAGTGCTTTGTGCATGCTCGGCTAATGTATTGGAAGCATGTCAATATGTATGTTATTGTTGCACAGCAGCTTTCATGTGGTTGTCTATGCGTATCTTTAAAAAAAAAGCATATTTACTCGTAAAGTCCACATGTGCAATATTGTGATTACGCCCCTCGTTTTTCTTTGCTAAGATGCAGTTCAAACACTCTCTCGGACTGAAATCCATCTTAGTTGTTTACACTGTTTTATCAGCAAGACATGTCAGAGACTACCCTGCTGCTATAAAGAGGGGCAATGTAACCTAGCTGTTTAAAAAAAGATATATATTTATACAGTGAGTGACTTAAAAAAAATTCTGATTGAGGATTTGTGTCCGTAGAAAGTTTTGGTTGGTGAACAAAAGGTTTATTCCCTGCACGGGCTAGTTGTCTTTGTGCTTGTGAAGCAACTCCTCTAAGTTCCCCCTTCAAACTGCATAGAACCAAGTTAGTTCCCTATCATTTCAATCTCCCGTGGAAACTAGCCAGATGACTTGTAGTGATTTGTCATTGAGGATTGTGAATTGCCTGCAGTCTGGCTGTGAACAAGTTGTGTGACTCTGGGGGAAAAACAACCAGACCCAGTGAAGAATGAAGAGTGGAGCTCTCTCTGTCTGTTCTGTTCCTTGGAGGCATAGGGACTCTCTCTCTAGGGCATTGTAACACTGTGTTAAACAAGGATGGTTTCTGCCGGCTGTTCAACACTAGACCCCCTCCACTCTCTCTGCCACTCTGTAATCATTTCATCAACTCTCTCGCTTCCCTGTCTTTTCCCTTCACCCAATAGGCACATAACAAAACACACTCAGTGACATTGTGCGTTTTCGCGGCATCACTCCTGGCACTTGGTGAGGCGGCGTTCCCTCGCCTGTTCGCACCCTTCTGTGCATATTCGATGTTGGGGGTGGAGTCGGGCGTGTGCACTGATTTGAGCGATTCATCATGTTGTCAAGAGGAGGCGACGGCACGGCACACAAGGTCAGCGGGCGGTGGCATTGGAGGGAGGTGCTGCCGTGCCATGCTCGACAGAGAGCGGGGGGGGGGTGGAGGAGGGAGACCCCAAATGGTCCCCATAGATGACCAACCCCTCTCCCAAAAAATGCACAAAAAGCTAATTAGTCATCTTTAATTTACATAGGGGGCACTGGTCCTTCCAGCTCCCATCCTCTAGACCAGGTTTTTTTTTTACCTCCTCGGGGAACCCCCAGCCGTTCCATGTATTTGAACTAGTCCACAGCTATCACACCTGATTTTTAACTTGTCAACTAATCATCAAGGGCTTGAATAGGCGAATCAGGTGAAATAGTTCACGGCTACAACTCAACTGTGAAACGTCTGGGGGGTCTCATGGGAGAGGTTTGAAAGGCACTGCTTTAGACTCTCTAATATAGGCTACTAGGAGTCCAGTGTAGATGCAAGTGTTGTGACCTGGTGGTATCTATTAATTTGAGACGTTTCCCCATAAATCTTAGGCCCAACAATATTTATAAAAGTAATACTCATTGTTTATTTGGGATGGTTGTAATTCCCATTCCAGGTCATGCAAGGAAAAGCAGTGAATCAGGCCCACCGTGTGTAGAAATCAAATGTTGTGGTAGCCTATATCAAGAACGTTAGCGTGTTCAGGCTACAGCAGTAGACTTTATGCAATGTCAATAAGTGCTGCTTAGCAAGAGGTTGTAATTATGGGAAGAAGATATGGGGAAATTCATTGAGTGGTCTGCCTGGAACTCTGTTTGAAAAAGGCTTCAGGCAATACAAGAGAGCATTTGAGTACATTTGAAATATGATTCATTTCAATTGTTTTAATCACTTGGAATTCAGGGGAAGGCCATAACTTTTAATCACGAAAGGAACTCAACAGCCTCTTGTTCGAAGTGGCACTCTTTGACCATTGTCACATTTCATGCGCTTGGCACTTGATGATTAGTACCTCTTAACTGACTGTATTGTTGAATTAAATTTAGGCCTAGGCTACCATTTTTAACTAGAGTTTCAGCATGCTCATATCAATTCTAGTAGAGTTTATTCCAAGTTATGAATGTGAAAAAAATAACCAGAAAGAAACATTTATAGGGTAGATACTATTTTATTTTGCTGAATCACATCTTCACAGAAAGGTACTTTTTGTCTCAATCCTTTGTTTGTTGAAAGAGAGCCTATATAAAGGGATAGAGACACAGAGAGAGCGAGGTGACCGAGTGTGTAAACTCAACAAAAGCCTCCCATTTTAAAGCTGACTGAACCCTGATTAACCTGCTCATCAGAATGGCAGTAGGGTGACTGCTGAAATCTCCCGGATTGTGTTGTCCCTCTAGTAAATCCGTATGTGACACTTGTAGAAAATGTGATGTAGGCCTATGCTATGCACGTGAACCTATTTTGTTGCTTGACCTGCTTCTGATAGCAGCAAAATACATTTAGGGCATTATGGTGTTATTCTGAGATGTCAAATTATTTTGCCGTTCATTTTAGCGAGCAAATGCAATAAATAGGAGAACAGAATTAAGCACCTTGTCGTATGTGGTTTGTGAACAGTTGTTGTGAGTAATTCTGTTTACTTTAGACTTGAAGGGGAAGGACATTTTTCATTTACGGATTGAAAACTAGCGGTGAATTGAATGACGCCAAGGCGCGTTCTGTATTTAGCGCTAAGTGGGCTCTCTCTCTACTGACAGACCGTGTGCTATCTCCGCAGCTCATCTCGAAAGACCAGCAGTTGGAAGCTGAGGTTTGTGGAACAGCCTTTAGTAAACTGACATGTGGAAGTCAGATTTGCGTTGTCCATCCTGTGGCTGTGGAGGCGACGGACACACCTGCAGTGGGGGAGTAGAGGTCATTAGTTTTGTACGTGAACAACACACTGGGGCCACGTCTCGTTTGCATTAATATAGTGTCTATTGACAAAGAACTGTGATTACACCTCCCTCTCCCGGCACCACTCCCCCCCCCAAAAGCTTTTATTTCTCTGGTACAAAAGCCATAATTGGGCCTGCTTTGAGGGGAGGTGTCAGTGTGCAGGACATGGTTGATCCGTGTTGAATTCTGTTAAATGTTTTCCCCCCCACCCCCGATTCTGTCCTCTTACCCCAGCGGGGTCACCAGGATCACTAGCTTTTCTCCAAATGGCCATTTTGGCTGGCAGGTGCATTATACCCTTTATTTTCAGATTGTCTTTCCGCTCCTAATGCCTGGCAGGTTGATTGCTCTGCCTGCCTCGCCGGGGGAAATGGCTGACGAGCGCGGCCGGGCCCAGCTGAAAGACAGTGATTACTGTTTTCCTTTAAGCCTGATTGAGGCCCTTGAAAGGAAAGATTTTAACCTTCTCCTTTGGGTCTCAGGGTACGGCCGTCCATTTGAAACGGCTCGTCATCAACCCAGTTCTGTAAACTTATCAGAGCACCCAGCGCCCTCCCACCTAATAGGAAGGAGGGAAGAGAATCACTTTATATGGGAAAAGTGACAGATTACTTTATCATAGATCTCAGTGGAAATGGAAAGGTTGTGTGCAACGCTGCTGCCATTATAGATGAACTATGCATACATAGAGCTCTAAAAAGGTATGGAAGTAACACACTGTACATTTTCTCATCCACATGAATGTGTTTGTTTAGACTGTCTATTTATGCATGGAAGAGGCGTGTATGGAGAGGGGACGGTGAGGAGTTGGTTTGAGATAGCAGAGTTGTCTAGTGTGTCTGAGCCAGCGTGGGGTTTGCCAGCTGGTCCGGCCTACAAGCTGTATTTTGTTGTACGTTCTCCAAGGTTGAATAGCAGTCTGTAGACCCCCTGGTGGGACGGTAATTGCACAGGCTTGCCGTTCAGAGAGAGACTTGTCTAGGGTCGGCCAGGCGGGAAACCTCTGTGCCATCCTCATGCCACCTTGGAGTAGAACAAGACAATCCAAGCAGCGCCATCTGGTTAGCACCGTCCTGTCAGCTGGTCGGGCCATTGGCAGTGGGCCTGAGCAGCTGCTCCCCGCCCGCTGGCCCCGGACCATGGCCCCGGCCCCTGGCCTGGTTGGAAGGGGGGGGACTTGTTACTGGGACATGGAGGATATGGCTGCACTGACAAGTGCAAGCCTCATGTTGAATAGCTGGGTCTCATTAACAGGAAGAGGGGGAAAGGGGGGGGCCCTAGGACCCAGACCCCTGCTGCGTCACCCCCTCCACACAAATGACAACTTTAGAGGCGCAGGTCTTTTCAGAGAGGTGACATTGTGTTGGCAAACCAAACAAATGGGAGATAGACACAGAATGATTCCATTCCCATACCCATGCTAGCCTGCTTAACATTCAGTGTGTTATATTGAAGAGAAAAACAATGTTGCGGAGGTAGACTAGTAGTAGTAGTCAATAGGAATGAACCAAACATTGACACAGAATTGCAGGATCAGTTGTCACTTTAAACCATTGTAATTAAAATAAGCCATGACTGATAACTAGAAAACAGCATTTTTTATTTTGCTCATTTGCCACTGTCAAATTTGGCGTCACTAATTTTGTCTCAACCATGAAATATAAAGCATTGCCAGGTTAATGTAGTGTTCAACGGAAATCATGCACCTTTTACCCAACAGAGGAAGAAGAGGAGGAGGAAGTTGCTCCACCACAACTAGTGCCTGAAGCCCGAACAGAGAAACCTGTCCAGAAAGAGGAGGAGGAAGGTAGGAGTTCTGGTGTCAAAGGAATAACAATTGGATCTCTTTGACGTCATCTTCATTGAATAATCCTACAAACCGTTTTTGTGGGATTTCTACATCCAAGTTTTGAATGACGTCCCTTTTTGTTTTGGACTTTTAAAAATTTGAATGAGACAACCCAAACCTGTTAGATGATTCTGTATCTTTTGCCCGTAACGTTTACTGTCCGTCTGTCTGTAGCACCTCCACAAGAGCTGACCGAGGAGGAGAAGCTGCAGATCCTCCACTCTGAGCAGTTCATAACCTTCTTTGACCACAGCACCCGCATCGTGGAGCGGGCCCTGTCCGAACATGTGGACGTCTTCTTCGACTACAGTGGTCGCGAGATGGAGGAGAAGGAGGGGTTAGGAAAGCTCTCCGATAGACGAGTCACGTTTCTTTGATACCTTTTTTTGAGTAGAAAAGGCCAAATCATGTCGCTGTTTAGTAATAGGAAAGAGTGTGGTATTGTTATGACTTGACTGTGACTATGCTGTTTTCTAGTGAGATCCAGGCGGGGACCAAGCTGTTTCTGAACAGGCAGTTTATGGACGAGCGCTGGTCCAAGCACCGTGTGGTCACCTGTCTGGACTGGTCCGCTCAGGTAAAAACATGCTCCGGGGTGAAGTTTCTCCTAGGTGCAGATCTAGGATCAGCTTCCCTTTTCCAATCCTAGCCTTAATCATTGGGAAAACTGGGGGGAACTTCACCCTATACCGGTATAACACAGCACCGTCTGTCAGCGTTGGCTCATGATGCAACCTTTTCACTGACTCAGTCACTGAGTGAAAACGCAAGAAATAGTTCTTTATGGTTTCACTGGCTACTGCGTCTTTGTGAATCATGTCAATCTGTCTTTGTGTGTTAGATTGTTATTGTAAGAATGAAGTATGTTAATATATTGTTGAGTCTTTAACTCCTTCACCACTGGCCTAATTCTGTATGATATACATGGGACTTATTTTACACATTAGACATTTAACCATGTTCCTCCTGGAGCTGGGAATGTGTCATGCACAAATTGTCAGTTAGTACAAGCCCGCAGTGATTTGTTTCCCCTAATGTTGCTCTTCATTTGTCTCATAGTTCTGCAATGGCTTCGGTCAGTGATTGAACACCAAGTCATTGTTCACCACTACGTCGTTCGCTTAGAGCAAAATCCATTCCCTTGTGTTTAATTGTGTATTCACAAACTGTAAACTTCAGTTGTTCCACTATGAGAAGCAGGTTAATGGTTTGTTTACGTCTGGTAAGTGGTTGAGAGCAGGTCTTTAAAGCCATTCTTTCCTCAGCTATTTCTCCTTGTGTTTTAAATGTGCACTGGAGGGTTGAGTTGGAGGGGCCAACGACCTGGAGTGGCCAACTTTACTACCGTGGTTCACTCGGCTCTCTCAGAAGTCTAGTCCCTAGTCCTTTAACATTATGCAAAGCTGTAGCATCCAAACGTTATTTACCAGACTGCGCTGTTGGGGAAAAGTTTCCCGGCCATAAATCTTGTTGAAGGAGGGGCGGTTACGCATTCTGCTAGGCATTCACCGGCACCGCGGAGGGCAGGGGAGGCTTGTTCACATGGAGCCAAGCCTGGGGGCCATGACTACTTCCTCTTGACATTCATTTGGGCTGATTTGTCTGTCACCAGTATCCTGAGCTGCTGGTTGCCTCATACAACAACAACGAGGAAGCCCCCCACGAGCCGGACGGGGTGGCCCTGGTCTGGAACATGAAGTACAAGAAGAACACGCCGGAGTACGTCTTCCACTGCCAGGTACTAAAGCCACGCAGGGCCCTCCCTTTCCCTCTGCCTCATGGGTGGCTTTCTCCCTGACTAGTGTGGCATACCGCCAACCATCCCTCCCACTTCTCCCTCTCTCTCACCTCCACCCCCCTCTCTTATCCACATTGTGATTTCACCGGGCTGGCATTCACCTCCTCCACATCTATCCACAAACACATGTTAGTGAGGCGCCGGAGAAGAGCAGTGTTGCAATAGCTGACTGGGGTCCAAGAGGCTGCAGCAGTCGTATTAAGTGTGCTGTGCAGGGCTGGAGTGGTTATCATGTGTGTCTAAACAAGGGCCCTGTGTTCAGCAGAGAGAGAGAGAGAGAGAAGCTCCTTCACTGGCTTGCCTTAATATACTGCATGCCCTGCGGTTCGCAGACCAAGGCAGGTTGAGTAGAACCACATGTTGCTGCCGCCAGAGCAGATGTAGTCCCAGGCACATTGCACCGACGAAATAAAACTGAGCAGAAGTGTGAACTCATTTTTCTTCATGCCTCTAAGTGGGCGGGAAATGCAATTTTTCCTCACCAGGTGTCACCTTTTTGTGTAAAAAAAATAATGTACTTGGATGAATTAATGATTACATACGACGACTACATGTTTTAGGATTTATAGGGGATGTGTTTCAGGCTACGGGGAAGGTAGGGCTTGGACCAGTAACCCAGAAAGCAAGGAAGGAGATTTTACACATAATAAACTAGCATGAATAATGTAGACCTATCCTGTCGTGAGCAGCCTCCAGCAGAAGGCTCTGCCGTGAGTGGTGAAGTGTGAGTCATGGAAACCACGGGATTGTTAGTTTTAAATGAAAATAAGCAGCCCGTTCTACAGCAAGCTGGTGTACTGCTACAGGAGGCTGAATGGCTGAAGTCTGTATGTTATTTTGAGCAGGTCTGAAATGGGGACTGCACACAGCCGATTTTGATTGGAGGTGACATTAGACGTATATTAGCGGAGAGCTGTCGCCATTCCGCTGTGCTCTCCATCTCAGCAGACGCTAACATGGCGTTCTCATTTCTTCTTCTGTTTTACCCTCCCCCTCTCTCTCTGCCAGTCTGCAGTGATGTCGGCCGCCTTTGCCAAGTTCCACCCTAACCTGGTGGTGGGGGGCACCTACTCAGGGCAGATCGTTCTGTGGGACAACCGGAGCAACAAGAGGACCCCCATACAGAGGACCCCCCTGTCAGCAGCAGCACACACGGTAACACTGGGATGGAATGTCAATCAACCATCACCAAAATATATTTTGATCTCAAGTTACATTTGACACATACAATGGCAATTAGAGGCGAGTGCAGGAACATGGTTTCGTTGGTGTGTCGTGAACAGCCTCATTGTGGGGCCTTGTTCCTCTCTCTCTATGCAGCACCCAGTGTACTGTGTGAACGTGCTGGGCACCCAGAACGCCAACAACCTCATCAGCATCTCTACCGACGGCAAGATGTGTTCCTGGAGCCTGGACATGCTGTCTCAGCCGCAGGTACCACCCATCAGTCACCTTCCCGCCACCACACTGACATGGGATCGTTCAGCCCGTTCTGCGCACACAACACGTCGGCCCATTCATAGGGCATGTCAAACACCGGGACCTCACTAGAACCCTTTTGTTATGCGTAAACCTTTAATTTTGCGCTCAACTCTTTTTTTTCTTTTTTCTCCAAAGTCAAGGAAATGATCTCCGCTAGCAATGTTGTTCCGACACCGCTGCCAAACCCATCGATGTCAAATGTTAATCATTTATAAAGTGCTAGCTGAATTTAAATTCTGCATTAATAACCTGTCAAGTGAAATTTATAGGCTGTGGTTAGGGTAGTGTGTGTGTTAGCATGCAGGCCGCGCAGAGAGAGCTGGTTGTGAATGTTATTCTGCTCCCTCCCGCCCTCCCCCTACTCTACAGGACAGCCTGGAGCTGGTGTTGAAGCAGTCGAAGGCCGTCGCTGTCACCTCCATGTCTTTCCCCCTCGGAGATGTCAACAACTTTGCGGTGGGGAGTGAGGACGGTTCCGTCTACATGGCGTGTCGTCATGGAAGGTACACCCCCCCCCCCCCCTTTGTCCCCGTCCTCGTCCCCTCTGGCTGGACAGACACCTCCAGGAAACTGAGGAGGCTTGTTAGGCCCCGGTTTAAAACATAAATATATCCCCCTCACTTCCCCAAGCAATATGAATCCAACACTTGATCTCCTGCTGTTTTGAGGTTTTCATTCCTACCCCAGTCTTCCTGTTTTGCTTTAGCTTCTGTCAGTTATGTTTGTAAAGGTCGCCCAACCTAAACAGGGCACACATGGAGGGGAAACAAATCATTTTTTCCCTCTTTTCTTTTGGAGGAGTTCTCCCTCGGAGTGAGGGAGTTTGTTTAAAACTGGGTGTCCCAAAGAGACTAGAATCTGAAGTTTGTTGCACAATGCTCTCGTTTGAGCGAACAGTCAGTGTGTCCGCATGTGGGGCGACAGAGCAACATGGCTTGACTCGGAGTGCTGCCTGCGACGGAGAGCCTGGTCTCTACGGCTACGGTGTTAACGTTAATGTCCTGCATTATGCCCAGAGACCGCCGAGAGGGGATAGTTGCTAGGTTCTGCGTTGCAGGTTCACCTCGGTAATTGGGGGACTGATTTTCCACCTCATTTACAATGGTATGATACTCTCATCCCAGTTAATAACGCATAAGCATCACTCATGCTGGGTATTTACCTCTCTGCGTAATTATCAGGGCCACAGCTCTGCAACATTTGGCTCTGGAGCTGAAAGCTGTCTCTCTCTCCCCACTGGGCTGGGAATCTACAGTCATGGCATGTTAAAAGGGGAATTCTCTAAATGTTATTCCCAAAGTAAATTGAGACAAAAAGGAGGTCTTAACCAAACCTTGTGTACTATAAAATTCAGAAATATACTGAACAAAAATATAAACGCAACAATTTCAAAGATTTTGTTGAGTTAAATAGTTCATATGAGGAAATTGGTCAATTTAAATAAATAAATTAGGCCTTAATTTATGGATTTCACATGCCTGGGAGGGCATAGGCCCACTCACTTGGGAGCCAGGTTGACCTAATAGAGAGCCAGGCACAGCCATTCAGAATTAGTTTTTCGCCACAAAAGGGGCCTTATTACAAACAGAAATACTCCTCCACCCCCCCCCAGTTGGATGAACTGCCAAATTCTTTCAAACTTTGTTGTAGGTGGCTTACGGTAGTGAAATTTAACATTAAATTCTCTGGCAACAGCTCTGGTGGACATTACTGCAGTCAGCATGCAAATTGCACGCTCCTTCAAAACTTGAGACATCTGTGGCATTGTGTTGTGGCCTTTTATTGTCCCCAGCACAAGGTGCACCTGTGTAATGATCATGCTGTTTAATCACCTTCTTGATATGCCACACCTGTCAGGTGGATGGATTATCTTGATAACATGCTCACTAACAGAGATGTAAACAGATTTGTGAACAAAATTTGAGAGAAATAAGCTTTTCGTGCATATGGAACATTTCTGGGATCTTTTATTTCAGCTCATGAAACATGGGACTAGCACTTTACATGTTGTGTTTATATTTTTGTTCATTGTATATGCTGGCATATTTAATGTACAGTATATTTAGTTGGTAATGATATCACAGTATACACTGAGTCTTCAAAACATTAAGAACACCTTCCTAATATATTAAGTTGTCCCCCTTTTGCCCTCAGAACAGCCTCAATTCGTAAGGGCATGGACTCTACAAGGTGTAAAAAGCGTTCCACATTGATGCTGGCCCATGTTGACTCCAATGCTTCCCACAGTTGTGTCAAGTTGGCTGAATGTTCTTTGGGTGGTGGACCATTCTTGATACATGCGGGAAACTGTTGTGTGGAAAACCCAGCAGCGTTGCAGTTCTTGGCACAAACCGGTGCACCTGGCACCTACTACCATACCCCTTTCAAAGGCACCCCGTTTTTGCACATTCACCCTCTGAATGGCACATGTACACAACCCATGTCTCAATTGTCTCAAGGCTTTAAAATCCTTTAACCTTGAATCTCTTCATCTACACTGATTGAATTGGATTTAACAAGTGACATCAATAAGGGATCATAGCTTTCACCTGGTCAGTATATGTAATGGAAAGAGCAGGTGTTCATAATGTTTTGTACACTAAGTATACATGTTAAAAACCTAATTTTGATGCCCGCTCCCCTGTGGAAATCTAATTAGCATAATAAAATAATCCCCATAAGTCTGTCTGTTTAAGCTAGAAATATGTTTTTTTTGTCAGACCATGACACATCCTGAAAATCAGTCTTCTCACCAAATCATCTGTAGCGTACGAACGGTTTGACCTACAAACTATTATGACCCCTCTATTGAAAATGAGACTTTCACGAACACAATGGTGGTCTTCGTTTTGCTCTATGGCCCTCACAAGCGTCTTGGGACTCGTCTGAAGTCGGTACAGCTGATCTGCCAACTTCTGTCTGTAGCGTCCGAACAGTTTGGGCTACACACCAATATGTGAGTGCTGAAGCGCATAGCATGTAAAAAAATATTTGAATGGGCCAATAGTACTAAGGCCAAATATATATTTTTTTCTTAAAATTATAAATCAAATAGCAAAATTATCTTCTTAAAACAATTCCATATAACTTAGTAGAACTCCCCCGGTTTAGACAGGGCTTAGACACGTGCCAAAAATAAGGGGTGAAATACATGTAAAAAAACATAATAATACAATGTTTCCTGATCTTTCTTATATTTCTCAGATATAAGACAGACACTTCAGAACAAACTTCCTTTTGATTATTTTTTTCTGGGGGGGGGGCGGCTAGCTGTTCAATGTGTTTGTATGTGCTAATAGCACTAAGGCCAAATAAAATGAGTAGACCCCTCCCCCTGGCTCAGATAGGGCTTAGATTCTTATTGGTTAATGTATTCATCGAGGGGTTCCTTAAGAAATGTAACGTGGTGTTTGCTAATTATTGCGTTCTTATCTGCTGTATGTTTGGGCCACAGTAAAGCAGGGATCAGTGAGATGTTTGAGGGCCACCACGGGCCTATCACAGGGATAGACTGTCACACAGCGACCGGGCCCATCGACTTTTCCCACCTGTTTGTCACCTCCTCCTTCGACTGGACCGTCAAGCTGTGGAGCATTAAGGTACTGTACCGTCTCTCCATTAGAAAGCCTGCTGTTACTATTGTGCGTCCCAAATGGCACCATATTCCCAACAAAGTGCACTACATAGGGAATAGGTTGCCATTTAGGAAGCAACATATGTGGTTGAATTTGGACTCATTTAAACCCACAAAGCTGCATCTGTTTTTTTTTATTGCATTGATCCAGATATTTGTATTTGGCATGGTCAGTTCAGTGGGTCTATGTTTTCAGGTGCCGCTTACGTTTCTCTCTTTCAGAACAACAAGCCGCTGTACTCGTTCGAGGACAACTCGGATTACGTCTACGACGTCATGTGGTCTCCCACTCACCCGGCGCTGTTTGCGTGTGTGGATGGAGTGGGCCATCTTGACCTGTGGAACCTGAACAACGACACCGAGGTACCTGGCGCATTCCCCCTTTACCACGAGTTTTGCACCAATGCAGCATCTATACGGGCGGTTTCCCGGATTAAGCCTAGTTCTGGCAGATTCTCCATTGATAGTGCCGTTTAGTCCAGGACTAGGCTTAATCTGTGTCTGGGAAACTGGCCCATAGTGTAACAGAAATCCAGTCAGTCATCAGTATTGGCGTTGACATATGAGGTGTTTCTTTTGCAGGTTCCTACAGCCAGTACCACAGTGGAGGGGAACCCAGCCCTGAACCGCGTGCGATGGGCCCATTCCGGCAAAGAGATTGCCGTGGGAGACTCTGATGGACAGATTCTGGTCTATGATGTTGGAGAGGTGAGTGGGTTAAGAGCCTTTACTGTGCCAATAAAATGCATGGCATTCTTCATAAACTCGGCAAAAAAAGAAACGTCCCTTTTTCAGGACCCTGTCTTTCAAAGATAATTTGTCAAATCCAAATAACTACACAGATCTTCATTGTAAAGGCTGTTTCCCATGCTTGTTCAATGAACCATAAACAATTAATGAACATGCACCTGTGGAACGGTTGTTAAGACACTAACAGCTTACAGACGGTAGGCAATTAAGGTCACAGTTATGCAAACTTAGGACACTAAAGAGGCCTTTCTACTGACTCTGAAAAACACCAAAAGAAAGATGCCCAGGGTCCCTGCTCATCTGTGTGAACGTGCCTTAGGTATGCTGCAAGGAGGCATGAGGATGTGGCCAGGGCAATAAATTGCAATGTCCGTACTGTGAGATGCCTAAGACGGCGCTACAGGGAGACAGGGCAGACAGCTGATCTTCCTCAGTGGCAGACCATATGTAACAACACCTGCACAGGATCGGTACATCCGAACATCACACCTGCGGGACAGGTACAGGATGGCAACAACAACTGCCCGAGTTACACCAGGAACGCACAATCCCTCCATCAGTGCTCAGACTGTCCGCAATAGGATGAGAGAGGCTGGACTGAGGCCTTGTAGGCCTGTTGTAAGGCAGGTCCTCACCAGACATCACCGGCAACAACGTCGCCTATGGGCACAAACCCACCGTCGCTGGACCAGACAGGACTGGAAAAAAGTGCTCTTCACTGACGAGTCGCGGTTTTGTCTCAGCAGGGGTGATGGTCGGATTTGTGTTTATCGTCAAAGGAATGAGCGTTACACCGAGGCCTGTACTCTGGAGCGGGATCGATTTGGAGGTGGAGGGTTCGTCATGGTCTGGGGCGGTGTGTCACAGCATCATCGGACTGAGCTTGTCATTGCAGGCAATCTCAACTCTGTGCGTTACAGGGAAGACCTCCTCTTCCCTCATGTGTTACCCTTCCTGTAGGCTCATCCTGACATGACAATGCCACCAGCCATACTGCTCGTTCTGTGTGTGATTTCCTGCAAGACAGGAATGTCAGTGTTATGCCATGGCCAGCGAAGAGCCCGGATCTCAATCCCATTGAGCACGTCTGGGACCAGTTGGATCGGAGGGTGAGGGCTAGGGCCATTACCCCCAGAAATGTCTGGGAACTTGCAGGTGACTTGGTGGAAGAGTGGGGTAACATCTCACAGCAAGAACTGGCAAATCTGGTGCAGTCCATGAGGAGGAGATGCACTGCAGTACTTAATGCAGCTGTTGGCCACACCAGATACTGACTGTTACTTTTGATTTTGACCCCCCCTTTGTTCAGGGACACATTATTCAATTTCTGTTAGTCACGTGTCTGTGGAACTTGTTCAGTTTATGTCTCAGTTGTTGAATCTTATGTTCATACAAATATTTACACATGTTAAGTTTGCTGAAAATAAACGGAGTTGACGGTGAGAGGACGTTTCTTTTTTTTGCTGAGTTTAGATGTTTGGGAAGGGGGTTTTACATTCAGACATTTGAGCAAGAATTGAGATCTAGACTAAATCTAAAATGTTCAATGGGGTTATTCCCTATTTTCCTCCTTATATCTCAAGTGGAGGTGAAGGCACTCTGGTAATACTTCATGCTCCATTTCTCCGGACAACAATTAAGCCATTGTCTTGTCAGGAGGCCAGCTATCTGGATGGAGACGGCTCCAGAGGGTCTGTCTGAGTGTGTGTCAGTCACGTCACTGAGTATTGAGCTGCAGATACAGAGAGCAGCTCTTCCCCCACCCTGATCTCTGCCACTGACAGGTCAAGTCTCTGTGACAATTAGAAGATTGCCTGTGATCCCATGCCCTCTGAAAGTGTCCCAGTTTCAACAATGTGTTAGTATTTTCACCCATACCAATGCTTTGTCTTCCTCTCCCGCCAGCAAATCGCCGTTCCACGCAACGACGAGTGGACCCGTTTCGTCCGAACCCTGGCGGAGATCAACGAGAACCGGGACGACGCAGAGGAGCTCGCCGCTCAGCGCCTCTCTGCCTGATCGCCATGGAAACTCCAGTCTCGGGACCAGCGAAAGGCTTCATAATGTCAGCCTTGTTTTGATTGGAGGAAAAGATGCGATTGCGACAGTGTTCAGGCGTGTGGACATCTTTTCTTTGGAAACATTGTAGTCAGATTTAATACACATAGCTACTTAACTGGGATACTTCTGCCTTCGGCAGGTTTAAGCACACCAGTCTCCGATGGGATAACTAACAGGGCTATCTATCAACCTCAGACACTACAAGAAACAAAGCCATCTTCTTACTCTGCAATACAAATCAGTTGAACTCTTTTTCAAATACTCAAAAACCAGAATGCCTTAAAGGTACCATGTC
Organism: Salvelinus alpinus; assembly: GCF_045679555.1. Classification (NCBI taxonomy): domain Eukaryota; kingdom Metazoa; phylum Chordata; class Actinopteri; order Salmoniformes; family Salmonidae; genus Salvelinus; species Salvelinus alpinus. The sequence goes on along the minus strand of NC_092105.1, from coordinate 40,273,526 downwards.
AACTCCACACAGAGATGTCTGAATCCATACGGTAGTGTTGTGGGTTTAGCTTCAGTTTCACAGGCCACTCAACTTGTTTGTGGTTACACCACCTTGAGCATGTGTTTGCTGTCCTCATGACTGATGTTTGCTGTTCACCATCTGTGCTTAGATGCCCGTGTCCACTTCAACTGCAGTAGACCCATCACGTCATTACTACACACAGGAATGTAGTGGTCTCATCATACATCAGCCAGTGTTTTTCTATGTTCTTTTAACCTAGATGCACAAAATCTCCACTTGTTTTTGTAATATATGGAAAAATGTAACCTTCAACTTGACTATTGCTCTTAAACTAAATTTGACACTTAAGATATCAGAATCTTTAGAAGTTTGATCGAGGGGGAACTACCTGAAGATATTATGCTGTATTGGAAAATTGCTTAATGTGCAGTATGAATTCAGTATCCATACTTTATGGCGTGACCTAGATATTACAGAGAATGTCTCCCACATATGCTCTCATGAATCTCAATGTACTTTTTTCACAATTTCAAATTATACCATTTTGATTTATTTCAACAAAATACAATAAATACATTTAAATGATTTCCCAAAACCCTGGTCATGATTTCAAAATAAATACTTTGAAAACATCTGCATCCTTTCAAGTCTCTGAAATGTGATTGACGAGATGACATCCTCACCAGGCTCGCTTTGAGAAATGCTGTACTGACACCACTCATTTTCAATGAAAAATGCCTCCACAGAAATACAATATGTACAGTAACATTGTGCGAGCTATACAAAGACTAACCAAGGAAGCACTATCCATGCAGCATTCAAAGTAAGTATTTCAAATGCCTATGAATGAAGGAGACCATTTTCTGTACCATTTCAGAGGAATGAAGGGACAGATATTTTAGGACACCTGACTCAAGGAGCATGCAGCTATTTAGCAGTTAAGTGTTGAGGGGGAGACAGACAGCCTATGAGGCTGTGGGCTCCTCTTTGGTCGGGGCTGGGGTTTGGCTAACAGACACTGCTCCAGAAGACTTGAACTTGGGCAGGTGTAGACCAAACTTGTTCTCCACGCCAGCGAATGTGGCAGCAGCCAGACGGTAGCCTCCTACGTGGTCGGCACTTACAGGGGGAAGGTCTGAGATCCTCGACTTAGGAGTTGGCTCAGAGCCGGTGGGGCGACTGGGGGCAAAAGATTTGGGAAGGATAATTAACATACAGACAATACTTCAGTTCACTAAAGGTGAACCCAGTGGCAACATGTAATTCAGGGCAGGTGGGGCTCTGCCACCTGGTCAGCTTGAAAAAAAGTTGTTGCCTGTTTTGCATGTTATTTTGGCATTAATACGTGTCACATATCAGTTTGCAAACAATATATTTTTTTTATTAGTTAAAGCCGCAATAGAAACATGGTCTCTTTTTTGCTTTCTTGAGTAAGGCAGCTCCAAAATACAGGTGTTTCAGCCGAGCTTAGTGCTTTCTGTGGTGGAGGGGCAGCCAGCGGAAAATACAGAGCGTAGGGGTTGGTAATCTTCTCTATTTGTGCCATGATTGGCTCAGTGTTCTGTCACTCATGGGAGCTAGAAATTTCAAGCCCCCTTGGGTGTTGCCATAGATTTACATTAGAAGTGCCCATCCAAGAACACTCAAGGTCATTGGCCACAGATAAAATGTCAAATCACGTTATATCTCCCGTAGCTTTGATTGGACTCATGTCAACATCAAACTTTCTAAATCTTAGCTAGCAAGCTAGACAAGCAATCGTCATTACATCAAAAATCTACTGGCAAATCCTTGTCATATGAAGAAAAATTATAGATAAAACGTATCGGTGCTCATCGGACATAAACATTACACATCAAGTTGGAAATCGCAAATTCAACAATGAGTGGTTTGGAAGGAATCAGTGGCTAACTGCAAGTATTGAAGAGAAATCACTATTTTGCTTCCCCTGCTATTCGGGAGAGAGGGTATGTTGTCCAAGTCTGGGTTTAAGGGTCTCTTTTCCAAGTAACACACCATGGGCCAGAAAAGGTTGAATACATTGGCCATGCTATCAATCCAGCATGACTTCTGCCACGTTCAAAACAACTGGAAACTTGGAACTGGGAAATCTCAGACTTCATTGAGTTCAAGACAACTGGGAACTCTGGTGGGGGGTGGGAGCTCTCTGACTAGGAAAATACGTTTCGAACAGTCATTCAACTCAGGAATTCCAAGTTGGGAACTCGAGCCTCTTTCTAGAGCTCTGACCTGAAGATCACTGACGTCATGATTCAACCTTGTTTTTTTCCAGAGTTCCCAGTTGTCTTGAAAGCACCATAAATCCAGAGAATGCCAGACTTTGTTTCATGACAAAATTTGCCCACAAGAAGAACCGCTGCGCCACCTTCCTGTTCAAGTGAGCACAGCAGAACGGTGAGTCCAAAAATGTATTGTATTCTGCTGCATAAATTATGTAATATGCCATGGAGATATGTATACTGTAGCTAAGAAAGTAATACTAAGTGTATGTTGTGTAGTAAGCTGTTAGTAGCCCATGTGCCTCACTCTAATAATTTGGTCCCTTTCCCCTTCATAACTTAGCCTACTGTTCTGACTTCGTGGTGCACATGTAGCTTGTTTTAGAGAAATGTAATCATTTAATATTGTAAGAGCTTTCATTGTCTGCTTATATGCCCCCTTTATTTATCCAACGGTTCTGACTTGTTCTGAATTCTGAATGTGCTGAACAAATAGTTATATTGACTATGTCCGTCCTTGCTCGCTCATTAATAGCTTAAATAAAATTACGGAATGCCTCTTATGCGCTCGCCGTTCTCTTATGCCATAGTTTGTACATCTAAATTGTCAGTAGAAACCACATTTGTTTAAGCAAGTCAGCCATGTTTTTTTTAAAGGCCGTAAATGAGGCTGAATGAACTGTTTGGCTGCCAGACAAGGCTCCGCTGATAGCCAGGTGTAGAGGTGGTAAGGATTCACTCCATGGTCCTGAAAAGAAAGCTCTCCAGTTGGGACAGCTTTATGTAGGCCCTAACAGTTTGTGGGCAACGTTTGTCACCGTTATGGTGCAATTTATGTATCGTTAAGGGTTGTGTAGTAGCTTTGCTGGCATGCATCCCCCATTTTTTTGTTTTATTTGCCCCACCAAGATTTACATGCTAAAATCGCCACTGGGTGAACCAGACAGAAATACTCACTGTCCTCCAAAGTCAATGTAGAACCATCTCTGCAAGAGTTCATAAGTCACCAAGGTTACACCAAACTGTGGCGAGGACCTGCAGACACGGGCTGGTGGGAGAGACTTTGAAATTACAATGTGGGATTTCACATTTTCTCTGATGTCTTCAAGAGAGCAATTATGGGAGCCAAGGAGTGCCTCATTTCCCAGTCATGAAACTGCTCATTTGTGGAGCGCATGCATGTGTGTGCTTACCTCCTGCTCCTTTCCACAGGGCCCTGAAGCCCTCCTCAGCAATGATCTTCCTGAAGCAGTCTATGACTCCGTTGTATGTGGTCTGGCCTGCGCGGGCCGCCACCTGGAGCCTGGTCTTGATGACATCAGCAGGGGTCACCAGGGAGGCAGCAGGTATACCTTAGGAGGTGTTGCACAACCCACATAATGAGGCACTCTCACTATGCAGGAATAGTATCACCACTGATGGCAAGCAGAGTAGTACAATGCCAGGTTTAAAATAGAAAAGGAATAGAATGTCCAGTCATTTACTGTACATATTTTTTTATCATATATAGAATATATATGATAAAACATTCAATTGATTGAAGCATTTATTCAGGTCTCTAGTATACTATACTATGTCTATAGGTTGAGATGGTGAGGTTTGCAGCTGTGGTTGTTAGTGCTAGCTACCTGCTATGGCACCAGCGGTGAGCAGCTGCAGAGGTCCAATTCTTCCCTGTTCGTCTGCAAACTCAGCCTTGGTGTGGGCGTACACAGGGAAGTAGATGGCAGAGAATGGGATGTCACGCAGAAAGCAGGCTTTCGCTCCCTAGGACACACAAACACAAAAGGATTTATTTTATATAACCCGAAATAACTACACCCGCAAGAATATCGCATTTTCACAGTTTAATTTCACCTTTATTTAACCAGGTCGGCTAGTTGAGAACAAGTTCTCATTTGCAACTGCGACCTGGCCAAGATAAAGCAAAGCAGTTCGACACATACAACAACACAGAGTTACACTTGAAATGTACAGTACATGAAATGTAAAATGCATTTGGACCTGCCTGAATTTCTGTAAGATATTTGCTTAGGATAATGCTTTTAGAAAAATATTCTATACTAGAAATACAGTATAGAATATAGCACAGGTTTATTTGGAATCATCAACTACAAATGAGTTAAGTGGTAGAGACATCTGGTCTCATTAGTCCAGATTTGGACTACTGTACTGAATATTGTAATGTACTGGATATTCTAATGTACTGAATAGCTTCCAAAATATGATTGACCCTGATGGTGGAGAAGGTAAGGCAGTGGTTGAGGCGGCCGCTGTGGCTTTGGGATCATCTGGCCTGGGAGCTCCAGTGAATTATTGTTGGCAGGCTGTGAGCCTCAGCCAACCCACAGAGGAACCTGGCAGTGCGGTTGATCACAGCAGGAGCCAGAAGGCCCTCAGGCAGCGCTGCTCCCCCCATGGTTCCCCCGGGGCCCCCAGAGAACTCCCTCCCAGCCCAGCACACTGTCTCTCAGACACACACAGAGACTACATTAACATGGACCCATGGTCTACTGGGCCCATCCACAGGGAGGAAGTCAGTCACTTTTAACAAGCTCCACATTGTCTGCTACTCATTAAAATATGAACCATGAACACATTACTTGAGATGTAAGTAAACCGACAAGAACTTGGAAAGGAGCAGTAGCTAAGCATAATTTACTGTTGGTTGTTGGCAGCCGTGGTCTCTCTGCATGTTAAACACTGTTTTGGAAAGAAATAATATGATCGTAACAATCAGTAGGGAATCTAGCTAGTCATCCTACTGCAGACTGCGCCTGCTCATCAGAACTCTCATATTGCAAAAGTGTCTTATGTAATATCAGCATTGATACACAGTCATACAGTATTTATTGTTCAACACCACTGCAACATAAACTAACCTTGTCGGTGGCATCATGCAGGGGTTATTAAGTTAGGCTATAACAGAGGTTTTAAGAGGTGATGTGTTAGTGAAGCTGCTGATGTAGAGGGGTTTACCCACTTTGTAGAGGCCAAAGAGGCCCAGGTCCCTGACCACGGTCAGGGCACCGACCCTGCGGGCCGTGGTGATCTCTCCGGCCACCTGGAGACGGATCTTGACTATCTCCAGAGGGTTGGTGAAGATCACCTGGGATCCTCCAGCCTGCAGAACACAACCCAGGTTAAGGGTGAGAAGAAACAAATGGTACATGTCACAGTGCACCAGTAACAGCAGCGTGATAAAATCATAGGTCTCAATCTGCAGAACCAATTTTATACACTATTTTTGTCTTACTCTCTTTCTGTAGTACTTTGTCGCACAAACAAAATCTATAATTATAATGAAAAACTTAAATGTAATCACTTACAGTAAGTAAATCAAGACAATCATACATGTTTTGTTTTTACTTGTGTCCCATGATTAAGAAGGGGTTAATAGGTTTTACAACATCTCAGGGGTCAGCCTGTGGTGAGGATGATAATGTCTAAGCATTTCACCCCAATAAGCATTTTCAAATTAGCTTGGTAAACTCAAACACAAAAGACACTCTTTTCAAGTGCTGATGTCAAGCTGTCAGAAAGTGGTCTTGATGAGAGCAGGAGAAACAAGCAGGCATTGAGGGAGGAAACAGTGGGGTCAGGGAGGAACAGGCAGGGTGCGAGGAGAAGCCTTGCTTATGGCTGGAAGGCCCTGACCCCGGCAACAGCCCTCTGCCCCTTCCCTCTCCCCCAGGCACCTCCTGTGGAGGGGTGAGTGGCCCAGCCCAGCCTCGCCCCGCACACTTCCCCAATTCACCCCACTCCCAGGGGAGAGCGTTGAATCACACTGCTCTGCTCAGGGCCCTGGCAGGGACGCCCCAGGGTGCAGCCACTCTGACTCAGGCACATTTATCACCCTCCCCAAATCGAATCAGGCCCCTGGATGCCTGCTGGTGACACAGAGGGCAGGGGTCCTATCCTGTAAACATCCGAGCGCTGTCCTAAAAAAAGCTCAGGCACATTTAGTCATTTCAAAGTGGAAGGGGAAGATCCGCTACTCTGAAGATTTATGCATTCATCCCTCTGTCCCTATCTCCTTTATCTTTTCCACTTATTCACTGTCAGGAGGGATCACATTACAGTTCATCTCCACAAACTAGCAAAACATTTGCTTTCTACAATGTGAAACCACTACATGAAGACCAAGTTCATCTGCTGTGCAAGAAATTAATACTATGGGAAGAATCTAGCATAAATAAATATTCGTAGTATATTAGATACGATAATATTGCTGGGTGGAGTCCTTCACCAGAACTAGAAGGTTACCGTAATCTAAAGTTCTAGATGGCATGCTATACTCCCGAGTCGATATTCACGTAATAATAAGGAATTTCCCTCGACCACACCCACACATTGGGGAAAACAAAATTATTTCCCATTCACCCCCATTGTAAAAGTCTACATCGTTTTTTGTTATACAAAAAAATTTAATAATGCAGAAATGCTGCTGTGTTGTTCAATGTACATGTAACCAGGTCAAAAATCCTCAAGTATGAATCGCAATGCTCCCACGTAGGGAAATAGAACCTGCAAGAAGAGCCCTGTGGCTTCAGGCTATTCGGCATGGGAGAGTGGGAAATGTGGGGACCCGGTGCCCAAGTAGGTTACACGTAGCTACAGTATGTGTGGAAAACATTTAATCACAGATAAGACATTTAACTTGTTTAGTACAGTCCATTTGTAACTCCACTCACTACTTGTAGCTGAATAGTTACTTTTTTTGAGTTGTTGTTCTTGGCTAGCTTAAGTTCCAGTCGGTAGCTAGCTAGCACTGTCACTCACGTGGCTGCTAGCACCGTACTGAAAAGTGGCATGAGGGAAGCCCTACAATATTACGTTTTTCTAAGTAGTGAGAACCCTCTGGAGCAGGGAATGTTGAAAGTAAGTTTTAGACACGTTGTACTTTTCTTAGATGTAGTTTTGTAATTGACTAAAACAAGCCGACAACAAGAAAATTGCATTTGAAAAGGGTCAAGTTTTTGCTGTGAACCAATGGGGTAACCTAAAACAGGTTGTTTTCCCTACAGGCAGGCATTCTATCTAATACCGCCTGGGACTATGCTTGTTGTTGTACATGTATGGTGTATGGAACTGTGGTGCCCATGGCAGATCAGGCCTCAGGTATGTGCAGTCCTGTCAAACTCAATCACAGTGAGGTAAAGCCAGCTCCATCCAAGGCCCTCCAGGCCTTCTTCCTCCAATTACAGGCTGACAGGGGTCACAACCTTGCAGACCCTGCCCTCCGTAGGCAACCTGCAGGCTCTCTTCCCCGCCCTGTCTGTTTCGTTTCACTTAGACTCATTTAGCAGAGGTAGGGTGATGGAATTACACGCTTTAATCCACCAATGCACTCACCAAACGTTACAGCGTGCCAAATTACCACGCTGAGGTAAAAAATAGTCCATTCACAGACATAATTTCTCAAATTGTGCCCAATTAGAGGGTTCAGAGACCAAAGAGCACCTTTTTATCCAGCTCCGCCACTTATTTAGGATGTCAATACACCGGCAGGAAACTTGAATTAGAGCTTAAATTCATATACAATAATTCAATGTCCATAATTCAAATTGAAGATGAAAAGCTTATAATTGTAGATCCAGATCAGTCAGAAATAATTCAGCTAAACCTGAAAGTTGAAGGGGTTGGAAAACCACAAAAATGTCCTCTCTTAGCTCAATATCTGGAATCCACAATTTACACCCATGAGATGCAAAATGTTCATAAACTGAAAGAGAAAATCTTAAATCATGTTTTAGTTTCAACAAAAATCTTGTTTCAGTTCCCCCACATCGAGATCAATTAGATTTAAACGAGTCAATGTAGCAGCTGCCAACGCTTTCCCTTTGCTTTACATGAAGCACACAGGCCTTTTCAGCCCTCACTCTGTAGAGACAGACTGTCTACGAAGACATCCTCACACCAATACTTACAGTGGCACCAGCCAGGACTTCTGCAAACAGGGGAATGGTGTTATCCTCTGTGGTGAATTTGTCTCTTACAAAGTCATTCATCTGTGAGAAAAGAGAATGAGGCAAGCACAACACACACCTTTAAAGAAAGAAATGCTCAAAGAGAATGACAATGAGTGCATCTAGTCACGCCTTGGATTTTGGAAGACTTATTGTATTTTCTGTGAGACTGTATTCATATTTAACATACTATAACCTTTCCTTATTGTGCAATAAACATGAAGGCACTCGGAGGGTTTGTAAGGACTTGCCGTGAGTTTGATAGCTTTCTCTGGGGCAACACCGATAAGCTGTGGTACGAGACCTGCAAAACAGTATTCATGGAGACCATTTAGATTACCTGACAGAGGAAGACACTCCGACTGGAAATGAATACATCCATTGCCAGTTACCACAATGAAATCTGCATGATTCTTGTCCGGATAAAATAAACCCATAAATATTTACAGATACGGCTGCTACATCTGATGAACCAAACGACAATGGCTCCCATTGAAATGGACAAAAAGCTCAAATATGAAACTGGCAGTTGTATGGGCTCAACATTGTTGTGGCCTGATCCCAGTCTGGTGTGGAACAGAGAGAGCTGTGTGGCCCTGGTGGGTGGGGGTGGGGAGGGGGCAGTGCTATAGCGCTGATAACCACCATACTGTTTCACCGTCCGTCCTTCAGCGAGCCAGATAAACTTCAGAAGGAGCTGCTGAGTGACTGCTTGTGGTATGCAGCCAGAAAACAGCCAACCGTGTCTGTCTCTCAGTCAATCACCCCTCTCATCAGTGTGGAAAGATAAAGAGGGAGGGGGAGAGCCAAGCAGAGAGGATAAACAAAGAGCTGCAGTGGCGGAGGCAGCAGTAGATGGCAGTCTTGACTTCCTTCATCTGATAGTCCTCACTGTGGCAGTGTTATATATATATATATATATATCACAAGCCTTCAGCAGTGTTATCACTACACTGGAAAACATAGATCTGACACTACTACAGGGGTTCTTTGACCTCTGGGACTTTGTCAGCTAGCTAAGTAATGACAATGTGACCTTCCATAGACTTGGTCAATTTAGAACAGTCGAGGCAAATGTTTCTGTTATTATGCAAAACATGTTGATGATGATACTGGCACAAAAAATGTGTTTTGCCACCATTTGCGCCGGACCAGATGACCGTATCTAGCATTACATAATAGAACCACATTCACCAGGCTTTAGTTTATACCTCTGTAGAATCCAAAGAATCCCTCATATCGGAGCACTTTCTTGGCACAGTCAAAGCTGTTCTTGTACATGAGCTCTCCTACGAAGGAGCTGGTGGAGCGCTGGTTCTGCATACGGGTCTTCACCAGGTCAATGGGGTACACAGCTGTCGCACCCGTGGCTGCAAATCACGCATGTCAATCAACACACCATCAACATACTGCATTCATACCATCAACATACTGCATTCACACCATCAACAAACTGCATTCACACCATCAACAAACTGCATTCACACCATCAACATACTGCATTCACACCATCAACATACTGCATTCATACCATCAACATACTGCATTCACACCATCAACATACTGCATTCACACCATCAACATACTGCATTCACACCATCAACAAACTGCATTCACACCATCAACATACTGCATTCACACCATCAACATACTGCATTCACACCATCAACATACTGCATTCACACCATCAACATACTGCATTCACACCATCAACATACTCTTATTGGTGATAATATCCTATGATCTTCATATATTCAGACACAGCAAATATCTTTATCATTATTTTAACTATTTAGCAGACCGTTTTTAGGTGGGGTATATTTAAAGATTGGTGTTTTAGTGTTTTGCTTCAGTGATAAATAGAGAGATGTGGGCATATAAAGAAGTTAAAAACAGTCATTAGGCCCAGACAGAGTAGTGACTATTTAGGAGTCTGCAGGAGAGCCGTAGTGTAGAGGGTGTCTACTGTCTGAGGAGGCAGCCATGCAGCAGGTTGCCCTAAATGCAGCTCTTAGCCACAGCGGCTTGTCATGTCTTGTCTCTGACATCAAAGGACCTGTAATGACTCGGGCTCTCAAGCATGCAGAGAGCTCTCTCACCCTTCGTCAGCAAGAGAGGGTGAGAAAGGTCTCATTATCGCCATGGAGAACCGCCGTCTTCACAATGCTTCACAAGACTTCTGACCCTTAACTGTCCATTGATCATTCAGAACTGATCACCCTCCTGAGCTGCTAGATCAAAGACCCACTGAGACAGTAGGCTCTTAGAATCTTGCATGTTGGTTTCACGCACGCACATCTCAATGGCTGTTATATTAGTTCCTCCCAGTGTAATTAGACAGAGATTCCAGTGCGGTTCCGGAAGATTTGTGTCATTCCAAAGCTCCGGCTCCAAAGACAGCCTGGAGCCACCAGTGGCACAGCAGCACAATGGGCAGACCGGCCCCAGGGCCTCAGTGCGCCAGTCTGACCGGCTTGGGTTACCCCTCAGTGGGCCCAGGTCTCTGTCGCAGACATGTCACTCACCTCCAGCGAGTGCGCCCAGACCGAACCTGTAAGCAGACTCTGCAGCCTGGAGCAAGACGGACCGATGAGGATCCCCATGAGCTTGCTGTGGAGGGAGAAAAGACACCGACGTGGAGAAAGACGGGGGATCAGAACACCAGGAAAGAATCGACTTCTATTAAACTGTAGTGAACCAGATACATTGTGGAAAGAAAAACGTTATGGACTACTCAACAGAGGAGGAAAGCTATGGAATGTAGACATCTCGTCGTGGTATAAGTCTTATTCATAAGCCAGTATTGTATGTCACCGACATAGACAATCTGGCTACGGATACAGTAAATGGCTGTGTAGGAGAACTCTCCAGGGCTATCCATTGATTATGATGGAGCTAGGCAGAGGCTGGAAGCCAAGGGTTTTCCTTTAAAAAAATCAACTAAGCATGATTTTGCATTATTTGTCTCATCTCTGGTTTGGTTCATGATCTTGAAAGTGGAGCCCCTTTGTTTTCTCTGTGGTTCCGTGTAACAGATTAGTCCCACAAGCCTTTCCCATGTAGAGATAAGCATCCACATGAATTATTACATTGGCTGAGTAACAGTTGGAGTGTGTCTGCTCTCCTTGGGGCAATGAGCAACATCCCCCAGACCAGGCCCTTCCTCCTACCCAGCTGCTTTCACTGAAGGCAGCATGCTAATGAGATCGAGGCCTTGATCAAAAGGTTTAAGCAATTACCCTACTTCCACAAATGGCGGACCTGAGAACGCCAACATGTTCGTGTCTTTCCCTTTTCCCAAAATCACATTCCAGACCTCTGAGCAAAAGTCCCGGAACGTTGAGTGGACCTGGGCCTGACCAAAGTCCGATTTACAGAGCTGTGTCGTCTGGAAAGACAGGAACTATTTCCTCCTCCTCCCTCCCAGAGCCACCTCTCGCCAGCACACTCACCATGCTCCTAGCCTCCTACTCTAAACAGACCTAGCCAGAGGCTTCATACACCAGCAGACTCATGAAAAGCCACCCTGATAAAAGCATCCTATTAGATTCTCAGGTGTATGATTGCGTCTGATGTATATGTCTACACTGAATAAAATGGGACAGGCTTTTAGAAAAAGGGAACATCGCAACAATCCATTCGTCTTTTGTACCTATAATTGGGGGGGGGGGGGGACTTTTATCCTAGGTGGTGTAATGCACATTCACAAAGAAAGAGAAAACATCAGCACTCTGCTAATTCCATCATTGAACACTCCCTTTCGTTGCTCTTTAATGAGAAAGCATGGTGGGGGAACAGAAGGGATGCAGCAAATAAAAGGCAGTAGGTAAGCGCCGTGTGGACAGTCATTCAGGCAGGGTACCTGTCTTTGGATCTCAGCCAGGTGGTATGGTAGTGCGCCTTCCTCCAACGGTGCTATCCTCTCGATGTCCGCCAAGTTGAGCTTTCTTCAGAACAGCAGAGGAGAATCACAATGTTATGCCAGGAGTAGCAAACACAGCATAGCATTCCTCACACGGAGTTGATGCACGATTTTCCACAGACATTTTATGGCCATATAACTTGAGGTTATTGCTGGTTTAATATGAGTTTGTATACACAACAGACAAACAAAGCTGGATACATGCCCACAACTCAAGCAGTAAATGAAGCTCTCTTAATGCCAGTGAGACACAGATATTCCCTGCTGGCATCATAAAGTCTGCATGCTTAGATTTCTTTTGTACATCAACCAGTAGAGCCACTATTGCTAAACTGAATAGGTAATAACTTAGAATTTACATCCAATAAATATAGCTATAACTTTTTTATTCCATTCACAGATTTATTGAAAATAGCTTTTTCTGATTAATGTGTTAGATATATTGAATTCATGTGGAGGACAGTAATTCAATATTTGGCAGCGCAAATGCCACGTTGTATGCGTGTGAGTAAAAAGGACAACGCAGCGGTGATGTGTCACTGAGACTGGAGAGAGTTTGAACCTTACCCAGAATGAGCGTAAAGGCCAGAGAGCTGGTACAGGATGTCAATTTCCATTGGATTGATCTGACCAAACTTGTTGGCAGCACTAATAAACTCCTCTGTGGTACAATACGGAGCAGAGGGAGGCATGTTATGTAAGAAAAAACAGACAGGGGGTCACTTATTAAGACTAGATATTTAGAGATACAGTGGGTGGGTAGGCCTGCTGCAAGGATAACCAACCACATCAGCAGTACAGTCTAAAGGTGAAAGGGTAAACTCCTATAATACAGGTAACTATCACCATCAGAACAGGTCAACTATTCATTCCACAGATCTAAGGGAACAGACTAAACTAATAAAACAGAATATTACAGTGTACATTTACCTTATTTACTTAGAGCTAGGGTAAAATGTTCTTGTGTTTCCTGACACCATTCTGCCAAGAGAGGTGAAACTCCCATGACGGTACTGTACAGCCTCAGTTCATGTTTGAAATCACATTTCCTCACTTGAGCAGGACTAGGCTACCTTTGGTGACGAGGGTATCCTTGTATGTTCCGGCTAGTGTGCTGTAGACCTTGCGGATCAGCTCCATGTTGTTAAGGAGGGCGTTGAAGGCATTGAAGTAGGAGAAGCTCACCATGTGGGAGGTGCTGCCTCCAGCGGCCTAAAGGGGAGAGGAACAGACACTGAGGTCTCATCGTACAATCATCTCATGTTGAAACTGGGAAACCATAGCTGTCTCTAACTCACTGAGACCAGGTTCTCCTCCACAAAGGGGGTGAGCATGTGGTGGCGGATGGTGGCCATGATGTCGCTGAAGTCCATGGCAGAGATGGTACCGCTCTTGCTCTTATCCTTCTGGGCAAAGGCCTGGCGGGCATGCTCCAACTGCAGCTCCTACAATGAAAGGAAAGATAGAAAGAGCAGGCTCGTGACAAAAAACACGTCAAATTACCAGGGATGAAATTGAACATTGGGGGGGAAAATGATGATGATGTTGGATGATGTCGGACACTGCTTGGCACATGTGGAAGCATCAGATGAGACGGTGTTAGACCCTGGCTCTTGTAATCACAGCTGTCTCTCAGGAGTCTTGATGAAAACCATGTCCCCCCCGAAGTCTGATCTCAAGTCTGTGCCGGAGAGCAGGCAGGTGTGTCCGGAGGAGCACAGGGATGATTCAATAGGACAGCCATGCAATCAGAGGGGAAGCAGGGGTGCCACTGACCCAGGGTCAGCACTGCTGTCAAAGCTGATCACATACTACCAGCAGATCCCTCTCATCTACATAACTTATCAGGCCATAGCAGAGTACAGCCCATCATGACAATGGTAACATTTTATACTGTATACTTTTATTCCACATCTTGTAAGAGTTGGGGAATACTTTGGTACACAAATCCAGGTACTGTACTAGGCTGCTGCACTATTGAGGGCTATTGCAGCACATATTCTACAAATAGTGATGTTTTTTCTATTCCGGTTAGACAATTCTGAGAACTATGTAACCTCCACAAGGTGGCAGGACATATTCTGCAACAAAAAAAAAAACACTAAACTTTCAGCAGTTTTGTTTATGTCTATGTTAGATTTAGCTGAATCACATTCAATAATTTATTAGCAGGAAACAATATTGCAAAAACATCAGCAGTAAAATAACAGCTAAAGCAAATGTTGGTTGGAATGAAAAGGGGTCGCACACAAGAATCCTTGACGCGCTAGTGGGAACCCTTAGTCAACCATGATCCACCGCAAACTGCTATGAGGGTTTACACACAGTAGAGTAGTGGAGCCAAGCCCTTCCAAGTCCCAGACCACCCAGCTGCATATGAACCCACAAGCCCCATCATTCCAAACAAACTACGTCCACAGCCATACTACTGGCTTTATGACCCTCCCTGTTTCGGTGATTAAATATGTGTTACAGCTTTAATACATTACATAATTGGGTATTTGTTATGCTATTATAAATCGGCCCATGTCTATCTAAACCAGAGATGTTCAATTCCGGTCCTAGAGGGCTCGAAACACTTCTGTTTTTTGTTTCTACCTGGTTGTTAATTGCACTCACCTGGTGTCCCAGGTCTGAATAAGTCCCTTAATAGAAAGAGAGGATTAAAACCAGAAGAGTTTCGGCACTCCAGGACCGACATTGGACTGGCCTGATCTAAACCATGATAGAAAAATAACTTCCTGCATGCAAGTGATTAAAAAAACATTTGTAAAGTATTCAGACCCTTTGACTGTTTCCACATTTGGTTGTTACAGTCTAATTCTAAAATTTATTAAATCGTTTTTCCCCCCTGATCAATCTACACACAATACCCCATAACGACAAAGCAAAAACAGGTTTTTCTAAATTTTTGCAAATTTATTACAAATTAAAAAATGGAAATATTACATTTACATAAGTATTCAGACCCTTTACTCAGTACTTTTTTGAAGCACCTTTGGCAGCGATTACAGCCTCGAGTCTTCTTGAGTATGATGCTACAAGCTTGGCACACCTATATTTTGGGAGTTTCTCCCATTCTTCTCTGCAGATCCTCTCAAGCTCTGTCAGGTTGGACGGGGAAAAATAGCTGCACAGCTATTTTCAGGTCTCTCCAGAGGATATTCGATCGGGTTCAAGTCTGGACTCTGGCTGGGCCACTCAAGGACATTCAGAGACTTGTCCCGAAGCCACTCCTGCGTTGTCTTGGCTATGTGATTAGGGTCGTTGTCCTGTTGGAAGTTGAACCTTCGCCCTAGTCTGAGGTCCTGAGTGCTCTGAAGCAGATTTTCATCAAGGATCTCTCTGTACTTTGCTCCGTTCATTTTTCCTTCGATCCTGACTAGTCTCCAAGTCTCTGCCGCTGAAAAACATCCCCACAGCATGATGCTGCCACCACCATGCTTCACCGTAGAGATGGTGCCAGGTTTCCTCCAGAAGTGACGCTTGGCATTCAGGCCAAAGAGTTCAATCTTTCATCAGACAAGAGAATCTTGTTTCTCATGGTCTGAGAGTTCTTTAGGTCCCTTTTGGCAAACTCCAAGCGGGCTGTCATGTGCCTTTTACTGAGGAGTGGCTTCCATCTGGCCAATCTATTTATTTTATGTTATTTATTAACTAGGCAAGTCAGTTAAGAACAAATTCTTATTAACAATGTTGGCCTACTCCGGCCAAACCCTAACCCGGACGACTCTGGGCCAATTGTGCGCCGCCCTATGGGACTCCCAATCACGGCCGGTTGCGATACAGCCTGGATTCAAACCCGGGTCTGTAGTGACACCTCTAGCACTGAGATGCAGTGCCTTAGACTGCTGCGCCACTCGATAGCCCACAATCTACCATAAAGGTGTTCTGGAAGGTTCTCCCATCTCCACAGAGGAACTCTAGAGCTCTGTCAGAGTGACCATCGGGTTCTTGGTCACCTCGGGCGGCTAGCTCTAGACAGGTGTGTGCCTTTCCAAATCATGTCCAATCAATTGAATTTACCACAGGTGGACTCCAATCAAGTTGTAGAAACATCTCAAGGATAATCAATGGAACCAGGATGCACCTGAGCTCAATTCCGAGTCTCATAGCAAAGGGTCTGAATGCTGAATACTAAATAAGGTATCTGTTTTTATTTTTACATACATTTGCAAAAATTTCAAAAAACTGTTTTCGCTTTGTCATTATGGGGTATTGTGTGTAGATTGATGAGGGAAAAATGTATTTAATAAATTTTAGAATAAGGCTGTAATGTAACAACATGTAGAAAAGGGGAAGGGGTCTGAATACGTTCCCAAATGCACTGTATTTGTACGGTTCATAAGGTGTCTAGTAATGTCTACTGTAAACTGTACCTGCAGAAACTGGGTGAACTCCAGGTAGCTGAGGTTCTTCTTTCTGTCACTTCCAAAGTGGAGCCTGATGAACTCACAGTCCCAGTTGAAGGGGATGTGGTGGTGCACTGTGGTCTGGCTGAAGATGTCCCGCACATTGGCTGCCAAATGAGAGATGGATGAGTAACATCAAGAGATTGAAAAAACAAAACAACCATACAATATACAGTGGGGTTTGAAATGACTGACACCCTTGTTAAAGATATGCAAAAATGACTGTATCAATTCAATGAAAAGTGAGCTACTCTATATTGTATGCCAAAACAAATGTGAAATTATATAATTTTATACTAATAAAATGTTTCTGAATAATAGATTTTGTTTCAAAAGTATGTTTTTTTTCTCTCAAAAAGGTAGGGGTCAAAAGTATTGACACCCCTGTTTTCAATAACTTTCAATACCTTTTCTAAAATGTTTTATGAGTTGGAGAACACATTGGGAGGGATGTTAGACCATTCCTCCATGCAGAATTCTTATAGATCATTGATGTCCTTCGTCTGTGCTTATGGAATGCTCTCTTCAATTCCAACCACAGGTTTTCAATGGGTTTCATGTCCGGAGACTGAGATGGCCATTGCAAAAGGTTGATTTTGTGGTCAATTAACCATTTCTTTGTGGATTTTGATGTGTGCTTGCGGTTATTTCCTTGCTGGAATATCCATTTTCTCTCAGCAATTGTATTAGTATAAAATAATATAATTCCCCCAATTTCTTGAGCATCCAATATAGCTCAGTATTTGAATTATTTATTTTATGCTTATCTTTATTAAGGGTGCCAATAATTTCAGACCCCACTGTATGTCCCTATCTCATTTCTGGGAACCTGATATGCACATAGAAGGAATATGGCCTAGCTGACAATCCCAGTGCCTTCATATTGTGTGAGTTCTAAGCAGATCTAGGTCATTCTGTGTCTGAGCACTGCCTTAATTTTCTATCGCCTTCATGGGGGCCCGCGCTGCACAATGTGTGCACAATGAGCATTGCAACAGCTCTTTTTTCCCTGTTTTTGTGACACGCTGGATTCATCTCTCCCCCTGTCAGATGGGACTTGTTATGATGTGGTATTACCCACAGCTCGCTCAGAGCTGAGACAATTCTTCTCTTAGAAGAGACCTCTAGAATAGAAGCAGCTGACTGACAGACCCTATACTACTCTGCAGTCTCCAGAAGCCCAGCATAGAGAGACACACTAGTACACAAACGGAATACACATTGAGCACTAGGAGTAACATGAGACCTACATTCATTTTCTACACTGAAAACAGCTATGTAGCACCTTTTTTACCCAAGGTCCTAGGTTATAAATATGATATAGTAATCTTGTGTTATCCACTTCTTGCATAGAGATATTACACAATGGGAAAGTGTGTGGTCATTGCCCTAGGTAAAAGCTCTACTGATGCTGTCCCCATTACCTATGACATGGTTATGACATGAAGCAGACAGGACTGGGATCCAACAGGATGAACATCCCCACACACCAGGTCACCGGGCATCCCCATGTACATACCAAATGAGATGTCCCCTGTGCCAGTCTTGTCAAACAACTGAAAGGCAACTATGAAAAGGGCATCCGGGACACACAGAATCGATTCAAAGGCCAGAAACTCCTGGAAAGAGATCAGTCTGTTTGGACAAGAAAGAAAGAGTACTATCTGAAAAAAAGGACATGTCCCTACAAAGCCCAAAGAACATCAGCAACTCGAATTTTCACTTGAGCACACCAATAACTATAGCCTACCAGATTCATTTACATAAAAGTTCAAGTAAAGTTCAAGTATAACATTTGATTTTACCCATATTTATAACATGCTCTACAGTCTACAGTATAATGTGGATAGGAACGTGCTGTTTAGTGCTATTTCAACAAGATGCTTTCTCGAGTCTTCGGCATTATGCAAATAATATGGCCGCTTATCTTATCAGGTGGATATTCAATCAAACAAGCATGGGTGTTAAACAACCGATAAAGATGGCTATTCAGGCAATGTGAACAACCTTGTGACCAATCATTAACCTAACTTCTCCTTGCTACAGATTTCTCTTCACTACGCCAATACATGTAACATTGTGAACCACATTGTGTGTATCAACATGGGTTACATTGGGATCCATGTAGGTAGTGGAACTGTCATCGAAATGTGTTTGTGTGTTATGATCCTTTTTTTCTCTCACAAAAATCTCAAGAAAATTCAATTTTCGCTGTATGATGTCTTGAAGGACCTCTTGTTTAAGTCCTTCTATAGCAAGGTTACTATTAGTAACGATCATCCACCTCACCCGTAGTGGGAGCAGACTTACCCATCCTTGCTGGTGTCGGCTACTCCAGCGATCAGCTGCACAGTCTGGCGGTTGTGGTCGGGCTGGTTGTGCAGACCCAGGAAGTTCTGCACAAAGTCCCTGGGGGACATGTAACGCACCCCATTCTCAACCACACTGGCATGCTGAAGGGGAGACAAAAAAATCCAGGTTAACGTTAAATATTAATGCTCAGAAACTCAATATACAAACTTATACTCATACAAAACTCCCTCCTTGTAGTCCCTTTCCCAAAACAGCCCGTATTTGTATTGCATCACTGTTCCCCCAACAGCTATCGGACAACATTTTTTTAAAACTTATGACAATAAATGATTTGTTCAGACAACCTGATGCAGTGTCTGTCAAAGCAATGTATTTTGTCTCCGTAGTTATACTTAGTGTGATTTGTATTAATCCCATCATGTACTTTTCAGACATCGCATCAAAGGTAGGCAAAAATATTATAGTTCAAAACCATCTTGTTTTTGCAATTCATCGTATTCTATTCATTTCTTTGAGTTGTTGCAGTGAGTAAACAGACTTCAGATTTGCTTTCAAAACACTTCAATACACGTTCAAGCTTTATAATACCCTATACAGAAAAATCTGGGAGTTTTGTGGTTTAACCCACAATAAGCCAGCACAAGCTGTAGTATAGTGTAGGAAGCCATCAAGGCCATCAAGGTTAATTGTCACAATCATGTATGCAGATAAGTGCAGTGCAGTATACTATATTTAATATACAATATGGGATGTTTAAGTACAATGTAACAGATAAGTACTATAGCAGCGTATATAATGATATGTGACATTAGGGCTTTAGCTGTGGCAATGCAAGGGACTGCCAAGTCATCTGAAAAATATATTTCTAAATTAATCCATGTGCACTACTTAGAAAGAAAAAAGGAACAGCATTGTTTTTTTCTGCTATGCTGCGAAACATGCAACCCATGCACTGGTGTTGCTACCTCTCATCTAGGCTTAAAGAAACAAAAGGTCAGTTTCAGAGTCAGGGTTGGATTACAAGCTGGAGCACTGCATGAACTGGCAGCATAAAGGCCAGGCTCTGGGTGTACAGCCAAGGAGAGAGTGAGAGAGAGACCGAGAGAGAGCGAGCAAGAGAGAGAGAGACCTTCACAAAGAATGCATTTCAGACCACATCTCACTGCACACTCTTTAGTTAATATTTTAAGTGAAAGTATTAATTCCAAAGCAATTTATTAACCCATTTCTTCACTACATAATTTGGCATCAACTCAACTTCACAGTAAGCCTCAAATACTTCTTGATAAGATTAGGCAGGTTGGACAAAATGGCCCATTCATCCATTAATTAACTAGCTATTTCACTGGGATATGTTTATGACTAATTATTGCATGCGTGTATTAGAACAGCTATGCCTAATATAAATTGGTGTGCGTTCAAGATAAATCAGTGCAGTGTTGTATGAAGAAAGAAGAAGATCCTAAAATAGTACAAGGTCAAAATAATAAGTCCCTCCTTGGCGCTATCTGTTGCTAGAGGCATATTTTCCTCCAATCAATGGCCTTACACCCTTCTACTTGGTACTATGTGTGACTTTGTAAAGCACAAGCATGCATGGTCCAAATTATTAGCAAAAACAACGGAATCGTCCAGACATCTGAAAATCCTAGCCAATGTCACAGCCTAAAAGAAGTCAGGGAAGGACAAATTCCTCCGTGAAGGGGATTCAGAATTAGTCCAAGCATGTGTGACCTTTTCTTGTAGTATTCGACAGTAGACACAACACACTCAGTGTATCTCTGTGTGTGTGTGTGTGTGTGTAACTGTGTGTGTGTGTGTGTGTGTGTAACTGTGTGTGTGTCTGTGTGTGAGAGAGAGACTTAAATCATTGTCTCGTAGTAGGCCTGCTGGCAATAATATCATATTTGTTCAACTGTAGCTTTACCATACAATCAAGGTTATAACCTTATACCATTGACGACAACCAATGTAAAGTTACATTCTCTTTTCAAATCAAATTAAATCTAATCTAATTGTATTTGTCCCACGCACCAAATATAACTGGTGTAAAATGTACTGTGAAATACTTGCTCACGAGCCCTTCCCAAAAATCCAGAGTTAAAAATAATAATAATACAAATGAAATTGTAACAAAAGAGGAATAAAATCAAATACACAAGAATGGAACTATATACAAGGAGTACCAGTACCAGATCAATCTGCAGAGGTACAGTACGAGGTATCTAAGGTAGATATGTAAATGAAGGCAGGGTAGATAATAATAAGAGTTGAACTGCTGCATTCAGACTAAAATAATATAAAGAATTGTTTTTAGTGCCATAGCAATATTGGGTTAAAGATCCAGTTGTGAATGACAGTCTTACCTTCAGAAATATAGTCCTTAGTGCATTGGAATCGCCTCTTGCGGTTGTTTCTACCTAAAACATACAGTTGGAGTCATCAAAGCCAAACCCTGATAAATCTGGTAATGCAATGAGAGTATGAGAATGACATAGGGCGCAACGACTCTGCATTGGCTACACTATAATAAAATCATTACTGCAGAGAGTAATCGGTTGCTTGTCTCTGAAGTTTCGATGTTTGAAAAAGCAATAACACAGGACTCGTAGTCTATAGTTGAATATCAGCCCTGCCAGCAGCAACAGTCGCCTTTGCCATTATCATTACTGAACCGGCTACTCGACATTCACAGCAATAAACTTGTTATACTACTAAAGTAGCTGAATAACTTGCATTAGATCAGTAAACGAAAATCTGTAACAACGTAAACATTACTCAATTCGCTCTCCAAGGCCGACGTGCCCACGGAAAGATGCTGAAAGAGGACCATTCTGTTCGTTTAAAAAAAGTTAATAATATATGCTTCCGCATCAATAAGCTTAAGTCCTCATCCAAAAGAAATAAACAACTTAAATACAGGTAATATTCATTTCTGATTAGAAATATTGGCAGAGTCACCTTGACCGCCATGCTGGGTGTGACGTCACGTTGACTAGCAGCGCAGGCGCTTGGCTACTGTAGCCTTTGATTTGGAGATAACAGCATGACACTTTTGAAGACCTAAAACATACAGTTGGAGTCATCAATGCCAAACCCTGATGAATCTGGTAATGCAATGAGAGTATGAGAATGACATAGGGCGCAACGACTCTGCATTGGCTACAATATAATAAAATCATTACTGCAGAGAGTAATCGGTTGCTTGTCTCTGAAGTTTCGATGTTTGAAAAAGCAATAACACAGGACTCGTATACAGTTGAATATCAGCCCTGCCAGCAGCAACAGTCGCCTTTGCCATTATCATTACTGAACCGGCTACTCGACCTTCACAGCAATAAACTTGTTATATTTTTTAAGTAGCTGAATTACCTTCCATTAGATCAGTAAACGACACGCTGTAACAAGGTAAACATAACTCAATTCTCTCTCCATATATGCTTCCGCATCAATAAGCTTAAGTTCTCATTCAATAGAAATAAACAACTTAAATACAGGTAATACTCATTTCTGATAAGAAATATTGGCAGAGTCTTTTTTTAAATTGTTTTTTAATATTGGCAGAGTCACCTTGACTGCCATGCTGGGTGTGACGTCACGTTGACTAACAGCGCAGGCGGTTGGCTACTGTAACTTTTGATTCTGGGATAACAGCATGACAATATTGAAGAAGACCTAAATAACCATGTCTTTTAGGATGTCTTTTAAGCGTCGTGCAATGGGAGTAGGCTAGCTGTCAGCAGAGTCTGGCATGGTTCCTGTGGTCATGTAAGGACATGATGCACTACTGTGTGGGCTATCTGAACCTGCAGATACCGTATTTTATAGCATGCATGCTCAACTAAAACAAATCATCAGATTACTAGGCTACACTAGCTGTGCGCAAAGTGTAAGGTGACCACTGTGTGAAAACCTCTACAATTTATGCTGTCCAAAAGTATTATACCTTTTCTATCATCTTATTGAAATGTGAGCTCCAGTGAGGTGCACAAGGGTCAAATGTTGCATTACTACCCATGTCCACCCAGTATCCAGGGACTATTATAGGGGATGAATAAAAAATTATTTTAAGGATTTTGTGCACTTGGAATCTGAAATGTCATGAATAAATACAATTGAGAAGGCAACTGTCTGGCTTGTTTTCTCTTTGGTTCCAATACTTGATTTCTCATAAAACCATCCACGGCTTTTTTTTATTGCATAAGAACATACTTTATTATCTGCTTTGTGAAGAAGCTTTGTATGATAATGTTCTGTTACCACAATGATACAAAATCTATAAAGCTTAAAAGAGAAACACAGTCTACCCACAAACGCAAATAGGCTGCAACAAATCACATCAACATTTATTGGTTGCATACACAGTTTAGCGGATGTTATAACGGGTGCAGCAAAATACTTGTGTTACTAGCGTGCAGTAAAATGTCAAACAAGTACATAAATAATAAATATTCAAAAACTAGAAAAAATAAATCAAGAATGTCAAAACAAATCCAATTAACAACCCAAATAGCACTGTATCAGTAATCCAAATACAATTTCTGCTAATATATACACCAACAATATATAGTAAGAAGGAAATATACGGCAGTAGATATATTACAGTGAGCTATATCAAGAATCCGGCGTATAAATAAACAGTGTAACAAAAATGCAATGTACAGTAGTAGATATATTAGAATGAGCTATGTGAAGATATGAATACACCGTGTGAAAAACTGTATAAAAGAAATGGGAAGTGTCCATTGCTTAATGCCTCTGTACATGGGACAGCAGCAGTGGCTGAGTATGGGCGTATGCATGTGGGTGAATGTATATGTGAGTACAGGAGTCGGATTGGGTGTGTGTATGTGTGTGTGTGTGTGTGTGTGTGTGTGTGTGTGTGTGTGTGTGTGTGTGTGTGTGTGTGTGTGTGTGTGTGTGTGTGTGTGTGTGTGTGTGTGTGTGTGTGTGTGTGTGTGTGTGTGTGTGTGTGTGTGTGTGTGTGTGTGTGTGTGTGTGTGTGTGTGTGTGTGCGCGCGTTTGCGTGTGTGTGTGAGCTTGTGTGGGTGTGCGTGTGCATGCGTGAGCTTGTGTGGGTGATTTGTGAGTCTATATTTGTCTCTTACTATAGGAGATTGTGTGATGGTTGTTCAACAGTCAAATGGCCTGGAGATAGGAGCTGTTTTTCAGTCTTTCAGTCTTTCATCAACAGACACAAACAAGTTACACATTACACATTGCACAAATTCTAGACAAAAGTTCAGGAAAGGCAATTCTGGTTCCACCAGAAATATTTCATAAAGGTCAGAGATCAAGCTGCATGTATTGCCTCCATACTGACACCCTAACACATAGCAAGAGAGTAAAAGGCGTTGTTGCAGGAAAGGGATAATCTAGTGCTGTCAGAGTAGTAGGTAGGGGTAAAATTATAGTGGCTTAAACATGACTGTGTGGGTCAGTCATTGGTGCTTCTGGAGGACAGAATTGCCATGGCAGGGATGATAGCACAGCATTACCACAGTTCAGTGTTCAGCCATGCACTCTCCCCCAGAGAGGCCGTTTATTTTATTGAGCTATCACTGTACTGTAATCCACTTTTTGAAAGACAATTTTCAAGGTTCAAATTCTTCATTTAAGTCTGCGGTGGACTGTCATAATGGGACATTTAAAGGGTCAATTTTGTTTACCACAACATAGTGTGCTTCCCTCTTGGAGTTCTAAGGCTAT
Source organism: Salvelinus alpinus (assembly GCF_045679555.1). Lineage (NCBI taxonomy): Eukaryota > Metazoa > Chordata > Actinopteri > Salmoniformes > Salmonidae > Salvelinus > Salvelinus alpinus. Next base: position 40,248,958 of record NC_092105.1, on the reverse strand, counting down.
TTCGTGACAGTACACTTTATGTTTTTTTTCTCTTTGTGGGAGTACTATAAAAGGTAAATCACAGAGGAATTTTAAAATCTTATTTAAACTTTTAGTGTGTGTGAGGAGGTTGGTCGTTTGGAAATCAAATAAACAACAATAGTTAATAGTTCGTGTTAAATTGTGGGGGGAAATGAAGTTGTATATTTTAAAAGGATTCACATTTTTAGCCTACCAGTAGCTTATGTAAAATAAAAAATAAAAAAAAGATTAGAATATCATAGAATAGAACACCAGCACAGGTACAGCATCAAATCCTCTCATCAGTAAAATAATACCTTGTACACGTGTACAGAGAAGTGTTCTATTTTTTCCATCGATTGGTGATGCGCAATCGTTTGTGGTTAAACTGTAGCACCCGCTGGAAGGGTATGCTAAAAAATCGATGGAGAGCGCGATGATAAAATATAGGGATTTCTTCCGCATACACCAGATGCGGCGGAAATACGTAGGCAAACAGGAAGTTCTTGGTGCGTATTTTCCGCGGGCCTTTGACGACAACAGAGATGCAACAGTGTACAGAAATGGCGGGTAAGTAATAGCTACATCAATTACGTTATATAAATGATTTAAATGGACAAAACCTGTCTAATGGTTTGTATTACAAGTTGTATGACAGCTGTGCTTACCTCGTTGAGTTTTCGAGGGCGTGGTATGTTGCTGTCACAGGCAATCCAGATGGCAAACAAACAAGCTAGCTAGGCAGCTAACTGTTAGCCATAGCCAGAGGCTCTGGCCCTAGCTAGCCAGCTTGCTGAGTCAGTGATGATGGTGTGGCTATTCACAAGCTAGCCAGATCATGAATGTAGAACTGCATCATATATAGAAGAATATATTTGACTGCATGTTAGCAATAGCTTGTAACTAACTGGTGTGCAAATTACGCTAGCTAGCGACTGACTGTGTTGTGCAATGCTTCACCATGGTGTGTTTATTGTCGCTTCAATAGCTCAATGTTCAATGCAGGTGGATTAACTAGCTAGCTATGCAGCGCCAGTGGCTGGCAAGCTAGCTATCTAGCTAACTTTGTAAACAAGAATAGGCCTGCTATCTATTGCCTTGCTTTACTGCTAACTAGCAAACTTACCACTTGGTGTTCAAATCAGAATGGAGATTGATGCAAATGTAGACGCTAGAAATGGTTTGTTTTGATCCGTAGGGATGAACCCAATGGAGAAGAAGTTGGCAGAATATAAGTGTGACACCAACGAAGCAATCAGCTTAAAACTAGGTTTGTTTCATTCATCTACTTATTTAGCTTTGTTGATGTTGAGAGAAAGTAGCTACTTTCGCTGGAATGTGTAGTTTGGTAGATTACACATTGAGTGTTTCATATTCATAATGCAATATTTTATGTTGACTGGTTATTGACAACACCCTCTAACTCAGAATTAACAACACCTATTTATCTCAGTCCGTTTCGCAGATGATTTGGAGGATGAAAGCACGACATTCCATCCAGAGTACAGCCACCAGCTTTATGGTGATGAGTGAGTATCAAACCTGATTCAACCCTGAGGTCTGTGTGAATATCAAACCTGAGGTCTGTGTGAATGTCATCTGCATGTGAATTCTGCACCTGTGTTCTGGTTGCATGACTAAACCGTTAATAACAGGATTATGTGAATGCTAACATATTTATTCACTTTTTTTTCTCTCAGCGAGGTGGCTTTTGGATACAAAGGCCTTCAGATTCAGCTGTACTACAGTGCTGGGAACCTGAGCACCCTCTTCAAAGTGAAATACTCAGCCAGAGTCACAGAAAAGTTTGACTGTGTAGAGGTAAGAGTTGTTTGAAATGATGCCCTTTGTTACTTATGCCAAGTGCGGTGACACTGACTCCATTACCTAAAAAAGAGATGTCCTGTCAAACTATAGGCATTCAGAGATGGGGCCCCATCATATTGTGAATAAGGTTTTCTCGACCACATGACTTGACCAGGGAAAACTCTGGGTCTTGGTGATGATAGACTATAGTTTTTCCTGGTCAGGTGACTAACCACCCTCAGTACCCTTCTAGTATCTTCTCTTCTGAAACTTGTCCAGTTTCCCAGCCTGCTTTAGTTTAGCTGTTTTGTGAGCCTTTTCGTTGGGTTGCTTTGTGCATGTTTCTGTGGGCCTTCTGGAGTGATCCAGAACCTCACTCTTAGTGGTGGTATTATGCAGCAGATAAGAGATCTCATGTTTTGTCAGACCACTCCCAGTCTATCATAGGCCACATGGGCCATTGGTACACTAATCCTATCCCTCCCTCCCTAAAGGAAAGGATCAGAGTTGGATCTGGGGGGGGTGTTGGCTCAGCCATTGATTTGAGTGGTTCTGTGATAGGCTGCAGGAAATGGAATATATCCTGTTAGGGTGTGTTTCCCATAAGTGTGTTTTTATCAGGAGGGAGATCACTGAAGGACTTGGTGCATAGAATGAACTCCAACTACAGTTCGGAACCTCTGCCAAAGTCTTCTTGGTCATCAGCTATTCTGTATAAAGTAATGGCCAATAACCCTTCACTGGCTTTACACACAGCATTGATGTAATTGCTGCAGTAACATTGCATTAACATATTGTAATTTAGTCATTGTATGGAGTTGGCTGATTTTCATTATTACACAATATCAAGAAGACAATGTTGTTAACTTATATAATTACAGCATTTCTACATTTCTAGGTGTAACGTTTTTTTATTTTTTACTTTTTATTTAACCAGTCAAGTCAGTTAAGGACAAACTGTCACCTAACCCGGATGACCCGTGAAATGCATTGACACACATTGACGTGTGAAATGCATTGACAGTAGTAGCATTCTATATAAGAAAAGCAGTGGCAATATCCTATTTTTAGACACCGATCAGTTATCAGTGCAAATGTTTTTCTTATCTACCTTTTTTCCTTAGTAGTTTTCTTATTTCAGTATATCCAAAACTGTCTATACTGTTCCAAATACTAAACAGTACTCGGAAGTAAAAGCAAGGCTGAATAATTTCTGATGATAAAGGCCAGGCCAGCGTTGACCCACGAGTGTCCACCTCGTTAAGGGTTTAGTGCAGCTGGTGTGAGGTAGAGAGTTAGGGAGCAGTAGAGTTCAGGCTGCATCTGAAGTGCTTGTCTGTGAGTGCGTGCTCACTGTGGCTGGGTGTAGTGCAGCTGGTGGGAGTTGGAGAGGATGGGTGCTGTGGGACAGAGTTCAGCATGCAGCTGCTACTCCAATGGAAGACTTGTCAGAGATCACCTTAACTCTAAACCAGCCAAATGCTATAATGATGGACTCCACACAGTCAAACATCATTTTCGTTCTCAGTCATTGTTTCATACTGGGCATCAATAGTGAAGCTCTGGAGAGAAAAATTAATCAGTTGGTGTCTGTTAGCCTAGATGTAAAATGTATAGGTAACACGTACAAATGTCTGGTCAGGGTTTTTATGGCCATATGTAGATTATGTTTGAGGCCGACGTCATTGGCAATGATTATTTTGAATGGAAAAGAATCCAACAAAAGGTAATTTGTTAGATCTATAACTTTTCTCAAAGCTTCTCTCTAAGCAGAAAGCGAGGAGGAAAAAAACGTTTAAAAGTTCGTTAGCAAAATAGTTAGTGCCTCTCTGGGCCCCGAGTGTGATCTAATTTAATGTATTTCCTCTTTAGCGACACGTATAAGGGTGAAGTCCAAGAATTGTTTAAAAGAAAATCTATATATAGAACACTAAATCGGATCACGTTATCAGCCTTTTTACCTCCAACATGTTGACTACTCTAAATAAGATGTGTACACATGGTCAATTATATCCCGGCGATAAAAGGCTTTCAGATTAAACAAAATGTTCTAAAGATGCGTTGTTACGTCATCTATACCAAACTATGGCTTCTTTTATGCAGGATTGTGTAATTTAATATCTAGTATATAGGAGAGTGCCTTGGACAATATGACTTGTTTGTCCATGGTCTTTTTATTTCAGCTCCTTGTTCTTGAGAAATGCAGTTGCCACTTCACCATTGTAATTGTTCATTCAGCTGCAGGTGCATTACTTCCAGTTGGATATTAGCTGATGTCTGAAAGGAGAGGAATTAGCACTGTGTTCTATTTGCCTTTTGTAGTGCATTTTGTTCAGGCCTTCTTAATTTCCCTGTTTTCAATGGCGAGCAGCAAGGGTCTCTGTACAGAAGTAATACCCATCACGTATGTAAATGGTGTGAAAGGGCTGCTTAGCAAGTTAATACAAGGTGTTCTCATGTCAATCCTTGTGGAAATGGATACAATGCAAACATCACAGCTGAACCAAGCTCACATTCTAGTGAGTAAAAAGTCCAGGGGGAGGGGCCCTTTGTCTGCCAGGCTCTTTGAAACGTGGGGGCAAATTCATTTGATTGAGTTTGTCAGGATTAGAGGAAAGGCCTCTATTATGGATGCCCAAGGCTTTTTTAAGTTGAGATCAATTCATTACATTTTATTGCCCAGTGAGAAGCAGAAATACGTTATTGTGGGGACTTCATAAAATATTCATGGTTTAACATAAGTAGTAAATTTATTCAATTAAGTGCTCTTTCACCAAGGGGTTGGGGGGGGGGTGCTTGTCTCTGCTCAGCTGACAATCTTAATTGCCTAATGGTTCTCCTTTTTGTGGCACAAAATATGTATTCTTCCACTTTAATTCCTTGTGTTCTCTGTCAATCAGGGCTGGAGCATAGCCTAATTACAGAACAATAGGACCTTGTTTTTTTTAGGTCTTGTTAGTGATTACATATGGAAGAGGAAAATGGAAAAATGTCCACACACTTCCTGATTATTGTCTAGTCTATAGTATAGTTGGTATAAAAAAAATGTAATAAAAACCTTGGCCATTTTTTTGTTATCGATATGATGACACTATATCAAAGAACAAACACATTGTACTCTGGGGAAACGACTGTTATAAAGACCTATGCTAAATGTTGAAGAAATGGGGTTATTTCAAATGTATGTTGGAAGGTGATAAGATTGTAAATGACCTCCCTAGCAAAAACGTATCTTGTTGGTAATCACACTTTTGAACAGAAATGGAGCAATGCATATAAAATACCAGGCTACTTTTCCATATACAAGATGCTGTGATTTTGTTGTTCTACTAAACCCTCTTTCTTTCCTTCCTGCAGCCTGATGATGTTGAAGGGAAGATCCGGGAGATCATCCCCGCTGGGTTCAGCTGCAACACGGACGACTTCACCTCATTGTTGGAGAAGGAGACCAACTTCAAACCCTTCGGCACCCTGCTTCACACATACAATGTCCACAATGTGGAGGAGGGAGAAGACTTTACCTACCAGATTCACAAGGTTCACATGCTAGTCCTTGCTCTTACAATATACAAAAACATTAGGTTGTTGTACAGGCCAACAGATATTAGTGCTTTCCATGCCTACTGTACGACTTGCAGATTATTTCAGTGTTTATTTATCATGACTTTGATTGTCCTTGTACCTTCTCCATGTGTTGTGTTCCCTAGGTGGACGTGTCGTGCCCGGGATTCCGAGAGTACCACAAACGCCTGCAGACCTTCCTCATGTGGTTCATTGAGACGGCCAGCTTCATCGATGTGGACGACGATCGTTGGGACTTCTTTCTCGTGTGAGTGTTCGCCCTCCTTAGCCAATGTCACTCTCCCTCGAACCCTTCGTTGTCTCGTTGAGAAACAATGGGCTCCTTTTTGAGGCGCTCGCCACCAATTTATCCAACCAGTTTGATTTATATTTTCCCTGGCCATTTGAGAATTCTTGATCTGGCAAGAGTCGCCTTTGTGTTCAAACCTCTTTTGTAAAAAAAATTAATGTAAATGTTTTGGGGCAAGAGCTGAATTGAACACTGTTGTCTTTTGAAACACTGAAGGACATTTAAAACAGTAAAAAGAGCCTCTGCCAGTGTTTTCTTTAACCAACCAACTATTAAGACTGACAATGGGCAAATGGACTGAAGTGATGTGGAGGGCCTCGATTTCCCCCGTCTAGCCCCTTCTCCTCTTCTAAATTGCAGTCCTCCAATTAAGTGCATAATGTATTCCGGTTGCAGCAGGTGTACGGATCGGGACGGCCTGGCTGCTCCAGCATGTGGACACTGAAAAAGGGCACCCCGAGAATGGAGAGGAGAAAATGGCCACGGCCTGGGAGTGTGCCTGGAATTGACCCGCTTGTCTTTGTGTTTTATCTGCAGATTTGAGAAGTACAATAAGGATGGGGAGACGCTCTTCGCAACTGTTGGCTACATGACAGTTTATAATTACTATGTGTATCCAGACAAAACCCGACCACGTGTGAGGTAATTGCTAGGGGCGCACGTGCCTTCCCATTCTTTTGTACCAAAAACCAGAGGAAAATTATACATTTCGGTCTCCCTTGTCCTACAAAAAATCCCAAATTACTGGCTTATGTATCCAACCAAATGATCAGTGTCTTGGGGGGGGGGCTTTTGGCTGTAAATAAGCATTTGGATTGATGGACATGATAACAATTTGTTACGTTTCTTATAATCAAGTGAAAAATTGCTCCCTCAATTTTCGCTTAATTAGTACATCATTCTGTCAAGTGTTTATTTTTTTTATTTTTTTTCATTCAGTCTTTAACAGTGGTCATGTTTCAATTTTAATCACGTTTACAAGGTTTTTCCATGTATATGAAGTGAAAAAGGGATAGGTTTGAGAGGTCTGTGAAGCTGTTCTTTCATGTCTTTGTGTATGTTGACCTGGTGTCCTTCTGAACAGCCAAATGCTGATCCTGCCGCCGTTCCAAGGAGAGGGTCATGGAGCCCAGCTGCTAGAGGCAGTGCACATGTTCTACTGCAATCTGCACAAAGTACAGGACATTACAGGTGTGTGTGTGTGTGTTAACCTAATTGTGTTACTTACATTATCTTATGTTTCAATTTGGGGAGGAGGCTATAACTGTGCTAGTTTCACACATACAATTACATGCATGTATTTGCATAGTATAAAATACAAAGCAGTTGCACACCAATATACTGAACAAAAATATAAATGCCACAATTTCAAAGTTTTGACTGAGTTATATTAGGCCCTAATCTATGGATTTCATATGACTGGGAATTGAGATATGCACCTGGTCAAATATACATACATATGTATATTACATACATATGAAATATACATATTTCAGCTCATGAAACATGGGACCAACACTTTACATGTTGTGTTTTTGTTCAGTGTAATTGCTTTGCATAGGCAAATGAAATTAATAACAGAAGCACCTCAGCCCCCCCTGTCCAGAGGAGCACCCAAATTTTTCTTGTCTATTTTTCCCTCTACTTTGAATGGGGAGATAGAGGGACAACTCCTGCTAGAAGGAGCTCTTGTTCCATGTGGTTTTAAATCCTTTCCATGTTGCTCTGCACTGAATTCTTTCAAAAAACCCAGTGGAAGCTAGAGATATGTAAATTTGAGCAGGTTTAGCAGTACTGGGCTTGTTAAATGCAGCCACAATCATAGTCTGACAATGGTGTAATTATTTGCCTGTGTCCTGAGTCAGTGGGACTTGAATATAAGCCCTTATTAAAAACTGTAGCCTTGGATGTGTTGGTGTGGTAATGTGAACCGTTTAAAAATGTATATATTGAATATACCTAACATTTGATGTAATTGTATGTGATATACACTGAACTGAAATATTAATGCAACGTGTGTGTTAAATGGAATCCCAAGCTTGTTTAATTATCGTCTTGTTCTTTTCAGCTGAAGACCCCTCAGAGAATTATGTGAAGCTGAGAGACTACGTTCTGGTCAAGCTTTGCCAAACACTGCCATCATTCTCCACAGACAAGCTTCCCTTGGGCTTCAGTGACGACATGGCCACAGAGGCCAGGGAGAAATTTAAGATCAACAAGGTCAACAGCAACTTCATCCACCGAGCCCAGAGGAGGATATGTTTGATTACTGCACTTTCTGAGGATAACAAGGCTTTTTTTTTTTACTTTCACAAAACCATTAATGGACAAATTCAGTCATTAACCCATGGCTCTCCATTCCTAGAGGGGAAAATGTACCATTCCATTTAAACCAGTGGGCACTCACTTCAAAAGTGGCCCCTGCTTGATTTCTCTTACTGCACTTAGTCCCAATTTATTTTACTAGTTTCCTGTGTCCCCCTTGCATGTAGATGATTATCACAGCTTTCTACCCATGATGTGGAAAGACCAAATGCTTGTTTCTAACTCTGCCTCGGCTCTTATGTGAAGCTCGAGGCACTGTTGTTGTACCAGGAGGTCCTTAATAGCTCTACTAAGGAATGGTTCAGTCTTTTCTAGATGATCGTGGAGACCGACTACGGTTTCTTTTAAAGGCAGTAATAGCCCTGTCCTGTTTTTGCGCCTACAGAAACACGCACGACGAGTGTACGAAATCCTGCGTCTGAGGGTGACGGACATGAGCGATGAGACGAAAGCAAGAGATTACCGTCTGGAAGTCAAAAAGAGGCTATTTGCCCCGACCAAGGTACGTTTTATAAGAGAGGACCGCAGCTTCTCCAGTGAAATGCATTCCCTCCAGCAGTGTTCGCCTTGGACTTTAGTTTCTAGTCCAATGGAGTTAGCAGGTTGTCTGTACAGTGTAATGCTAACGGCTGTGTAATTCCCTGTGGGCTTCATCAGTGGTTAATGGCTGTTAGTCACACTATTTAACCAGGATCAATCAAGTTGATTTGATAATTGATTATACAGCGCTTCTCCAAGTGCTTAGTGTTTGACAACTTATGACTTTACATACATGGTTTAGAAAGGGCGGAGAACGAGGCCAAAAATATGACATGCACTTTATCCGCTTAGAGCTACTTCGGCTGTGTTTAGACAGGCACCCCAATTCTGATTTTTATTTTTTAACTAATTGGTCTTATAACCAATCAGATCAGCTTTGTAAAAGATCTAATGTGAAATGTTCTAATGTGATTGGTCAAAACACTAATTAGTGGGAAAAGATCAGAATTGGACTGCCTGTCAAGATGTAGTCTTGTTACTTATGTTGCATGACTTTATCCAGCATCAGGAGAACGATTATTCCCAAGTTGCAGGAAAATGTCTGGAGTACCAAAGGCTTATTATATGATATACAATGGAGCACGGCAGGAGTCCATGGTAGTGTTACCCCAGGATTCAGTTCCATTCAGGGCAGTTTCATTATGCAGGATTTGCATGTCATTGAAGGGGGGGGGTGTAATTTAGGTGGAAGTAGGTTGCTGACATCACACATTCAAGCAGTTAGAGAAGCTGCTTGCCAAATGGCACATGTTTCATATCAGCACTGTTACTGTGCTTTTGAAATCTGATTTAAACAAACTGTAACTCATTTTGTATTGACAGGATAACATTGATTTACCTATTATGCATGTTCCATGACATGTAATTGTTGAGTGTCTTATTGAAACCCAGCATAGCAACCGTTAGAGGATTGCTGTCAGCAGTGTAACCGCACATCTTGGGCAAAAGGCCAATGAGGAAGAAAGTGTGGCGGGAAAAGGAAGTAGAAATTCCTTTGTAGACTGTGGAGTGGAGAGATCTGGTGGCCAGATGCAGCAGGGAGTTCCTGTGGAGGTTTGGTTTGTAGCGAGCCCATCTCTCATTGAATGTGTGGAGGATTACACGTTTCTGCTCACCTCTTGCTTCTCTTATCCCCCATTCCCCAGAGAGAGAGGGTGTGTGCCCGCCCGTGTGTGTACACATGCTTTTTGTTGTTGTTGCAACGTCCCCAAAATACACGAATGAGGAATCTTGGTCCATGTCCAGAATCTGTCAGCACTCATGCAGACTCGATTACAGAATAATGTTCTCTCCCCCCCCCCCAAAAAACATGGTTAACACAAGCTAATTATACAAAGTCTTGGGGGGGGGGGGGGTGGAGTGGCCAATGGATTTCACACACACGCTGTGCATTAACCAGCGGATTTTCTTGTGTGTGTACTTAGAAAAACCAGCGGGAGATGACCAAGATGATGAAGTGTCTGCGGCCAGAGGAGCTGGCATCCCACATCAGTCAGATGGACACGGCGCTGCAACAGGAGGAGCTGGAGAAGAGCTACCAGGAACTGCTGGCCGAGTACAGGAGAGTCATCGAGAGGCTAGCACAGGCCTGATCCAGGGGGCCTAATGTCAGCCCTGCCTACCCACTGTAACACAACCCCCCCACCCTGGCCCCTTCTCCTACCCTTCCTCCTCCTTTCCACTGGTGGTCCTAGATGTACAGTAGAGGTGGAGCTGTGCGGTGCAGCTGGCTGGCTGCCTGGGGAAGGCCCACTCTGTGTCCCATGTGTGTAATCACGCTGTGTGAGCTTTAGTGATTTGGCAATCATTCACAGGTGATAGGAACACCATTCCGTACGGTCTGGCTGGGCAGAACATGCCTCCTTTTCATATAGAGAATAAGGGAGAAAGGTATTTTTTTTTTTCAATATCTGTCTAGCTTTTTCCTGAAGACATGTTGGTTTTGAAGCACTTCATACTGAAATAAATGTTTTTTTGTACATTGATCAAACTGAGTTGTCCTCTTTATTGACTCTATTCTAAAGTGTAATTTAAGATTCACATGTTTTATAGTTGTTGGGGTAATGTATTACATGCAATAATTATTGCTCTGTGATCATTTTCCCGGTAGCTACTATTGTACTGTTAAAATAATTATTGTTGAGAAAAATTGGTAAACTACAGTATTTTATTTAATGCCTTCCTACTGTTAACTGTGTCCTGATTGTACCAGATACATTGTACTTTTAAGCACAGTGGATTTCAACTGGACTGAATATGCATTTATACAATATCAGTTACTCTATTTAGTCTAATCAATTTACAGATGTAATTTTGTTCAGGCACCCTCTTGTGGCTAATGCAACTTCTGATTGCCCTTTATGCTGAGTGTTGGTCTAATGAGCGTTATGGTTTTCAATTTAAAACCTCTTTGCCTCTGCATTGCCCACTTGTCCAAAGCGCTGTGATGAATAGCCATCTATGCATACTTTCACACATTGTTGCTGAATCAAGGTCTCCAGGTTAATTTTCATTTTTTCCCTCCACTTCAGTTGTAAGAAGTAAAACCTCTTAATACTTGACCAGCTCTGATTTAAATTGACTCCACTCGTGGCCACCAGGGGTGTCATTTCACTATTGGAGACCAGAGCATGTATTTTTCTGTAATGTGACTACGGTGTACAAAATATTAAGAACACCTTCCTAGCATGGACTCTACAAGGTGTCAAATGTTCCACAGGGATACTGGCACATGTTGACTCCAATGCGTCCCATAGTTCTTTGGGTGGTGGATCATTCTTGATACACACCCAGAAACTATACTGTGAAAAACCCAGCAGGGTTGCAGTTCTTGACACAAACCGATGCGCCTGGCACCTACTACCACACCCAGTTCAAATGCACTTCAATCTTTTGTCTTGACCATTCACCCTCTGAATGGCACACATACACAATCCATGTCTCAAGGCTTAAATGTCACATCTCAGCTATACTAATTGAAGTGGATTTAACAGGTGACAATAAGGGATCGTAGCTTTCACCTGGTCAGTGTCATGGAAAGAGGTGTTTGTAATGTTTTGTATAATCAGTGTATAGCTACAGTAGATGCCTAACTGACGGGTGAGAGAAGCTTTTGGGCTTCATTGTATTGGAATAGTGGTTGCTGTCATCCGAGTTCTGACTTAGTGTTGGGACTGGGCTGGATAGGGTTCCATACTGTTGGACAGTTTACAGGCCTCAGTGGTGTTGGCAGAGTGAAGGGCTGTGGGACTGGGACCCTGTGCCCCCCTCCAGACCAGACCACACTAGTGATGTGTACAGAATCAGCACAATTACTCCCCTAAAGCTCTGCCATGCAAATCAGAGGGAGACCTCAGTCCCTTCAGTGGACCTGTAAAGGGCTGTGACGGTCCTGGAATTTTGGATGACTGTTATTGGTCAGCTAAATGACCGCTGTCTCCGTTATCGTTTGAAAAGCAAAGCATTTTATGTTTTTTTTTTGTTTATAGCAGGGGTGAAATGAAGCTGGTACGGTGTCCCGGCAAGATCTATAGTGGGGGTACACTGTACTGGTAAAACATGAGCCTATCACAAAAGTTTTTAAAAAATGTCAAGAAAACTGTAGGCTTTTACAACATTATCATTACCACATGTCAGCCGCATGAAAAATGAAAGAATGGACTTGAAAACGGGTGTATACAGTACATGCGGTGGTTCTATGAGAACACTGACATTTTTCCAAGGCAGAGATGACTGGCTGAGATTGATGCACTGACAGCAGTAGATGCATACACCCAGGCAGTGGTGGACATGGAGAAGTGGGTATACTGTAATTTTGCCAAACTAATTCTGTGACAAACAGTGACATTTTGAATGACCAAAAATTATAAATCACATGTTGGTCTTTCACAGTCAGGCCAACCCAAGCCATACTGTGGAAGTAGACTAATAGTAGGCCTACTGTTGAAATAGATCAATTAGGCTGTCAACTGAGTCAATTGCACAAGGTTCACAAAAAAATTGGATGTTCTAAGTCCACAACAACGCTTAAACCACTTTAGGAGAACACCTTTGAGGGCTGGGAAAAATCGAAGACATTTGGGGTTTTGAATGTAGTTACCCTTTAATTCAACTGTGCAGGCAGCTAGCACTGTTGTTTGGTTAGCAGTGTTTCTGTAGCACATATGAGATGGAGTTGGAAAAACAAATGACCAATGGATTGATGCAAATAATCATGATATGATTCTGCCAGGTAGGCATAAGCTACTTTGTAGTTAACATTTAATTAAGAAGGTTTTTGGGAAGGCCTTTCCATTTACCAGAAGACATTAGGCCTTTCATTAGCTTCACTATATTGTTCCTTTACCTTAGGCCTACTTGTTTAAAACCTGGACATTTTACTTCATATTATGAGGCATGTCTTACTTTGCTTCAAATTAGCCTATAGCTAAAAGTCCCAGCATAGAAACGTGGAGGCAATTATTTTATAAAAACTTCCTCAAACGCACTCTGCTGTTCTATTGGTTTCAAATTAACTTTTTTTCATTGTTTAGCAGCCAAAGGCATTATCCTAGTTATATTAGCAACCTATGATAGTCATTGCATTTTAAGATCAATTTCCATGTAGGCCAACCACTGTGGACAGATTGTTGCACTTAAAATGTGAGGAAATAATAGTTTATCAACCTTTTAAGCTAAACATTCTGATCTGTGCCGTCAGCATTATTAATTGATAAGGCCGCGGCATACACCTCCACTGCACTACTTTGATAAGCCTTTGCATCGTGGTCAGTGGCGACCTGTCATTCAGGGCAGGTGGGGGTGAGCCCCACATGTTTAGTGGCCCCACCTGTTTTTTGTTGCCTGTTTTGCATGTTATTTTGGTATTAATACGTGTCACATATCAGTTTGCAAACAATGTAAAAAGTAAATAAATAATTGAGTTGATAAAGCTGCATAGTCTGGTCTCTTTTTTGCTTTCTTGAGTAAAGCAGCTCCAAAATACAGGTGTTTCAGCCTAGCTCAGTGCTTTCTGTGGTGGTGGGGCAGCCAGGGGGAATATACGGAGCGTAGGGGTTGGTAATGTTCTCTAGTTGTGCCGTGATTGTCTCTGTTCTGTCACTCATGGGGACACTATGTCACCCCAAAATTTATGTTGAGAGCTCGGAAATTCAAGCCTCTTGGGTGCTGCAATAGAGTTACATTAGAAGTGCCCATCCAAGAAGGTTGAAGGTCATTGACCACAGATAAAATGACGTGAAATCACTTTATATCTACTGTAGCTTTGATTGGACTGATCATGTCAACATCATACTTTCAATATATTAGCTTACGAGCTAGACAAGCAGTCATCCTCACGTCGGAAATCTACTGGCAAATCCTTTTCAATCGTTGTCATATGAAGATAAATTATAGATAAAAGGTATCGGTGCTCATCGGCTATCGGACATGAACATTACACAACAAGTTAGAAATCGCAAATTCAGTAATGAGTGGTTTGGGAGGAATCAGTGGCTAACCTCAAGTGTTGCAAAGCAATCACTAGCCTGCTATTGGATGTGGGGTTCAAGTCTGAGTTTAAGGGTCTCTTTTCGAAGCTTAAAAGGATAAGGCCAGTGGCGACCTTTTAACCAGTCAATCACGGATTACAAAAAGAAAACCAGCCCCGTCGCGGACCAGGATGTCTTGCTCCCAGACAGACTAAACACCTTCTTTGCTTGCTTTGAGGACAATACAGTGCCACTGACACGGCCCGCTACCAAAACCTGTGGACTCTCCTTCACTGCAGCCGACGTGAGTAAAACATTTAAACGTGTTAACTCTCGCAAGGCTGCAGGCCCAGACGGCATCTCCAGCCGCGTCCTCAGAGCATGCGCAGACCAGCTGGCTGGTGTGTTTACGGACATATTCAATCAATCCTTATCCCAGTCTGCTGTTCCCACATGCTTCAAGAGGGCCACCATTGTTCCTGTTCCCAAGAAAGCTAAGGTAACTGAGCTAAACGACTACCGCCCCGTAGCACTCACTTCCGTCATCATGAAGTGCTTTGAGAGACTAGTCAAGGACCATATCACCTCCACCCTACCTGACAACCTAGACCCACTCCAATTTGCTTACCGCCCCAATAGGTCCACAGACGGCGCAATCGTAACCACACTGCACACTGCCCTAACCCATCTGGACAAGAGGAATACCTACAGTGGGGAGAACAAGTATTTGATACACTGCCGATTTTGAAGGTTTTCCTACTTACAAAGCATGTAGAGGTCTGTAATTTTTATCATAGGTACACTTCAACTGTGAGAGACGGAATCTAAAACAAAAATGCAGAAAATCACATTGTATGATTTTTAAGTAATTAAATTGCATTTTATTGCGTGACATAAGTATTTGATACATCAGAAAAGCAGAACTTAATATTTGGTACAGAAACCTTTGTTTGCAATTACAAAGATCATACGTTTCCTGTAGTTATTGACCAGGTTTGCACACACTGCAGCAGGGATTTTGGCCCACTCCTCCATACATACCTTCTCCAGATCCTTCAGGTTTCGGGGCTGTCGGTGGGCAATACGGACGTTCAGCTCCCTCCAAAGATTTTCTATTGGGTTCAGGTCTGGAGACTGGCTAGGCCACTCCAGGACCTTGAGATGCTTCTTACGGAGCCACTCCTTAGTTGCCCTGGCTGTGTGTTTCGGGTCGTTGTCATGCTGGAAGATCCAGCCACGACCCATCTTCAATGCTCTTACTGAGGGAAGGAGGTTTTTGGCCAAGATCTCGCGATACATGGCCCCATCCATCCTCCCCTCAATACGGTGCAGTCGTCCTGTCCCCTTTGCAGAAAAGCATCCCCAAAGAATTATGTTTCCACCTCCATGCTTCACGGTTGGGAGGGTGTTCTTGGGGTTGTACTCAACCTTCTTCTTCCTCCAAACATGGCGAGTGGAGTTTAGACCAAAAAGCTCTATTTTTGTCTCATCAGACCACATGACCTTCTCCCATTCCTCCTCTGGATCATCCAGATGGTCATTGGCAAACTTCAGACGGGCCTGGACATGCGCTGGCTTGAGCAGGGGGACCTTGCGTGCGATGCAGGATTTCAATCCATGACAGCGTAGTGTGTTACTAATGGTTTTCTTTGAGACTGTGGTCCCAGCTCTCTTCAGGTCATTGACCAGGTCCTGCCGTGTAGTTCTGGGCTGATCCCTCACCTTCCTTATGATCATTGATGCCCCACGAGGTGAGATCTTGCATGGAGCCCCAGACCGAGGGTGATTGACCGTCATCTTGAACATCTTCCATTTTCTAATAATTGCGCCAACAGTTGTTGCCTTCTCACCAAGCTGCTTGCCTATTGTCCTGTAGCCCATCCCAGCCTTGTGCAGGTCTACAATTTTATCCCTGATGTCCTTACACAGCTCTCTGGTCTTGGCCATTGTGGAGAGATTGGAGTCTGTTTGATTGAGTGTGTGTACAGGTGTCTTTTATACAGGTAACAAGTTCAAACAGGTGCAGTTAATACAGGTAATGAGTGGAGAACAGGAGGGCTTCTAAAAGAAAAACTAACAGGTCTGTGAGAGCCGGAATTCTTACTGGTTGGTAGGTGATCAAATACTTATGTCACGCAATAAAATGCAATTTAATTACTTAAAAATCATACAATGTGATTTTCTGGATTTTTGTTTTAGATTCCGTCTCTCACAGTTGAAGTGTACCTATGATAAAAATGACAGACCTCTACATGCTTTGTAAGTAGGAAAACCTTCAAAATCGGCAGTGTATCAAATACTTGTTCTCCCCACTGTATGTGAGAATGCTGTTCATCGACGACAGCTCAGCATTTAACACCATAGTACCCTCCAAACTCGTCATCAAGCTCGAGACCCCGCCCTGTGCAACTGGGTACTGGACTTCCTGACGGGCCACCCCCAGGTGGTGAGGGTAGGTAACAACATCTCCACCCCGCTGATCCTCAACACTGGGGCCCCACAAGGGTGCGTTCTGAGCACTCACCTGTACTCCCTGTTCACCCAGGCGTGCATGCGTGGCCATGCACGCCTCCAACTCAATCATCAAGTTTGCAGACAACACTACAGTGGTAGGCTTGATTACCAACAACGACGAGACGGCCTACAGAGAGGAGGTGAGGGCCATCGGAGTGTGGTGGCAGGAAAATAACCTCACACTCAACGTCAACAAAACAAAGGAGATGATCGTGGACTTCAGGAAACAGCAGAGGGAGCACCCGCCTATCCACATCGACGGGACAGTAGTGGAGAGGGTAGTAAGTTTTAAGTTCCTCGGTGTACACATCACGGACAAACTGAATTGGTCCACCCACACAGACAGCGTGGTGAACAAGGCGCAGCAGTGCCTCTTCAACCTCAAGAGGCTGAAGAAATTTGGCTTGTCACCAAAAGCACTCACAAACTTTTACAGATGCACAATCGAGAGCATCCTGTCGGGCTGTATCACCGCCTGGTACGGCAACTGCTAAGCCCACAACCGTAAGGCTTTTCAGAGGGTAGTGAGGTCTGCACAACGCATCACCAGGGGCAAACTACCTGCCCTCCAGGACACCTACACCACCTGATGTCACAGGAAGGCCATAAAGATCAAGGACAACAACCACCCGAGCCACTGCCTGTTCACCCCGCTATCATCCAGAAGGCGAGGTCAGTACAGGTGCATCAAAGCAGGGACCGAGAGACTGAAAAACAGCTTCTATCTCAAGGCCATCAGACTGTTAAACAGCCACCACTAACATTGAGTGGCTGCTGCCAACATACTGACTCAACTCCAGCCACATTAATAATGGAAAAATGTATGTAAAAAATGTATCACTAGCCACTTTAAACAATGCACTTAATATAATGTTTACATACCCTACATTACTCATCTCATATGTATATACTGTACTCTATACCATCTACTGCATCTTGCCTATGCCGTTCTGTACCATAACTCATTCATATATTTTTATGTACATATTCTTCATCCCTTTACACTTGTGTGTATAAGGTAGTTGTTGTGAAATTGTTAGGTTAGATTACTCGTTGGTTATTACTGCATTGTCGGAACTAGAAAGACAAACTACACTTGCATTAACATCTGCTAACGAGGTGTATGTGACAAATAATTTGATTTGATTTGATTTAAACATTCAACATTGGCCATGCTGTAATACAACATTGACTTCTCCCGCATTCATAACAACTGGAAACTTAGACCTGGGAAATCTCAGACTTCAGTGAGTTCAAGACATCTGGGAACTCTGGGAAAAAAACGAGCTCCGACTGTAAAAATAAGTTTTGAATGGTCATTCAACTCAGAATTCTAAGTCGGGAACTTGGTCGTCTTTCTAGAGCTCCGACTTGAAGATCACTAACGTCATGATTCAACCTTGTTTTTTTCAGAATTCCCAGTTGTCTTCAAATCACCTTAAATCCAGAGAATGCCAGACTTTGATGACAAAGTTTGATGACAAAATTTGCCCATGAAGGACCGCCGCGCCACCTTCCTGTTCAAGTGAGCACAACACAACACAAGTGAGTCCAAAAATGTCTTGTATGCTGCTGCATAAATGATGTAATATGTCAGGTAGATATGTATACTGCAGCTAATAAAATAATACTAAGGGTATGTTGTGTAGTAAGCTGATAGTAGCCCATGTGCCTCACCCTAATAATTTGGTCCCTTTTCCCCCCATAATTTAGCCTACTGTTCTGACTTGATGGTCCACATATAGCCTATAGCCTATTTTAGAGAAATGTCATCATCGAATATTATAATAGCTTTCATTGTCTGCTTATATGCCCTCTTTATTTATCCTACGGTTCTGACTTGGTGTACAGGGAGAATACTGTAAGAATGACCCATGTTTTGAATTATGTTGCTGTACATTTCAAAAGTGCTGAACAAATAGTATATTGACTGCGTCCGTCTTAGCTCGCTCATTATCTTAGTCGAAACTACAGATAGCCTCTTATCCGCTCATCGTTCCCTTATGCCATAGTTTGTACATCTGAACTGTCAGTAGAAACCACATTTGTTTAAGCAAGTCAGCCATATCAGCTATGTTTTTTAAAAAGGCAGTAAATGAGGCTGAATGAACTGTTTCGCTGCCAGACAAGGCTCCGCTGATAGCCAGGTGTAGCGGTGGTAAGATGTAGGGACTGCTGTTGGGACTCTGCTGTTGGGACAGCTTTATGTAGGCCCTAGCAGTTTGTGGGCACCGTTTGTCACCGTTATAGTCCAATTAATGTATTGTTTAGTGTTGTGTAGTGGCTTTGCTGGCATGTACCCCCCCCAAAAAGTGGTTTGCGCCACCAAGATTTACATGCTAAAATCGCCACTGATCGTGGTGATTAAAACTTGATTATACACAATCCCCACTACACCACCGAATTCAGGCTACAAGTGTAGGCATAACGGCAATTGCCGAACGTCATTGAACTTTTTGGTGTTTTAACATTCATCAATGGACAGAGCACTGTTTGGCTGTTGAAATTATTGAGTGGAGGAACCTGCGCAGGTAGTTTAATACATGAGCCTTTGAAGTGATTGACTATCAACAGATGAAAACATCATGACTGGTTGTGTTTATACAATGCCACATTAAAAGGTAATACATTTAGTTAAGTTAAATGACAAATCATTACTAGTAGACCCACAGAGATCTTATTAAATTAGTAGGTAGACCTATTCTAGGCTTTATGTAATTCTATGATTAGGCCTATAAAAAAAAATTGTGCAAGAGCATGCAGACATTGGGGGTTCCACTACAGGGAAGAAATTAAATCTACTTTCACCCCTTTTTAAATTGACACATTTTCTCCTCTCCTCCACTCTTGACTACATGTACTGCTGCTGCTGCAGGGAGGGGGTGTTGCCTAGTCAGCCAAAGACTTGCTTTCTACAACACCTTGCTTGTTTCAGCAAGGAGCAACAAAGTTTCCTCGTTGTAAACCAGGGATGGACAACTTTGTTGGGGGTGGGTGCCACAATTTTACAAATTTGGCCATGGGGCATAGAGAAAACGTTTGCTGCAATTCGTCACCTTTTGCCATGGGCGGAGAGAAGATTTTGCAATTTTATAACTCATTTCATGCAATTCTACAAATTTTGCCATGGGGGAGAGTTGTTTTTTTGCAGTTCTACAGCTAATTTCCTGCAGTTCTACACATATTGCCATAGGGTGGATAGAAATGTTAGCAGTTTTTAATATGATACTTAAGTGAGAGTGACTAACAAAATCAATGGGGGCCCTGCGGTCGGTAATTCTACCATGATTTCTAGTTTAGATAGGTGGCTAGACTAACTTACCATTCTAAAACATTTCAGCTGACATGGACTAATCGAGTGACTGTCAGTGACTGAAATAACAACAGAAAAACTGCTGATGCACAAATGCATTTAGAAATTGCACCTTGCGTATTCTACTATTCTACAGTAAGTTGAGACCCCGACTGGCTCCCCACCCCCCCCCCCCCAAAAAAAAATCATATCACATGCCAATCCCGGTTCTAAAGAGTCTATTTTACAGCGGAAAAGGACTCAACCGCACAAATTCCTGGTAGTCTTCAGTTAGCTGTTTGTTCCACAAAAAAAATACAATAATAATTATTAAAACGGTTATGACAGTTATTTTATTTTCATTGACGGTCTTCATCCATAATCTTTGGTTACACAATACGGTAATTGTGCCAGCCTTACGTAGTAGGCTATAGTCTTTGGGAGTTTAGGAGAGAATGTGGCTATTGATGCAGCCACCCACATCTAGTCAGCAAGGAGCATACAAATATATTTCAAAAGGCTTGCTTGATAACCTGGTATAAGGATATAAGTGTTGCTTAATTGCACTCAAATAACTGTCTCCAAACAGGTGAAAGAGATGACAGAAGAACAGACTTTCTATTGAACAGTAATCATGTTTTTGTATTTGGGTGGGGTAGAGACGAGAGACAAAGTGGAGCTATGTTCTGACCAGGATCTATTGTATTACATACAGTTAGTAATCAGATGTTCTCCCTTGCACTGTGTTCAAATGGACCTCTTGTGGTAGTTGTGATAGAAAATAACCATGTTTAGCAAAAGACACATCCAGACTCCTCTGTAAAGTGTAATATTATTGGACATCTCTATTGCAGGTTATTCTCCCTCTGCAGTCAATCAACCATTCAGGCGCAGTGAATTGCAATGTAAATAGAACATACGCGGTTCTCCCAGCCCATTCCAGGCTACTACAGAGGAGACAGCCGTGCCCATTATTTTGGCGCTACCATGGTTAGAAGAAGGGAGGAGCATATGGGGTTTAAAGTGTGTTTGTCTCAGTCACCAGATCTCAAACCAATTTAACACTTATGGGAGATTCTGGAGCGGCACCTGAGACAGCGTTTTCCACCATCTTCAGCAAAACACCAAATAATGGAATTTCTTGTGGAAGAATGGTGTCACATCCTTCCAATAGAGTTCCAGACACTTGAAGAATCTACGCCAAAGCACATTGAAGCTGTTCTGGCAGCTCGAGGTGGGCCAACTCCCTATTAAGACACTTTATGTTGGTGTTTCCTTTATTTTGGCAGTTACCTGTAGATACACTGCTTTTTCCATGACATAGACTGACCAGGTGAATCCAGGTGAAGCTATGATCCCTTATTGATGTCACTTGGTAAATCAGTGTAGATGAAGATTAGGAAACAGGTTTAAGAAGGATTTTTAAGCCTTGAGACAATTGAAACGTGGATTGTGTATGTGTGCCAATCAGAGGGTGAGTGGGCAAGACAAAATATTTAAGTGCCTTTGAACAGGGTATGTAGGTGCCAGGCACATCGGTTTGAGTGTGTCAAGAACTGCAACGCTGCTGGGTGTTTCACTCTCAACAATTTCCTGTGTGTCCTGTGTGTCTTTTGGGTCCACCACCCAAAAGACATTCAGCCAACTTGACACAACTGTGGGAAGCATTGGAGTCAACATGGGCCAGCATCCCTGTGGAATGTTTTCGATCACATTGCCCAACGAACTAAGGCTGTTCTGAGGGCAAAAGTTGGTGCAACCCAATATTAGGAAGGTGTTCCTAATGTTTTGTACACTCAGTGTATAGTGTATTTATGTTAGCATTATAGTGGATGCATTTTTTTGTGGGGTATTTTATTGAAATACAGTATATGCTTATCATTGATGTTGTGTTATTACCAAAAACGGACTAAGTGTGTGCACTGTGCATGGGCCTTGGGTCTCAAGAAAAATACAATTTCAACCAGAAATGGGGCTTATTATTGATGACTATTGAGCAGTATGAAGCTAGACTTTAAGTCTCTGATTTCACCTGTTGGCATGCAGGTTGTCTGCTGCTCTTACCCGATGGCGCCTCTCTATCCCTCCACTGAGACAGACAGGGAGTTTGGACACCGGCCCGGCTGTACTGAAGGACCTGATGAACATGATACCTGTGTTGAGGAACCCCGACGTCTAAGCGATGTCTTAGCCTCTGGATTCCCAGGAGAGTGAAAAGGAGGCATGTTGGTGCCTCCCCTCCCTCCCTTGTCCTCCTTATCGTGTTCCCAGTTCTATTGTGCTCCTCGGTTACCCACATACCCCTGGGCCAATGGGCCCCCTCGCTGTCATTGAACCTGGCCAGTGGCTTTCTCTGCTAAATGAGGCCTCTTTAAGATAATGTTTGATGCGCTGACAAGCAGAACCAAAACACTGTAAAATAAACTAGGTTTGACATCTTTTAATTGTGTGTCAGAAAAGAATGATTGCGGCTCTTCGACCGGTTGAGATCATGCTGCTGATATGGTAATTTTCAAAAGTAAAGGATGTGATGAAAGTGGAGACCACTTTGCTTGTGGCTCGCTTCAAATTATCCATAAACATGTCAAGATGGTTCAGGCAGTGCACTTATTTACTAGCCTTTGTTTCAGTAAATGACATGTAGTTCGTGTCAGCCGAAATAGAAACATTCATAAATACATTAATTTGAACAGAATTGATTGACTTAAACAGGTGGCAGACATATATAGCCAGGTCCCAAAAGATTGGCACCTTTGATAGAGATCAGCAAAAAAAGACCATAAAATAAATAATATAATAATTAGCTATATTGTACACTCACATTTTTTACATGTTTTAATTCTATTATGCTAATATAATTACGTTTATTTTTTATTTTTTACAAGTAATACAAAAAAAACTCAAGGATAAGGGTTAGAATTATTGGCACCCCTGTTTTTAATACCTTTCAAAACCTAAAATTGCGAGGATAACGACACTGAGCCTTTTTCTAAAATGTTTTATGAGATTGGAGAACATATTGTAATGGATCTTAGAACATTCCTCCATGCACAATCTTTCCAGATCCTTGATGTCCTTCGTCTGTGCTTACGGACTGCAGTCTTCAATTCAAATCACAGGTTTTCAATGGGGTTCAAGTCCGGAGACTGAGATGGCCATTGCAAAATGTTGATTTGGTGGTCAATTAACCATTTCTTTGTGGATTTTGATGTGGGCTTGTTTTTTTTTGTCTTGCTGGAAGATCCACTTACTGCCAAGTTTCAGCCTCCTGGCAGAGGCAACAATGTTTTTGGCTAAAATGTCCTGGTACTAGATAAAGTTTGTGTTGCCGTTGAAACCGGTGGTTTGAATTGAAGACTGCAGTCCATAAGCACAGACAAAGGATATCAAGGATCTGGAAATATTCTGTATAGAGGAATGGTCTAAGATCTCTCCCAATGTGTTTTCCAATCTCGTAAAACATTTTCTGAAAAGGTGATGTATTGAAAGGTATTGAAAACCCCTGCCAATAATTTTGACGTATATTTTTTAGAGAATAAAATTGTTACTTGTCAAACCAAATATCTTTCTCTGAGCAATTGTATTAGTATAAAATAATATAATTGCATACACCGTAGCTCAATATTTGTATTATTTATTTTTTACAGTATTTTTTACTCATCTTTATCAAGGGTGCCAATACTTTTTTAACCTGTGCAATAACTGAAAAAGATCAAAATAAATCTCCTGTTGCTCATTTTGATGGATTGTGAACCGTACTGTCAGGATTTGTTTATGTATTCTAAACATATTCATCCTTGCATCATTTTGTGATTACATCTGCATTGACATTGTTATTGTGATTTTTTTTATCAAAGAACTGCCAAGTCTTCATTCCCATACTAAGGGAATTAGAATAGGAAAAAATGGATTCATATTTGAACGACAATACAGAAAATCAGTGGTGTTCAATGGATTTAGTTATAGTGATTGACAGTGATTGAACAGTTCCAGGGAAGAGCTTGTTATTTTTTGTCCAAGTGATGTATGTTGGTAGTGCTGAAAATATAAACAAGCCTTTCCTGTATCACAGCTCAATAAAGATCCAGTTTCAAACTCCAAAGACGACTTCGTCTTGGCCCGGCAGGATGGCTTGGTGAAATATTTGAGGGTTTTGTCGTCCTCATCCGATGTGCTCATTTACTATGCCTCTTTTTTGCTTTTTCCTCTTGTATAATGTTCCACTTTTTAAATTGACTTGAACAAATGCAAACGACCAGATGCTATTAGACTGAACATGTGTGCCATAAATGATTTGAACCTGTGTGGTGACATTTGGCTTTCATTTACTTTATGCGGGGGTACATGTTGCCATGTGGCGTGATAAAATCATCCGGGAAGTGGGCTAGAAATATTTGAAATTGTGTTTGGGTCTGGGGAGGAGCAGCTTCCTTGACATAAAGGTTATTCATCAGGACTGCCATCCAGGGCTGGGTAGCATTCATCTCTTAAATGAGCCGTGCTGTGGAGGTTGAGGAAAACACATACTTTCTCAATGTCGTTTTCTAATTAAAACTGTCCCATTAGGCAGTAATTGGTGCAGCACTATCTGGACTTGTGATGGAGGCGTAAGGAAGGGAGGGGAGCTAGGAGTCAGACTAAGATGGTATCAGGTCTAGGAGACAGGAAGCCTCTCTGTAATCTTGTCAGGTTGGAGATCAGTGCGCTGCATAGGACAGGGCACCTCCTCTCAACTCCTGTCTTATCGCACAATTTTACTATGAGGCTTTCTAAATGGAGCCTGGCATAAATTCAACCTGGTAGATGTTTATGGTAAAAAGTGTTGTCATGCAAGACTGCATGTTCATTACTAATTGGTAACAAACATTTACGGAAGTGTCCCATATAATGGTCATAGACGGTTCCCTGAAGGCATAGCCCACTTATTCATTTTGATCCTGTGTATTTAGTGAGACATAGTAAACCGTTTTAGGAGTGCAAAATATCAAAACGATCATAAATACTGACAGCTGTGGTGCAATAAAAAGGACTTTCTCAATAGCAGAAGCGAGACCTATCTCGGGAGACAGATTGTTCATTAAAAAACATAGTATCCAGATTGATATGTAAATACCCAGGTCATAGGAAACACAATAGGCTTTAGAGGGAAGACTGTTTGCAAAGTTCAAATGCTGTTTTTCTCAGTTTGGACCAGCAGCCTGAACCAGAAGATGTGATATTAAGATATTGAGATATTGGGTTTGGCTGGAGGGAAGTGTCACTCTATGTGGATATAATCTTTTCCATGTTTATCTGCAGAACTACATAGAGTGTCAAGTTTGGTGTGTTGGGAAAGGTGTCTGTGAAGGTGCCATTTCTTTCATGCTCTGACGGTAAACTTTAACCTAGCTAACAGAAAGCTATAGAGTGGTGGGAGTCCAACCTGAATCAACAGACATCTAAATCCATGTTAATAAAACCAGGGAAAAGTGAGATGAGTGCCATTCCATTGTATATGTCCCTCTGGTTGTCTCTGTCTGAAACATTCTGAAGCTCCCGCTGTATTTTCGAGCTGAACCCAAGCTTAGTAAGTAAATAGGAATGTTGCATATGCAGCGAGGAGACACGCTGACATTTTCCAGATGCTCAGTTCTAATTAGGGCCAAGTATTCCCTCTTTTATGGAGTGTGTGAGAAGCATAAGTGCACTGCTGCCCAACTTACAGTATCAGACCTGATTTGAGTGAAACTTCAGTGTTTAGACTCCAAACATTTGAATATAACAAACACTGATTTGTTATTTGTTTGTCAACCAGAAGTGTTATTCTAGAGGAGGAATTTGTCATTTCATCGTTCGTAGACATGAGAACTGTCATACAATCCAACCCGCCTACACTTTAGCTATCTGGTTCCCCTTACGTATTTAATGGTTTCAGAGCTCTGTATTTGGAGTCGCTAGAGACGACCACCTTGTAGGGTTTCAGTGGTTACTGTTGTAGTAGCAGCTCATCGACAGGCACTTTGTGTGTGTAAGTGGACTGGGTCTGTTTCCTGGTGGGTCCAGAGCCCTGGAGTATGGAGACCAGCTCTATCAGGAGGGTCGGCTCTATCATTGTTGGAGATATTAGTACAGTCCTTTCTACAGAATGCCTCCTGCCGAAGATGCAGCCAGACTCTTGAGAGGAACACTGTAATTAAGGATCCATTGGCTCTTCAAAAGCCAGAGGCAGCGGTTTCAGCATGTCTTACTGCTGTGCCTTTGTGTGTGCCTCAAATACAGTACCTTCAGAAAGTATTCACACCTTTGACATTTTCCACATTTTGTTGTGTTACAGCCTGAATTTAAAATTGATTAAATTGACTGTTTTTCTCACTGGCTTCAAAGTGGAATTACGTTTATTTTATGTTTCCTAATGAATTAAACTGAAAACCTGAAATGTCTTGCATCAATAAGTATTCAACCCCTTTGTTATGGCAAGCCTAAATAAGTTCAGGCGTAAAAATGTGCTTAACAAGTCACATAATAAGTTTCGTGGACTCTGTGTGCAATAATAGTGTTTCAATTTTTGAATGACTACCTCATCTCTGTACCCCACACATACAATTATCTGGAAGGTCCCTCAGATGAGCAGTGAATTTCAAACACAGATTCAATCAAAAAGACCAGGGAGGTTTTCCAATGCCTCACAAAGAAGGGCACGTATTGGCAGATAGGGAAAAAAAATCTGACATTGAATATCCCTAAGAACATGGTAAAGTTATTAATTGCACTTTGGAAGGTGTATCAATACACCCAGTCACTACAACGATACAGGCGTCCTTCCTAACTCAGTTGCCGGAGAGGAAGGAAACCGCTCAGGGATTTCACCATGAGGCCAATTGTGACTTTAATACAGTTACAGAGCTCAATGACTGTGATAGGAGAAAACTTGAGGATGAATCAACAACATTGTAGTTACTCCACAATTCTAACCTAACTGACAGAGTGAAAAGAAGGGAGCCTGTACTGAATAAAAATATTCCAAAACATGCATCCTGTTTGCAACAAGACACTACAGTAATACTGCAAAAAATGTGCCAAAGTAACTGACTTTGGGCCAAATCCAATACAACACATTAATGAGTACCACTATCCATATCTTCAAGCATAATGGTGGCTGCATCATGTTATGGGTATACTTGTAATCGTTAAGAACAGGAGAGGTTTTCAGGATAAAAAAGAAACAGAATGGAGCTAAGCACAGGCAAAATCATAGAGGAAAACCTGGTTCAGTCTGCTTTCCACCAGACACAGGATGATGAATTCACCTTTCAGCATTACAATAACCTTAAACACAAGGCCAAATCTACACAAGAGTTTATTACCAAGAAGACAATTAATGTTCTTTAGTGGCCGAGTTACAGTTTTGACTTAAATCTACTTGAAAATCTATGGCAAGACCTGAAAATGGTTGTCAGGCAATGATCAACAACCAATTTAACAGAGCTTGAAGAATTTCACACAATTCCAGGTGTGGAAAGGTCTTAGAGACTTACCCAAAAAGTCTCACAGCTATAATCACTGCCAAAGGTGCTTCTACAAAGTGTGAATACTTATGTGAATGAGATATTTCTGTATTTCATTTTAAATTCCTTTGCAAATATTTCAAAAAATATGTAAGTCGCTCTGGATAAGAGCGTCTGCTAAATGACTTAAATGTAAATGTAAATGTCATTATTGGGTATTGTGTGTAGATGGGTGAGAAATAAAATCAATTTAATCCATTTTGATTTCAGGCTGCAACACAACAAGATGTGGAATAAGGCAAAGGGCATGAATACTTTCTGAAGGCACTATACAGAAGCAGTCAGCCATTACTCCACAACTGAGTTGAACTTGTCTTACACAGCCTCCATCTCTCCAGTGTGAAATCATGTATTTTCTTACCTCATCTGCAGGTGTTCACACGTCCAAGTCATTTTATTTACCATGAAGATTGGTGGCCATTTAAACTGAAATTACAATTTCAAAAACAATCGACACAAATAAATATTTACACTGAGTGTACATAACAATAAGAACTTCTGCTCTTTCCATGACATAGACTGACCAGGTGAATCCAGGTGAAAGCTATGATCCCTTATTGACGTCACTTGTTAAATCCACTTCAATCAGTGTAGATGAAGGGGAGAAGACAAGTATTTGTCAAGATAAGTATTTTTAAGCTTTGAGACAATTGAGACATGGATTGTGTATGTGTGCCATTCAGAGGGTGAATGGGCAAGACAAAATATTTAATTGCCTTTGAACTGGGTGTGGTAGTTTGGATCAAGAACTGCAACGCTGCTGGGTTTTTCACGCTCAACAGTTTCCTGTGTGTATCAAGAATGGTCCACCACCCAAATGACATCCAGCCAACTTGACACAATTGTGGGAAGCATTGGAGTCAACAAGGGCCAGCATCCCTGTGGAACACTATCGACGCCTTGTGGAGTCTATGCCCCAGTGTATTGAGGCTGTTCTAAGGGCAAAACGGGGGGGGGGGGGGGGGGGGGGTGCAACTCAATATTAGGAAGGTGTTCTTAATGTTTTGTACACTCAGTGTATATTCTCCCTGAAGTCTGTGAATTTGTTGGAGATTGACCTGGAGCCCTGTTGGGGGAAGGAAACAGCACAGAGCAGGAAGTCAAAGGAGACCTCTGAGCTGTAGCCACCCATAGACCCCATCCCTGCCCTCCCTTCCTCTCCCTCTCCCTCCCTGCCTGGCTCTCCTGGGCTGCAGCATGGGGCTGTGGCCTGGCTCCTGTCCAGTTTCCAGCACTGTGATGGGGAGGGTCATGGAGTGCCTGACCCGGGCTCTGCATGTTGGATGTTGTTATTATTAGTACTCCACGCCCCCCCGGGCTGGCGGTCTCCATTGCAGGGGGAAGCGGTGGGCTCTGGCGAGGCTCTGGACCTGGTGAACAGCTGTGCTGGGTAGAGGCTGCAGGGACCCCCAGCACTCCTGGCTCCCCTGGGGCCTCTGCACGGACCAGGCAGGAGGTAGAGCTCCACACTGCTATTTATACACTCTCAGTCCCATTGCACAACCTCATCCTCACACTACAGCAGACCAGAGCCAGAGCCAGAGCCAGAGCCAGAGCCAATGCCAGCTTAGCAACAACACCTTACACCTCACAACCAGTCCATCTCTGCTGGGTAGTTGACTATGAGTGTTCACTTTTATGTTCTTGGAGGATGCATGATAGACTCATTTGAACAAATGACACCAGCTCTTGACAACACCCGAAAATGTAAACATTATTCAGGCTGAGGCTATCATGGCCTACATACTTTTTAGTTTTGCATAAAAGCCACTGGTTGTTTTTGAAACACACAGTACACACGTCATGTGATCTCAAATGACGTCTAATTCGAGGACAGTCAATGTCCTGCTTCGTAAATTACAGTAGGCATATTTAATGGAGACCACCTTACCATCTCACTATCTTGATTTGGTATATTCATATTAATGAAAACTAAAATGTAACCTTCATTTAAGGTTAGGGTTAGGGTTAGGTTTAAAATCAGATTGCATGAGTTTTTGGCTGTGCTAGCTAGTGACCGTTCTGCAGAGCTGCCTCTAGAACAAGATTCATAACGAAAAACGCTAACCTGCATCTTGAGGGGGCCTTCTCAACTGTGTAAATAGCTCTGGAAATTGCGCATGCCCTTTGACTGCCTGTGTAATTATGAGCCTCTTGCAGTATTTTGCTTGGCAGCCTGAGAGGTTAACCCCTGAGGGCTGGAGGCCTGGAGCTCCCTGTCTGACTGGCAGAGGTCTCCTCAAAGCACTGCTTGTTCCCCTGTTAGCTGGGCTGCCTAGGCAGCTCTAAGCACGACTGATCCTCTGGTGGCTGGGCCCTGGGGGGGAGGCTGTCACATCCAGCCACAGCAGAGGCTCCGCTGGCTGGGTGAGGGCTGCAGCATTACATGCCCACACAGACACCGTGCCTGGGTCTTTGGGAGCACATTGCATTGCTACAGGGGTCAACAGCGCTTGTCCCATTATCGTCTCCATGAGAGTGTTCCGTACCACCACTCAGCCTATAATAGGACAGGCTCTCACCTTCTTATCTGCGCCATAATCAGACTGTATCCATCGTTATGTAGCAAATGACAACCTCCCCTGACAGCCATTTTAGCCATAATCCCATTGAATTCAGAAGGTGGAATTGATAATGTAGTGGTTGGTGATAATGTACAGGTGGATCCTGTAATATTAGTTGTTTCTTATTCTGGGCTCAGGCATTATAAACACCAGCTCAGAATTGTAAAGTGTCTGTCTGTGGAGAATACATGACTACTTCTTTAAATGAGCTTGAGTACATTACTGAGCTGAAAGCAATGGGACATTTTTCCAACTTAAATGTGCCAGTGCACCAGTCCACAAAGAACAGTGTGTTTATACATACAAAAATTATACAGTTTGGTTACCCTTTAGACTGTCACGCAATGGCCAAAATACAATATTTTCTTTAGGTTTGAATTGTGCAAGAACACTTTTTGATTTGGTCTGTCTTCATCTGAGCAGTATTTGGGGTCATGTAAGGGAAGGGTTGGGGCAGGAGGTGCAGTCTGGCCTGTCTGACGTGATTGATGATGTTGCTGTATGAAATAGCCTGTGAAGATGCAGCCTCTTCTTGGAGTCACAGCAGGGACTGTAAAAAAGGGAATGTGTGGTTTCTTCTCTGGATTCCCACATTGTTCACCCTCCCACGCTCCTCTCCCATGGTCCACAGAGTTCTTCTAAAGCCACAGACAAAAGTACACTGAGGAAAAAGAGGCTATCTCTTGTGAGACTATCTCTTGTGAGAATGGCACTTTATGTAATTCTGCTGAGTGGTATCGATTTTCCTCTG
This sequence comes from Salvelinus alpinus, assembly GCF_045679555.1. NCBI lineage: Eukaryota > Metazoa > Chordata > Actinopteri > Salmoniformes > Salmonidae > Salvelinus > Salvelinus alpinus. Next base: position 40,218,283 of record NC_092105.1, on the reverse strand, counting down.
ATTTGATTGACAGACTAAAATCATTACTGGATGTTGTGGCCAGCTGGGCCTGAGACTGAGGCATAATGGAGGCACGAGCATTCATCTCTGTGTCCTCTACCTCTGGATCGCTCTTCCTTCCCTACCTCTGTTAGGGAGGTGTTGTTGAAGGCAGTGTGTGTCTCTGGCCCTTGTCCTCTCAGCAACAGCAGGGCCAGGGCTGGGGATGGATGGATGGGGGATACAGGGTCCATCCGTCTCAGGGCTCTGTGCTGGGGAAGATCAGCAGCTGTGTAATCAGGGCCTGGCTCTGACCCTACCTGAGTGGAAGGGCCTCTCCATCATGTCCTCCTGTCACGCAGCACGAGCAGAGCGGGCTCCTGATGAACTGGTCGCGCGCAACCTCTGAGGAGCTTTGACCTGATGCTTGATTTACTGAGAGGCTACAGGTGTCAGTGGGCCTAAAATCAGAGGGACTAGGAACACCCCAGCAAGTAGCCTGCTCTTGTTATTTTCTTCAATCATTGCTGAACAGTATAATCATTGCTATACATTATTACAGTATAATGACTGTAATTCACAGTTCCAGGGACTCAAATGCTAGCACTTGCATATTAAATATAATGAAAATGAATATTCTATATTTGTCATGGAAATGCTTGCAATATACCCATATTCCCTTCTCTGTGTTTCTGATCGTAGCCATACTGTTGAGATGACAGAAGAGCCTCCTCGGTGTGGTTGTATGCGGATCCTCTTGCTGTCACTGCTGAGAACACTAAGCTCCATATTTGCACTCCTCTTGGTGGAGGATAAAAGCCTCTCCAGCCCAGGCTGGGAGTGGAGCTCCCCGTCGCTGCTACGTCTGAGGCTGATTGGTGTGGTGATGAGCGAATGAGCGGCGTGAGCCCAGGCCAGGGGAGCCCCCACACTCTGAAAGGGTTAAGCTGGCGGTCAGGGAGAAGACCTGCTCTGTGTCCAGGACGTTGAGTGGTGCGCTGGTGTGCTGTTAAGCCATATGAGGCCTCGGCGGGCTCCACTCGGGCCCTGATTGGGCTTGTGAGATCACAGGCCCCCTCTATGCCCTCCCCTCAGGGCTTCTCTCCCCACATCCTCCCTGATGATTATCACCACTGCCAGCACTGCCTCTCGCACTCCAGCTGCTGTCCACACTTTCTCTGGGGCTTGTGCTAATTTAAACAGGCCCCACGGAGGGAGAGTACTTTGTCACATGGCCCAGAGAGAGCTACACACTACGCTACACAGCTCATATCAGGCTGTGGCCGTCTGCCCTCCCCAACACCACTATTCCTCCTGCTGCTGCTGTTCAATACAGAGCTGGTTCACATAAATGGGTTGTTTTGTAAGTGATATAACAGTCATGATGATACTTATCTGGTCCATTCAAAACAAAAGCTTTTCTAGACGAAGGTCATCATCTTTCACTAGCAGAGAAACAGACCGAGAAGAACATCTCCAACATCTGGTCTGTGCAGGTGTTTCCTCCAGAGGGGCTGGGGATCAGTTCCTCCAGCGTTGTTAGAGTATAGTAATGCTGTGGTCTATCCACCCAGTCCCAAAGGTGAATATCAACAGTGTCTTCTAAGGCCAACCTAAACAACAACCATAATGGTACTCCCCCATCTACACATTTTCAACTGTATTTGGAATGTGCTGGAATTGAAGGTGTTCTGTATTTCTGTATTTTAACATGCAACTCCTGAGAGATATAGTTTTGTACAGTATTTGTTATTGGATTATTCTTGAAGACTGTAAGGAGGTTCAAGTCAGAGGTGCCATTGCTTGTGAACCAAATTGCTGCCTCTTGCCATTCTGTTGCGTTTCAAGTTTCATATTGACATTTACAATGTTCTTTAAAAATAAAGTTATTTGGGGGGGTCATAAGTTGGAGAGGTGAAAATATATATATTTACACTGTGAGGGATGGAGGCATCGCCATCAGCAGGGATGGAGGCATTAGCAGGGTCGGGTGTCCCGGGGGCCCTAGGAGAGTGCTTAGGTGCCCCCCCCCCATGAAGTACGTGAGGTTTGCCGAAACCAGAACATTTGGAATTTCTCAAACACCTGAAACGGCTTTTTCCTGCAATCTAGACCCCACTCTATACCCACTAATTACCCCACAACAACTATAAACACATGGACTGGATGCATTTCCCCCACAAGATAAATACTCTGTCTTTATTGTTCCACTGTGCTCTTCATAACTTGGCAGGCTAGATCTGCTTACACATGGTATTGGGTGTGTTCATTTATTTTAGAAGCTAGCTAGAAATTGATTGACAACTAGTTCGCTAATAGCTAGCTAGTTGCATGGATTGAGGACAGGACACACTCATCACTCAACTCAACAGGTGAAAATAAATAGTTACCAGTTGTAACGTACCTCTACCTTGCACCTTCTTGTCCTCCTCTTTTCACCTCTTCTCTGCACCCGATGTGTATGACCTTTTATTAGATGCCTTGACAGATGCATACCCTACTCCTCCTCCTCGCTCTCTCATCAGCAGCACTGCTTCTGTGTAACTTGCACCTGTCCCCCACTACGTAACACCACATCTGTAACTCTCCACAGGTTGTGCGAGGGCCTCTTGAACTTGCGACTACCTATCACCTGACCAAAAAAAGATAATGTAATATTTGGTTGAGGCCTTTGACATACTGGGGCCCTATGCGGCCTCATATTCGGCCTATTGGCCGGGCCGGCCCTGGGCATCAGAGTAATTGCAGTGTGGGAACATAACAAAATATGTAGGTGCATAAACTTGGATCGAAATGTATATTTTTTCTTTCCTACAGACATTATTTGTAGCAAATCAGTTTAGGAAAGGGTGTATGAAATTAATATGTACCTACATTGAGATTGAACTCCACAAATCATTGTTATTATATATTGTTTTTTACTGGTATAAAGCACTATTCTCTTGAGATGAAATGCCTGTAATTTATATCTGATTGGGATTTGATGTGAAAGTCAACAATTGAACCAGCATGGCACGCAGATAATAAACATCAAGTCAATGTCCATCGACATCAACTCTTCACTGGTAGATATCCATACCGCCAGATGGATGATTGCCAACAAGCTCCAGAGTTAAGCCCAGTCTTACTTGTGATTGTGTGCCAGACAAACATTATACTGTATGAGGGGCTGGGAGTGTTGAGGTGGATTGAGTCCCCTGTCAGTCCCCAGGGCTCTGGAATCTTTCTGTTGGAGCTACCCTGGGTCGGCCTGGAACATGCAGGGCAGGCTGCTGTTGATCCCTACACCCCCATCATGCTAAATGGCTGCATTGTGACTGCAGACCAGCTCTCATTTTCATGCACAGTCTCTTTTTCCCCTGCTGCCTCCCAGCATATAATGACCCCAGACTATGTGACGACGGGCATTGTATCCAACTGGGGCGACCACAGAGAAATTAAAGATGAAGATCAGATTCAGGGGCTGCAGCAGCGCCTTTAGTCGGCGTGCTGTATCCTGCCACTGGTTCGAATGATTGTAAGGTCTGTGTGTGTGTGTTTGTTTGTTTGTTGTTTCCTACACATGTAATAGTTGACATCAGATCAGCTGCCCAGAGCAAGAAATCAATATTAGGTTTAGCCCTGCAATTTGATGCATATCTTGGTTAACAGGCAGGCTTGGCATAAAAGTCCTATTGTGATATGCAACGTTATACAATGATTCCCAATAATGACAATCCCTGTAATTTTATTTCATTTATTAATGTTAGCTCAGAGAGTACCTTGTCAACATCAAAGACTTGTAAGGAAAGAGCAGAGATCACACATGCAACTTCTCTACAAATGGAAAGATAATTGTCCGTGCTACCATTAGCATCTCGATGTCAAAAGTGCGTTCAGCATGCATAGACCACCTACATTCACCATAATGACTTCTGCAAACCTATTTGGCCTACTTGAATAAAGTCTCATGTGCATGGCCGAGTAATTGTTCATTACTCATGATTGGAGTTGAGCTGCAATCTGTATTCTGTACTTATTTAACCTTTATTTTATCAGGGAGTCATATCTACTGCAGATAGAAAGAGAGCGAGAGATAGAGGGGGAAACTGTTTTTTTTATCCTGTTTTTAAATCTGCAGGTTGGCATGACAACTGAAGAAACAGACTTTATTGTTCAGCAAAAAGCAATCAGACACAATAGCCATCTGGCTCCACAGAAGCTTCCCAAAATCAATCTTTATACCAGTGAACAATGTGGTATGTCACGGTATACCTGACAGGTATTCACTTCCTTTTAGCTGTACAGTCTGGCTCTGGCTCTAGCCCAGGCTCTGGCTGGGAAACCCCCTCTCTCCATTATGGCAGCCCAATTTAGGATCAACCCCAGGAACAGTGATGTCTGGCAGTGGAGTTATGAGATTTTTTTCGTTTAAATAAAGCGATGTGCCTATAGAAACAAGGGAACACAGTCTATTGTGTTGCACTGATATACAGATAGGTCTTGGAAAGGATCCCTGTTGGTCATAGATAGGCTTGTCTTTTGCTATGAGAAAGCTCATTGATGTCCCATCCTGCCAACGCAAGAGAAACAAATTACATGCAGTTGCATGTAATGATTTGTATGGCATAATGAAAATAGCACATGAGAATCCATTGAAAGGAAAAATACGCATGAGTATGTATGGAAGACATAGACATGGAACAATGATGGACTAGAAAAAATATAATATCTCATATTCCTTTAACATGTCAAGTTCCTGATATAAAGTACAGTGCCTTCAGAAAGTATTCCATTTTGAATTCAAAATGGATTATATAAAAAAAATTCTCTCACCCATCTGCACACAATACCCCATAATGACAAAGTGAACATATGTTTTTAGTATTTTTAACAAATGTATAGAAAATGAAATACAAAAATATAAAATGTACGTAAGTGTTCACACCCCTGAGTCAATACATGTGAGAATCACCTTTGGCAACGATTACAACTGTGAGTCTTTCTGTGCAAGTCTCTAAGAGCTTTGCATACCTAGATTGTAAAATATTTGTCAAAAATTTTCAAGCTCAGTCAAATTGGTTGTTGATCATTGCTAGATAACCGTTTTCAAATCTTTACATAGATTTTCAAGCAGATTTAAGTCAAAACTGTAACTTGGCCACTCAGGAACATTCACTATCTTCTTGGTAAGCAACTCCAGTGTAGATTTGGCCTTTTGTTTAAGGTTATTGTCCTGCTGAAAGGTGAAATCATCTCCCAGTGTCTGGTGGAAAGCAGACTGAACCAGGTTTTCCTCTATGATTTTGCCTCTGCTTAGCTCCATTTCGTTTCTTTTTTATCCTGAAAAACTCCACAGTCCTTAACGATTGCAAGCATTCCTATAGCATGATGGAGCCACCACTATGCTTGAAGATATGGATAGTGGTACTCAGTAATGTGTTGTATTGGATTTGCCCTAAACATAACACTTTGTATTCAGGACAAAAAGTGAATTGCTTTCCCACATTTTTTGTAGTATTACTTTAGTGCCTTGTTGCAAACAGGATGCGTGTTTTGGAAGATTTTTATTCAGTACAGGCTTCCTTCTTTTCACTCTGTCAATTTGGTTAGTATTGTGGAGTATGTTGTTGATCCATCCTCAGGTTTCTACTATCACAGCCATTAAACTCTGTAACTTTTTAATGTCACCATTGGCCTCATGGTGAAATCCCTGAGTGGATTCCTTCCTCTTTGGCAACTGAGTTAGGAAGGATGCCTGTATCTTTGTAGTGACTGGGTGTATTGATACACCATCCAAAGTGTAATTAATAACACCGTGCTCAAAGGGATATTCAAGGTCTGCTTTTTTTTTTTACCCGTCTATCAATAGGTGCCTTTCTTTGCGAGGCATTAGAAAATCTCCCTGGTCTTTGTGATTGAATTTTTGTTTGAAATTCACTGCTCGACTGAGGGACCTTACAGATAATTGTATGTGTGGGGTAAAGAGATGAGGTAGTCATTCAAAAATCATGTTAAACACTATTATTGCACACAGAGTCCATTAAACTTATTATGTGACTTGTTAAGCACATTTTTACTTAGGCTTGCCATAACAAAGCAGTTGAATACTTATTGACTCAAGACTTTTCATTTTTTATCCATTTGTAAACATTTTGAAAAACATCATTCCACATTGACATTGTGGGGTATTGTGTGTAGGCCAGTGACACGACATCTCAATTTAATCCATTTTAAATTCAGGCTGTCACACAATAAAATGTGGAAAAATGTAAGGAGTGTGACTACTTTCTGAAGGCACTATATATGTAAATAAATACTTTAAATGGTTCATATGAAGGTCTTATTTAATGCAGTGATTCAAGTCGGTATTCGACAACCATCCATGGCTGAGGATTTAGGAGATGACGTGGAAACCAGCCACTAGGGGCAACAGTGAGCACTGTTACCTTCAAGTAGGTCGTTGTAAAAGTTACATGTTGCATATTCGATTTAAAATGTTGCATATTCGAATCCAAGATAGAAAGTTATTTTTTTATATTTTTGTTTTAAGCTTATCCCAAACCTTAACCCTTACCTGAACCATTCGTAGTTAATGTCTAACCTTAAGAATTCGTAGTTAATGCCTAAACATAACCCTAACCTTAAAAATGTGGAGTTAATGCCTAAACTTAATCTTAAACACTTTGAAATTTGACGTTTGGAACAACTTCGAAATTTGACATTTGAGAAACATGGATGAACGTCTAATTCTGACTGTGAGACTGTGAGAACTTGTAGCTTACTTTTTGCATCACTACCACCTCTGTTTTACATGATAACACTACAAGAGCAGACTGACCTAGGAGATAACATCTTGTGTCTCTAAGGACGATTTAAAAGAAATTAGCCTAAATTGCTTCTAATTTTATGTTGTCTGCTTTTTCTGTATGTTTATCTTGTGAACGGTTTCTCAGAAACTCCAACTTTTTTAATTGCTCCAAATGTTTTTGTTTTTTATGCCTCTGGATTTCCAGACGGCCACTTCAAGCTGGAGATGTTATCGACAATGATGTCAATGTGACTATTTATCTATCTCATACACATTCATGCATATACAGTGTTTGCATATGTATACTGTATATAACATAGCCTACACAGGTCAAGCTTTGATCCAGTTCTTGAATTGCCAGTAGCGGCAGGAAAAACAGTAGATTGAAAACGAGGAATGCACAGAGGGGTGTGCTGTTTACTTGTACACCGGCAGCTGGTTAGCTACTCCCTCTGCCATTTTACACTCCCACCCCCTCGCTTTTCAATTCCAGCCAGACCCCAGGCTCAGGCACAAACTGGAGGCTGGAATACTATGTGCTGGGATCAATGCAGTCCTGAGTGAAATGTCAAGCGCGTCCCTGCTATGTGTCAGGCTGTGGAGGAGTCGTAATGGTTATTGATCCACTGTGTACTTAATGCAGAGCTCCCTCGCCACTGTGTGGGCCAGCTGCAGCAGATAGATATGTATGAGATGAGCTAGAACGGAGAAAAATAGAAAAGAAAGAGCCTACCGTTTTCCCCCTTCCATCCCTCCCTCCCTCGCTGCAGATTGATCTTCCTCTTCCTGCTGATTCTGACTGGGGTCTGTCATTATCTTACTCTATCATTAGGGGCTCCATTGACAGCTTTGGCCTGTCTGTGTCACTCTATTGAGACAGCAACACTTTTCCCTCGCAGTGTTCCCTACATTTATTACAATCCCTGACAGCCTTGCTGGCCACAGAGTGCATTACGGACACCTTTAAAACCCTTGCTGTTGTTGAGCTTTCTCTGGGTAGATGCTCGAGCTCAAAGGAAACCGTGGAATGACTAGTAAACACACTAACCTTAGGAATAGGTTTAATAGTAGACCACCTGTCCGCGTGACAGTGCTAAGGTATAGATGGTCTGGTTTGCATTGCCCAACAGGGTATGATGACTGACCAATCATGGTAGGTTAAAGTCAAACCACCTGTGTCGTAAGGTCTGTCTTGTCTGTCTGGAGTCATACGTGAGGGTCACTGATAAGATGATGCAGTGGTGGTTGGTTGATCTTGCTCCTTACACCCATTTAGGAATTACATGTGTGCATGAGTTTGTGTGTAAAGCCAGTTTTGATGTATGAAAATCCCTCCACAAAATGACAAATACTGATTTTATCATACAGGGACAACTCCTTTGTTTCCTTCTCTGTGAGTCAACCATTATTCTCAATCATCAATTAATGTCAGGCAAGCCGAATGGAACCCCTTGAGATGTTTGTTTTTTGTTCATGTGTTAGACAAATAAACCATGCTAGAGGTAGCCGGTAGTGTTACAAGTCAGCAGTGTCCTGGAAATATCAAACGCTGTTGTAATTTACCCATCATGAGAGACTTACAGTAGGGAAGACCGGATACAGTTGTAACACTATTCACCTTTTTGTCAATTTTTCAGAGATTGTTTGAGCTAATACAGTCAAATGTGACACAAACAACTTCCATCTGTCTGCTACAAATAGGTACAGGTATTATCTTTCTAAATCAAACAGACAAGGTGTGACTTTGTCTTATGTACAAGGAGTAAAATGTTACAATTTACCCCACCTCCAGGGTCAGTTGCAACACTGCTTGGGGTGAAATGGAACATTTTCAGGAAATGCATAAATCATAACTTGCAACTTAACAATAAATGTGTTCATTAGGCATTTGAACAAATATCAGATGACACATCATGTGGCACTATTCTTAACCCAGAAACAACTTAACTCACAAATCTTATGGCACTTTTTTTTCAGTTGAATGTCTTACGCAAACAGCTGAACTAAATCAATCACTGTTATATTGCTTGTGTGTCTTCACACTTGACTTTGCAAGTTTGTGTGTGTGCGTGTGTGTGTGTATACCCATTAGAAGCCTCTTCACTCAGATTCACAGTTGTGAAACATGTACACTTGTCCTCTAGGAGTGCATCCTTTGTGGGCCTACAACTTTGTGTGCTTCAAAGCACTGCACCCACATCTCACTTGGGATAGTTGCGGTGTCGATTTTAGCATGGAAATCTTGGTGGGGCAAACAAACAAAATTTGGGATGCATGCCAGCAAAGCCACTTCACAACACAACACTAAACAATACATGAATTGCACTACAACAGTAACAAACGGTGCCCACAAACTGTTAGGGCCTACATAAAGCTGTCCCAACACCTTTCCACAGCTACACCTGGCTATCAGTGGAGCCTTGTCTGGCAGCAAAACAGTTAATTCAGCCTCATTTACTGCCTTTTAAAAAAACATACTGTATCTGATATGGCTGACTTGCTTAAACAAATGTGGTTTCTACTGACAATTGAAATGTATAAACTATGGCATAAGTGGACGACAAGTGGATAAGAGGCAATCCGTAATTTCGATTAAGACATTAATGAGCGAGACACACGTCGTCAATATAACTATTTGTTCAGCACTTTTGAAATGTACAGCAACATAATTCAGAACATGGGCTCTTCTTACAGTATTCCTTCCTGTACACCAAGTCAGAACTGTAGGATAATTATAGCGGGCATATAAGCAGACAATGAAAGCTCTTACACTATTCGATTATTACATTTCTCAATAACATAAGCTACATGCGCACCACCAAGTCAGAACAGTAGGCAAAATTAAGAGGGGAAAACAGACCAAATGATTAGGGTGAGGCAAATGGGCTACTATCAGCTTACTACACAACATACACTTAGTATTACTTTCTTAGCAACAGTATACTTATCTCCTTGGCATATTACATAAATTACGCAGCAGCATACAATACATTTTAGGACTCACCTTGTTGTGCTGCGCTCACTTGAACAGGAAGGTGGCGCGGCAGTCCTTTGTGGGCAAATTTTGGCATCAAAAATTGTATTCAAAGTCTGGCCTTCTCTGGGTTTATGGTGCTTTCAAGACAACTGGGAACTCGGAAAGAATACAAGGTTGAATCAAGATGATGTCAGTGATCTTCTGGTCGTATCTCTAGAAAGATGCCCGAGTTCCCGACTGACAATTCCGAGTTGGATGATCGTTCAAAACTTTTATTCCCAGTCGGAGCTTGTTTTTCCCCCAAGTTCCCAGTTGTCTTAAACTCACTGAAGTGAGATTTTCCATTTCCGAGTTAACAGTTGTTTTGAGCACGACAGAAATCATGCTGGATTGATAGCATGGCCAATGTTGAATGTTCATCATTTTAAGCTTGGAAAAGAGACCCTTGAACCCAGACTTGGGACCACACAGCTACTCTATTAAATAGCAGGCTAGTGATGGCTTTGCAATGCTTGCAGATGGCCACTGATTCCTTCCAAACCACTCTTGTTGAATTTGCGATTTGTGTAATGTTTATGTCCAATGGCCAATGAGCACCGATACGTTTGATCTATAATTTATCTTCGTTATTTCTCTTCATATGACAAGGATTCAAATGGATTTGCCAGTAGATTGTCGACCTGATTCATGATGATGACTGCTTGCTAGCTAAGATTTTGAAAGTATGATGTTGATATGATCAGTCGAATCAAAGCTACTGTAGATATAAAGAGATTTCACGTCATTTTATCTGTGGCCAATGACCTTGAGCCTTCTTGGATGGGCACTTCTAATGTAACTCTATGGCAGCACCCAAGGGGCTTGAATTTTCAAACTCTACCCTTAAATTTGGCAGTGAGGTAGTGTCCCCCTGAGTGACAGAACACTGAGCCAATCACGGGCGCAACTAGAGAACATTACCAACCCCTACGCTCCGTATTTTCCGCTGGCTGCCCCACCACCACAGAAAGCACTGAGCTAGGCTGAAACACCTGTATTTTGGAGCTGCTTTACTCAAGAAAGCAAAAAAGAGACCAGACTATGCAGCTTTATCAACTCAATTATTTATTTACTTTTTACATTGTTTGCAAACTGATATGTGACACGTATTAATACTAAAATAACATGCAAAACAGGCAACCCCCCCAAAAAAAGTATTATTATTATAATTTATTTGCTAAAAATCTGGTGGGGCAGAATGACGGATCACCACTGGATAGTTGTAACATTTTGTGTTACAACTCACCCCAACCTTAGCAGCCATGACATTGCTCCACATTTTAGCTTAATGCTCCAACTTTAGCATGGACAACTAGCATCAAAAATATTTACAAAGACTGGTGATACACCAGATGGAAGTGTGTTAATTCTAAGTACAATGCAGCCAGTGCTATCAAAAATACATATTCCTTACTTAAAAATAACTTTCCCACCTCAAAAAATATGTTTTTCTAATAAAATGTGTCGTTTTTTACAAAGACTTCCCTGCTTGCATGTGGGTTCGGGACAGATAGGCCCAAGTGTGCACAGTGAGTCAAATTATTCTAGCTTGTTCCTGATTGGAGATATTGAGAGTGTTACAACTATCCCTGATCTACCCTATATAATGTATGACAGTTTTCAATTTAAACGTTAAAGTCAACAATGGCAAAAAAATTGGATACAAGCTTTTCGCAGACCATAGGTGAAATACTGTATGGCTTCAAGGCTCTCTATTTCTTCAAACTGTGAACATTGTGAACGTCAGTGTTCTCATAGGCTTTTCATTTCTGCATTCCTGCTTGAGTATGCCCAGCCTTTGTGCTATTCTCTGTTTCTGGACTATTACCATGGCGACTTGACAAGTTGGAGATATTTCTGGTGGCTGTCAGGAGAAGCGCTGCGGGAGGCTGCTGGGGGATGCTGGGAGCTGAGTGTTGGTGGCGGGACTAGGCTATTGGCGCCTGTGAGCTGGACACCCCTCTACATGTCATCAGAGGCACAATCAGGTGGGACCAGGGGGTCTCTGACTGGCTTGCCAAGAAGCACACAGGCTGCTCAATGGGACAGAAGTTATTGGGGGTTTGGGATGAAGCTGATGACATGGTTGGTGACAGAGACTCATCATTTGAGTGTGATACAAGCATTTGAGCTGCCAGGCTGTAATGTTTCTCGCCTTGCCTGGAAAGATTTATCCCAGATTACAGGGCCTAAGGGGTCAGCAGCCATACATGGGAACAGTTTAAGGTTTGTCTGAATAAATTGCAGTTTTGTGGGGGTCTACTAACATCCCAAAATGGACAACATCCAGGTGTCAGCTAGTCAGAAAAAATAATAAGAAACAATAATCAACCATTGATAGCAATGGGGTAGTTATTGCTCAATCACTCAATGTGTTATAACAGTTGGTTTGAACAGTTTAACATTTACAGAATAGTAGGGTAGTAGGGTACACTGGCAAGACATGCAAAAATTGTATTTATTGGTTAGTTGTTCAGTCTGGACATGGCAGTGTGATTCTGGGGAGAACATGCATTTATTTCTTTCGCTGAATAATTTTCTCTAAATTGTTTCAATTCGCTTTGTGGATCATGCATTTATTGCAAGCATTTTTCCAAAGAATAAAGGTGCACTGTATGAAATGATGATCCCTGAATTCAGAAGGTCTACTGTTGTCAAGATGTATGTTGGCCATTTACTGTAGCACAATGAACTTTTTTCTCCACAGAGACTGAAATTATAGGCTGGCTCCTGCTTGCCAAGAATCTTTTCTATCTTTTCTGTGGGGAGGAAATGTTTAATCCAACCCCCACTGGGAAACAAAAAGTAATGCATATTTCACTGTCTCTCCTGTCTGCTAGTGTGATGAAATCGACATTTTAATGCATATCAGAGTTTTTCGAAAAGGCAAAGTTGATAGGAAAGGGAACATCATATTTATGAACACCCTGGGTTTAATGCACTCTACAACACTGCTATTCCTGTGTTCCATTGAACAAAACATGTTCTGCAATATAAAGAAAAGCCAAAGCACTCAATTATTCCTCAGGCTTTCTATCAAGCCTCCTGCATTCGTGGCAAAGGCTAAAGGTCATGTCAGTCGTCCTGCATCTCAGAGAGGTAATTATGCTTTTCCTGTCACAAAACAACAAATGATAGCCAACTACTAGCGTGCATTTGCAGGAGCTGAAATTTTGTCAATAGGAAGGAGAGAGAGGTTTAATTTTCAGGCAGCTGCATATCTACTTTTTAAAATCTTGTTATTCAATGGTCATTTGTCTACATATGTATTTGTGTATGTCTGTGCGTGTGAGGGAGAGAGTATGTGTGTTTATTTATGTCTTTGTTTGCTAGCTTTCGAGGGGTGTATTTACATGGTCCTACTTAACATATTTATTTATAGTCCTACACTTTCTTACAGTCATCTTTTTTGTTGTAGCCATTTCACACTCTATATTGTCCAAGTAATTTCCCTTTCAGCGTCTGTTTTTTACCTTTCAGAAAGAGCCATGAATGGAAGGGAAATTATCACAATTACTCATATAATTGAGCAGTCTTTGTAGCAAGTGCAGCTTCAGTAGCCTTTTTCCATCAGCCAAAATGGTTTCATTATATGGGTTTTTCATATTCCCTGACTCCGGGCTCCACTGAGGGCCTGGCACGTGGATGAAATGCAGGGGGAACAGTGCGAATCATTAAGGTCACAGTAGGAATAATTATCCCAGCTATGGAAAGAGCATCTAGGGCCTTTTCTCTTCCCCAGCACAAATGCACTGTCCACGGCTTTTAGTCACAAAGAACTTTGTAACAAATAGAGCTTCCACCTACTACTTATACAAAGAAGAGAGAGGGAGAGTAAGAGACTTGTATCAACATGACAATTTTCCATCATTAAGACTAATGACAGGCACGGACTGTGGGGATCAAGGGGAACACAAAAAAGGGAGCACGTTCAGGTGTTGGCTGAGTGCTGACCTCCTTCCTGTCTTTGTTGGAGACTTAACTCTTAACAAAAACTAGAAAGAGGTGCCAGATGAAGGCACCGAGGCAGCTGAACTCCAGGCAGCAGCCTAGTCCTCCACGGCAAATGACTTAATTAGGACATTTGCATGATTCCCATTTGTGAGGAAATAAATTCAATGAGACATACATTTGCATCCATATAATTAAGCATTGTTTTCACATGGGTCACAGAAAATTCAACAGATAGTTTACCCTGTCACATTATCCTGTGTATGATTTGCCCCTCTCATAAAATAAAATATATTTTGCTTTCATTCATTACATTAAGATCATGAAGACCCCACAGTTAATCACATTTCACTCCCAATGGCTCTCTTTATTGTTAACTCGTGGATGTATTTCCTCCTACATATGAGGACATCGATGTCCGGACCTCTGTAATAAAAAAATATATAAATAAAAAAATATATATAATAGGCCTAATACAAATATGTTGTACATAAAGAAATGAAATGACGAGTCAACATCTAAATATTGCTCCCAACGTTGATCAAAGCTCAGAACGCTTGGGCTATTCTTGATCTGATCGAGTTCTAATCGGGCCTGCCTCTGCGAACGAGTGGAATCATGAACAGCGGTTTGTTGGTTATGTTCGCCTGCGTCCTCCGGATTTGCCTTTTTAGCAGCACATTCACCTCTCTCTCAAATGGCTAGCTCCGCCCTCTCGCGGCACAGGCCGAGGGCCTTAGACATGAAACAAACTACCCCAGCTCGGAGGCAGCTTAAGTAGGCTACTAGAGATGCCGCAACCAAGGTGATAATGGCTGGGGTCATATTTGCTTGTTTTTGCTGTTCTCCAAATAGCGTTTTTAAAGTTTTTAACTGTAAGCCTATAGAAATGCAGGGCCTCACTTAAACTCAAACCCTGGTGACAGCTCTGTTTCTGAGTAGTCTAAGGATTAGGATTCCCAGTTATTTTCAACTTCAAGCCAACAGCTAGAACTGTAAAACATCAAAAGTGGCAAGACTGGTTTCTTTTCTTTTTTTTTACTGAATTAAGTAACAGACATATTTTTCGAAATCCACTTTTTTTCAGCTATACTTTTAGGTAATTGGTCATTTTGTGGCCAATTTCAGGCGGGTTGGAGGCTTGCCACCACCCACTGACCCCTGCTGCTGCAGTAATGGGGAGCAGCGTTTTACCCAGAGTCCATTGTGGGTTGCCACAGTGTGACCCTTGGCTTTTCAGATTCTCAGGTGAGGGAGCTGGACTGATCATCAGAGGCGAGGGGGCAGAGGGACTTCCAATTTATAATTTTTCATGTCAGAGAATATCATAATATTCTAAGAAAATATGTAGCTAGCTCTATTCATTGAACTTATTTTGCTTCAACATAATATGTCCAAGGACTTCAGTGGTTTAGTGTGGGATAGGGCTTCAGATAACTCCAATATGATGCCTAAATGAGCCTTCTCTTCTTCTCTCTAAGAAAACCCCTTGAAAAAGATGGCAAATGGGAAGTCAGTCTGTCTATGTAATATTTCTCAGTGTGCAGGTGTCAGTTACTTGCAGTGTCTGGAGACAATTATGTCTGGCTGATCTTCCAAGACTGATGTGGTACTCTGCTAAAATTCCACCAGCCAAGCCTGGCACATACTCAACCTTGACATAACAATGAAAATATTGTTTAAAAGTCATATTATATGCTTGGGAAAGCTTCAAATCAAATCTTCGAAAAACCCTGGATGAAAAACCTGCATATTTATTCAACCTCTGACAGATGCTATTTTGTGTATAATTTTCACCCCCCAAAAAAGCACACAAAAAAATTACCCAACAGCAGTTGATCAGATGTTGAGATACTGACGATTTCAAATACAGATTTATAGAGACAGTATTACCGCTTTGAGATTTTAAGAGCCATGCAGTGCTTGTTTGGTGTACATTTTTTCTTGATTGGAGTCTATCTAACTACATCAGGAAGTGTCTCAGACAGATGTAAGAGCAGAAACACAGACTGACCCACAGCGTGATTGCTAGGTCTTTCTTGATTCACCCAGGAGAAACAAGTCCATCTTGTCTCTATGTCCCTCTGGAGAACTGCCTCAAAACAGCCAACAACTCATCCAGTCCAACAAATGGCTATCAAAGAGTAGGAGTTTGAGTTTATTTAGCTGCGTTGAGACAGGCAGCCCAATTCAGATATTTTTCCCACTAATTGGTCTTTTGAACCAATCACATCAGATCTTTTCACATCAGATATTTGTCAGAGCTGATCTGATTGGTCAAAAGACCATTTAGTGAAAAAGATATCAGAATTGGGCTGCCTGTCTAACCGCAGCCTAAGAAATATAAAGGAAACATGCATAATATGATAAATATCATTCATTACCACAGTTTCATTAACCACTTGGACTGAATCAAAACCCCAGAATCGATTGTTAAGGTTACAAGACTATCTGGATGTGCTCTGTAGTTCAGGTGTGACTCACTGACATTGCAGATCAGAGAAGGTACACTGCTCTGAATCCTCACTCTTTATTTGTAATACAATTGTGATATACATATATGTACAGTTTGATCCTTGAGAAAATGTAAATAATGTGTCATGCCTTCTGTTTGCAATTACTGGAATAAAGGACAATCGATAGTTGGCACATTTGTTCAATTTATTATAAAGAAATATTTCAAACACAAAATATCTTGTTATAGAAATGATACCATTTCATAACAAATAAGCATTTTTAATAAAGAAATCATGACTTCTCATCATAATAGTTCAAGCACTTTCTGAATTGTATTGCATTTGGATGTCCTTTACATCCTAATTCAGTATCTGTTTACAACGTAACATTCAGTAAATCCAAAGCAATTCACTTTTTGATGCTAAATTGAACAGGAAAATACATCTCTAAAGTTGGCTTAATTCGTCTAGTTGGTGCCCAGCGAAGCAGCAAATTACAAGAAGGCAAGGATCTCCAAGGGCAGAGGAGGAGCCGGGGGAAATACCATCCCGAGGATCTGTTCACATTGGATTGATCATATTTTGTTAAGTTACCATTTTGTTTTATCAGCAGCATGCTTTAGACATCAGACAGATATTAATCACGGGTCAATAGTATTGGAACTCTGATAAAGCAATGCGTTATTGCAGATTTTAGAGAAATATACAGTAATTTTTTCTTGCTATTATTGGCAAATGGATCATGATGTGGCAGTTCAGTAATGTTCAGTAAATGTAGGTCACTGTTCAGTTAATCTTTTTTAAATGCTGCATGAAGACAGCATCAGTACAAATAATGAATAGAGTATTCGTTGATGACAAAGTATATCAAATACATGCACAACAAATGATGACATTTTCAATTTTCTCATAATACATTTGATTAACAAAGTGGTTTTTAAGAGCAGTCTCTAGTACTCCTGGCTTGTTAGAAATGTACAGTGTGGATATGTTTGCAGAAACTACATCTTCATATAAACGGAAAGATTATGTCCAGAACACAGAGAACTGTGTACTACACATCAAGAGACTCACATGCATTGGAACAAGAAGCAGGAAATTCAGTACACAGGAAAGAAGAAGAATGAACTTGGAAGTGATATACATCAAGATCTCTCAACTACTGTTAGATTGATCGTGCAATCTTTAAGAAAACATGGAACCAATTTCGTGAATGTTTTGAAATGGAACATAATTATCTCCTCTTCCTATTTAACATAAGTAAGTATTCTGCAGATATCCATAAAGTATCACTCTGTCCAGCATGATATGGCAATGTTGCTAATACATTATTTATTCAAACTGAACAAAAACAAGTAAGCATTATATTGTCTGCATTTGACAACATTGTTCAGATATTCTTCATAATAAACGGTCACCTCGTGAAAACAACATTAGCATTTACAATAGATAGTTATCTTAGAGAGTTAAGTTATTCAGCATATCAGCTGTTCAAATCATGGGTCAGATTTGCCATGGATAGCGTGTCTCCCTCCCTTCAACAGAGGAAATGAAATAAAACGGAGTATCCTGTGCCACCAACAACAGTAATTAATCATTGACATTTACTCCCATTTACCCTGGACCTTGTAAAGTCTGAAGCAAAATAAGTGAATTAGTTTAGCAAGCTCCATAGGTACTGAGAAGATTCATTTGAAAAACGAATTTCTTCCAGAGCCACAACATGCATATTTGGCAACTGTTCAAATGTAGGTTGGAAGGGGTAGTTAGAGAGGGTTTTCCGTCAGAGGGCTGAAATGAAGTAGGGGACACTTCAGGCCCTGCTCCCTCCACCCCTCACCCTCAGCACTGGCTGCTAACCCTCAGGTGGAGTGCAGCAGGTGTTAAAACACACTCTGCCATAGAGCTACTCACTGCTAATGAGTCCTGTCTCCTTAAACTCTCTCTCTCACTGATGCTTCCATGCACATAGGGCTTTGTTTTTAGTGTAGGCCAGTTAGAGCAATGACATGATTCCATCCGAAGATGAAGAAATCCTGTAAGACTGGCCATTACAAGGTACTTCCATCTGCAGGAGCCAAGAATGTAAAGGCATGTTATTAAATGCTTCTCCAACTCAGCAGTGTTCCTGAATGCTGTCGTATTTTAATTTGGAGTTGCAGTTAGTTTGATTGTTACAATAGTATTTAGTAAAAAAAAATCCTATATTGTTCTTTGTTATTCGTAATCAAAATATAGGTTGAAAATAATGAAAGAGTCACATGAAATGCAAAGAAATATTTGCCCTTTTTGAGTGGGCTATTGTGGATTTTGTCAAATGAAACATTATTGTAAACAACGGGAATTACAATGCCATTTGAGAGAGGCAATATTAATGGTAAAGAACTATGCATGTTATTATATGTAAATATCAATATGTTTTAGATTAGGCCTACTTGGCATTTTCGTCAGTGAAATGCATTTGTGATTATTTCTCTTTTTCATGCTTTTTTCCTTAGAATTAAATCTATGTTCCATCTGTTAATGGTCTGAAATGTAGGCCTATTGCTAAGAACACGCATGTTCATCTTCAGAATTGCAGTTTGCAGATACTATAATCGGGGGGAAATAATGACAGTTATCAGTCGCACCCACCAAGTGCCCATAAAAATCTGTCCTCTGTTCTGGAAGATGATAATTATTGGTTGTACTACTATTATCATTTTCGCTGTTGATAGAGGAACCCTTTAAGTATTTTTCGAACGTTATTCCAGAAATAAATTGCTTTAAATTGGGCAATTTAAAGGAGAGAAGCCCAGTTATCCTTATAAGCGTTAATATTTTATAGAATTCTTCAAATCCAGAGATCCACTGTTAGATGCACATCGCAGACTAGACGTTGCTCACCATGATGTCAGCGCTCGCATTTTCAAAACACATTCGTAAGTTGCTTGTTCTGCTTTGAGTTCAATTATGTAATTAGGTTGATAATCACAGTGACGGAATTTAACTGCCTTTAATGTGTTATTCAGGTGAGGAGTTTGAGCTGCCGGGGGAACAGGCTAGTGGTGTTTTTGCTTTCGGCTCATCCACAGCAGAAGGACTCAACATAGGCCACATTGAAAAATAAAATGAAGATCTGGATTGTTGCTGCTTCTTCGTCACCCTCAGTGAGTGGTGCGCAATGGAGTATTTCTGATCTCCGATGTTGGGGATGTATTTTCTTCTTTTTCATCACATGATTGTCGATATTAAGTAAGTGAAAATGATGACTAATCGTCGTTAACACTTCATCTCAATGCTGAATGAAATGTGGATCTCCTGTATTCTTACTGTAACCATACATGTTCAACGTGCCTGTTATAGCCTAAGGATCAGCGTGGTTTTTTGAACAAAATGTCCTTCGAAAACTGAGCCAATAACAAAGGGAAACGGCCTAATCTTTAGTCAGTCGTTAGTTCGGGTAAATCAAACGTCCTCTGAAAAGCATTGTGCAGGTCTACATAGGCTACAGTCGTAATGGGAAACTGGCCGCACCCCCACCAACCTCGCTGGGAATTATGTTAATTGAATGAGACTATGTTTAATATTCGGCTGTTTTACAATTAAACTAGCCTATATTATTATGTTACAGAGTAAATCGAAAATGTTAATTGTAAAATTATTTGTTTGAATTTCATGACAAAATCATGATCTTCTAGGCCATTTGGATTTACCAACTGCTGGGCCAATTAATAGGCACTAATAGATACAGAGGAGGTGCGGGCTGCATGACTAACAGCATGGGTCTGCATGCTCGTGCCATATTTAATACGGTATTAGAAAACGATTTACTTCCCATTAATGGCAACTGATGGTGCATCATTTAGTATATTGTGAGAGCTGGGCAATACATTTATGGCAGCCAAAGGACACCCAATATGTATTATAGCAAAGCTATAGCATAATGCACTCCTATTTAACATGTACTGGACAAGAATTTGGAAATGGGTGATATTTAATTTGAAATGAAGGTATAAATAATAAATATAATCACATCATTGTCCACTCTCAACACAACCTGGTCAAATGTTGTTTTTTGTTGTTGTTTTTTTTACATTGCTTTACCAAGCTTCAATAGCAGCCTCAAATGAATTATATGTTTAACCCACAAATGAAACATTTGGAGATTTGTAGGTTGATAACGCACGTTATATAGGCTACTACAGGCATTTTGTTTCTGGTCATGAAATGATTGCACATGTGGAGAATAGAGCAATAAAAGGCTATAGCCAGTGATGGAAAAAGTACCCAATTGTCATACTTTAGCAAAAGTTAAGATACCTTAATAGAAAATGATAAAGTAAAAGTGAAAGTAACCCAGTAAAATAATACTTGAGTAGAAGTCTAAAAGTCTTTGGTTTTAAATATACGTAAGTATCAAAAGTAAATGTAATTACTAAAATATACTTACGTATCAAAAGTAAAAGTAAGAGTATACATCATTTCAAATTCCTTATATTAGGCAAAACAGACCGTACGACGTTCTTGTTTTTTTCAAATGTAGGGATAGCTAGGGGTACGCTCCAACACACATCATTTACAAACGAATCATGTGTTTAGTGAGTCCGCCAGATCAGAGACAGTAAGGATGACCGGGGATGTGAATTGGACCATTTTCCTGTCCTGCTAAACATTCAAAATGTAACGAGTACTTTTGCATGTTAGGGAAAAACGTATGGAGTAAAAAGTACATTATTTTCTTTAGGAATGCAGTGAAGTTAAAGTAAAAGTAGTCAAACATATAAATAGTAAAGTAAAGTACAGATTCCCCTCAAAACTACTTAAGTAATACGTTCAAGTATTTTCTACTTAGCTGGCTATAGCCTATATGGATAAATGTTGCAGAGAAACAGCCCAATGCTTTTACAAATATCAAGTTTAAGAAAGTGTTTCTTTTCACAACAATATTTTACGCATGAAACATAGGTTAGTCATTGCTTGAATTTATCAATTCAACCAGGACTCAGATATTTGAGACCATGAGCCATTGCGAGTGTTAAATATATGGCTAATTATGCGTATGAAAATTAAACAGTAGTGTTATGCTAATTCCTCTTGCTTCAGCTGTGGCTCAGAGCACTTGAGACTGGCATTTGATCAAATAGACCTGTAAGTAATATATCTGTGCATGTGAACACCAACAGACTCTGTCAATAATTAGTAAATCTATTACAGTTTGTTTTGAGATACCGAAACAATATCTAATGAGAAATAAAACATAACTTTTCTGTTAAATAGGCCTATAACGCCTCAAAGCTACACTTCAATGTATTCATATGGCTATCTCTGAACATTATTATGTTTTGTTGTAGTGTGATTAATTTGTATGAAACAGTTCTTAAATTAATAATAATAATACAGGCTGTTTCTTAATGTTTAAATGAACAACAGGCCTATCGATACAACAGGATCTAACCATAGCCTACTTGTGATTGATAATAAAATAGGTTATTTCTTTATAATAAACAATTGAATTATTATTATTATTGTTATTGTTATTATTATAAAATAGGCTGGATTTAATTGTGTGTTGTTTCTTTTAAAGCAGATATTTAGGATTTCAGTGTCTATTTTGCTAATACCTTTCTCTGTTACCTAAGCAATATTTTTTTTATTGACATCTCAGGGCTGAGTCTCAGGTTTTGTTGTTTTTCTTGAGTTTATCAGGTCCAAAGGACCCAACCTCAGGATCGCCAATCGGCATCATTCTTGGATAGAGTGGACCAATCAGCGACCGTCTTTGATGAATATTCATGATCCCTGATTCAAACCTTTGAGCGAGTTTGTCTAGACCCAGTGCATCATACCTAGACTTTTCACAGAGACAAACTACATTTTCTTATGAATGGAAAGAGAAAAAATCAGTACAGCTTAAATTGGGATCCATCCTTCACTGAGATCATAGAAGAAAACAAAAAAGGAAGAGGAGAGATCCGCCAGAAGAGATGACAATGACTACAATACCAGAAAGTCTTAATAGCCCTGTCACAGGAAAACCCGTTTTCATGGAATTTGGGCCACCGAGTCAACAAATGTCGCCTTCCTCAATGTCTCACGGACACTATTCCATGCACTGTTTACATTCTGCTGGTCATACTCAACACGAGAGCTCGTACAGTCCAGCCTCATCTTTTCCTAGATCTTTAGGTTATCCATACGTTAACTCCGTCGGCAGCCATTCCTCAAGTCCATATCTCAGTACAGTGCAGTCGTACCAAAACAGCTCGGCACTAACACAGACACAGTTAGAAGATACAGGTAAGCTTTCAACTTCATCCTTTTTGTCTCTATCAAGTTCTTGGAACCATTTGGTTTCTGTTTTCGGTCCAGCAAGCAAACGTTGGATTGGTAAAGCAACCCAGATGTTGGGGTATTAAACGCGGTAATTATTTATTGCGTAATGCTATAAACAATGTACGCAATTAAGGGTAATTATACCTAAACTACAGCCTGTAAAACTTGCACTGTGATGCGCATTGCTGTGCAGCGACTTTGGCGAGCTGTCTCCTGAGTAATTTTGCTATTTTCTCCCCTTCTCAGCACCAGAGACAGAGAAGAATACAGTTGTAGAAGGCGGAGAGGTGCGGTTCAATGGGAAAGGGAAAAAGATTCGCAAACCAAGGACTATCTATTCCAGTTTGCAGCTACAGACTCTAAACAGAAGATTTCAACAAACTCAATATTTGGCACTGCCAGAGAGAGCCGAGCTGGCAGCTTCGATGGGACTCACGCAAACACAGGCAAGTCAACGTTTGCTACCTTTACTTTTATTTAACGCTTGCATTTTAATGTACTTTTGAACACGTTAAACAATTGTAGGCCAATTGGTTACATTGGCTATTTATTCTCTTTTTGGTTGTGTTATAGACCGCTGTCTTCGTGTTTTGAATAAAGTTGGGTTTTATCAAATGTTTCATATTGATTATCATCATGCGGGTGTTCTATGAAAAGTGTACAAATATTTCGAGGCTGGGAAGAAATCGAGGCTTTTACCAAAACATTATTTCGACATTCCAAATCAAAATGGTGCCTTACTATCCCCTGGTATAGAGTTTCTTGAAATTGCCCAACTAGACAATCTTAATGACCTTCATTGTCTCTCTCTTCTCAGGTAAAGATTTGGTTTCAAAATAAGCGATCGAAGTTCAAGAAACTGATGAAGCAAGGTGGTGGAACAATTGACAACAACACTTTAGCCCAGTTTAATGGTCGCATATCTTCGACTGGCTCTCCGGTAGCACCGGTTTGGAGCTCACCGACCACGGTGAAAACATCCGTGGGTACACCAGGGTCTTACATTCCAAGTTACACCTCATGGTATCCAACTGCACACCAAGAGTCTATGCAGCAACCGCAACTCATGTGAACATAACAGTGAGCTAAAAGACGTGCCCCACCCTCTATACCACCATGGCCCATATCAGGAGATGTTGGGTCAACCACCCAGCGTGGCCTTGCACTGGCCCGCTGCAGCCATGCACAGATGTAATCCGGAGTTTGCTCCCTAAGTTGCCAGCTGACATGTCGGCCTCCTCATACCGACCGACGGGACAGAGAACAAGAGCCCTGTGAGCCGAGAGACTGAAAAGGCACCGTTCGCGCCCAAGGGCAACAAGTCCTTTCATGTCACCGACAGACACCGGAAATTGTTATGAAAAATGGGTCCTCAAGCTGCTCTTATTATCTTTTGTGACATTTTAATAGGCTATGTGTTAAAGTAAATATATTGAGCTGTAACAAGTCAGTGAGAGTAGGCTATATTTATGTATCCTATGTTTGATTTTAAGATTTGCTTAATTTCTTATCCCAAGTATGATTTAAAAAATGGCGTATGAAGCCGCACGTTTCCAAGTATCAGAAGTAGGTCATGCATCTCCAACGAAGGTCAACATAGTGATTTGACCATGACCTTAAAACCTAGCTTTCAAACAGACAAAACTACCATTGGTTTATAATGTAACTTTGACCAACGAATGTAGGCCAATCCAATTAATAGTCTTATCATTTTGATGGGCATGGAATCGAATATCGAGTCCGTCCCTTAGTTCGTTCCTGCGCCATTGCGCTAGCCACATGTTGCTACCATGCTGTTTTGTGTGTTAATTTAAGTTAAATTATTTAGTTTTTTCAAAGTCTGTGTGTTTATTTAATATGCAGGTGTGTTTGACTTATGAAACGACAACAAAGTGTTGTAAATGCTGCTCTAATGCAAGCAAAACTCCTCTTCTTCGACGGAGCCCCAAACATTATGTGAAAAAGTTTAAATGGCGAGTGGCTGCTTGAGAAGAGCACTAAGTTGATCCCGAAGATGAAAATATGGTTTGTCATTGTTTGTTATGTGTTGCGCGGGTGGATGTACATAAGGACAAGATATAATAGGATTTTTTCAGCTTTGGTTTGTGCTGTAGCCTAATGATACATTGTGAAATAGGGTTTTTGTGTGTTCATTAAGATGAATGTGTTAAGCAGTCTATAGAAATATTTAGTTTTGTATTGATCACTTTAATTTATTGCTTTGTTTTATTGAAGTTATGTACATATTGTTGAAAACAGTAAAATTATGATTTAAAAGGACAGTATAACGGTGTCAGTAATATTGTGTTTATAGGCATGGTGCTGGCCTAGCCAGTGGGGTGGTGGTAACGATTAGAAAGTAAAGTGAAACCCTAAAACAAGTCCGTGTAGGCTTGCGATGTGACAGCTATTTCTTCAGGACGTTATATTTAAAACGAAATCGGTGGTAAGATACAATGTAATAAAATAAAGCCTCTATGGTTACTCATTTCATTTTCATTAGTCTACAATGTGCAGCATTGGCCGTATAGCCTACATGTGATTAGGAATAGGCTTTTAGCCAGGAATATTGTTCATAGCCGATGCCCAAGGGGCCTATTGGATATATATAGGCCTATCCGTTTTTCATAATCTCTTACTGTGTGCTGGATATCGCCATGCTGGAGACATGTCAATTCAGACTGGACACGATTAATCATGTGTCGGTTTCTATAACATTGTAATTCCTTCAACAATATAGTGCTTGTTTCTTTTCAGTTTCATTTAGCCGCTATAAGCTCCTTTCTCGCTTCTGTGGTTCCAACAAACCCCGTTTTCATCGATGAATAGAGGAGAGAGCAATGGTGTGTGTTAAGTGAATAATTGGGCGAGAGGCAGGTGCTGCAAACAGACTGGTTGGTCGAGGAGGTGGGGGTGGGGTTTAAATGTAGATAAGTAAAAGTGAAAAGTTCAAAGGGCCTCTTGTTTGGGGTTGATGGTTTAACTGCGCTTTTACAGAAAATTCTGAAGCACCCGATGAGCTGAGGAAAGGACCAATTGAGTGAAAACGCTACAGTTCTAAGGTAGACAATAGACTGCAAATATCATCCCGTGCATGCACCATGCAGTTTACACCCAGTTGTCCATTTTATAAACGTTAGGCCTACACGTCCAGTTCAAACATTTAGAAATATAAATGTGGCCTATATGTGGTGCCTGGAAAAAAAGATACTGCAGACAAAACGTTTCTGCTTATTTACCATAATACAAAAAATCCAATAGATTTCTGTGCTAGACTATGTGTGTATGCACAAAAGTGCGTGTGTAGTTTCCCATGAATATTAAAATGTTAGTGTTTAGTAATTAAGCTAATAAATTTGACACAATTTGTGTGACCTGCAGGGATGTTCTCTTGTTAGCCGGCTTGGCCTGCGCAGAAAAGGCTCCAGCCTTGAGAAAACCACAGCAATCATGGCGCAAACTCACCGCCACAAATTGCCCTTACAGTTCACACATGCACAGATCGTCCATGTGCATGCCTTTATTTATTGTTTGATTTAGTGTAACAACCTGATCACATTGCTGTTATTGTAACGTTGCCATTTACTGTATGATTTTATTATTATTATTATTATTGTTCAGGAAAGGGAGCAGAAATAAGTGTGTCTTTGTTTCATTTGTCAACAGTTAAATCAACTATTGGGCCTAATACGCATAACAAATCATTTAATTTTTTGTCAATCAACAATATTATAGGCTAGCGTGTGCCTTTTTTTTCTCTGTTTAAAAATGTATCGTTGCGTTTTCCATTCACCTGGTATTAGTCGGCCTACTTTTCACGAGGAGGAGCTATATAGCCGTGAAATAATAAACCTTAAGAAGTGTAAGGTGTCTGCACTTATCTACTCTTCCTCTCCCTCCAAAAGACTAGGCGCAGCTGCACATCCAAGAGGTTCAGTGCTATTTCACTGTATTCTCCTCTTGATTACGAGCCGAGCCCATCAAACCCAACGTAATTACAGTAATTTCGCCGTTATTTATTCTAATGCAGTTTCCCATCTCTGGGGTAATTATGAGCAATTTTTTCGCATAGGGAATCTTTCAGCGTTAACAAAAGAGTGCACTGAAAGAAATTTGCTGCGCAATGAAAAAAGTTAAATAGGTGAGCTGTCATCTCGCTGCTGTTCCCTGACATGTATGGCTGGTAAATTGCTTGCAGGTGTATAGTGCGGGATTGTCTATGCGAAGAAGGTTCAAAATTAGCAAAGCACAATGTAAGAGTAATGAAGGCTGCGGGTAAATTACAGAACGAGATGAGGCTTAGCCTATTCTATGCCCCGTCCATTTCCAATCCATAGGCTATTGAGCACCTACTTCCTGATGTAGAATCAGTCGTAACATAACATGGTAAGTGTTGTCTTGTCTCTGGAATAATAATCGAGAATCCTTGGTTTTTCAACACATTTGTAATAATCAGAAACCCCACTACAGGCTTGAGACGTTTATGACAAAACGTGTTACATTATAGCCACATAATTACTCAAATTTCTATGTTTTTCAGTTGCCTAGAATAGGCTACTTGTAACAAATTACAGTTTGAGATGCGTGCATAATTTTGGCATTTCCAGAAATGAAATGCATGAGAAATATGCTGTCCAATTAAATTGAAAATAGATTTGTAATATTTTAATGAATAGGCATAATTCATTAACTAACCTACTACCGGTATATCCGTTTGATTGTTATAGCCTAAAAATTGTGATATCTTTATTAAAATATCAATTTATTAAATATTGGTGCATAATAAATAGCCCGTCGACCCCCAAAAACTTTTACAATTTTAAAAATAAACTGTAAAAATATATGAAATAACGCTCCATACATACTTACCTAAATCTCTAAAAAGGAACCACGCGGACTCTTTCTTTGTCAGGATTCAAAGATTCCCTGATTTAGATAGAGGCAGATAAATTAGACTAGCATCCTGAAGCATCCTGAAGCATGGCCAAAGGTTGAGCGCTTGAATCCCATAAACTGTTGACCATGCAGTGTTAAGTGCTAACAGCTATACAGCACAGCTATAACAGCACGGAAAATGACTGAACATTTCTGCTTTATTTCCCCTTTTTATAGCGGATGGAAAAAATTGTAGATTATTAGCATAAATGTTTACTCCTCATTACGCTGATGACATTGTGCACTCGAGATCTTGGTAATCTTTGGGAAAATGATGAGTAATTTTTTAAAATTTAAAGCAGCAGTTACCATGCAATTCAGGCTAATCTGCGTATGCTCCACACAGATATAATTATCGTCGAGTCAAGATGGTATGCTAGAAACTATGCATTGATATTTTCATTTATTTTGTACATACAACTTTGACAATGTTGATGCTTAAAATAGCTGGAAATGATCTTGCGCAAAAATTACAGACCGTATTAGGACATCTAAAATTGCGAAGGATTAAATACTAATTGCAGGCTTTCAGATCGGAAAGCCAACAATTCTCAAACTAGAGCAAATGTGGAAGAAATTACAGATCAGGGTATAAACTAGGATAGGAATATGTCATTTTCAAATTGTCTACAGGATTCCGGAAGTATAAAGCCACAGCATTGCTAATCCGTATGAGAGAGACATGGGTGCAGGGCCAATGAGCGAAAGACATATCATGCACTCTTTGAAAAAAAAATTCTGGAAAGAACCAAAAAGGGTTCTATGCTTGCTTCATATATGGCACGCCTTAATGTTCTATATAGAACCGAAATTGGTTCCATGTATATATGGAAACAATGTTGGTTCAGTGA
This sequence comes from Salvelinus alpinus, assembly GCF_045679555.1. Taxonomy (NCBI): domain Eukaryota; kingdom Metazoa; phylum Chordata; class Actinopteri; order Salmoniformes; family Salmonidae; genus Salvelinus; species Salvelinus alpinus. The sequence continues at coordinate 40,189,990 of NC_092105.1, read as the reverse complement.
AGAAGAACCCTTGGGGTTCCGATCAAAGAACACTACAAACGAGTTATATATAGAACCTTCAGGGGTGCCATATATGAAGCAAGCAATATAACCCTTTTTGGTTCTATCCAGAAACTTTATTCCTAAGAGTGTGGTAGTGATTTTCATTAACCACTGTGTGTTCGATACTTTTTCATTTGACAGACATACACTAGGTCTATATTCAACAAAGATAAAATGTTATTAAATCAGTCATATTTAATTTATTTGATCCCGTGCGTAATGGCTATGTTTCCATAAATTAACGTTATTATTGTTGTGTAGACACAGGAAAGACTCGAAGTGCTGCAATTCAGCTGAGGGCATATGGACACAAGACCTATCCGAAGCAGGTGAATTAGTGCATGTTTTTTGAGGAAATTCTTGTTCCATCAAAATGTCTCCATGGGAAAAGCGTCAAAGCGAATGAGTACTTTTACGCATATTACGCATGCACTTGCTCATCGCAAGCCTAATGTGTGAATCTTACTAAATGTAAAGCACCACTTATTAAACATATATATATATATATATCCAAGCAATCATATATTCACCGTAGTCCACAACCAAATGTGTGTTATATTGCTTTTTTGCTCCACGGGCTCACTCAACATGTGGTAGGCCTGCTATCCCGAGGGACTCCTCATATCAAGATAAAGCAACGACAGCCCCAGGGAGAATGTTCCATCTTGTAATGTGACAATCACTGACAAGGTACATCCTTATTATGCAAAACGATTCCACTTTATGTGGCTTATGATCACTCAACCATAAAAAGCAACGGGTTGACATGATTATCAAACCTAGCAAACGCTCGTCTATTGGGCTAGATAGGCCTTCAAGGCTATGTCTTGTATATCACTTAAGAGAACACGGCGAATATATGCTCATGTTTTAGGGAATAAAATAGAAATAAACGTGATCAAATATTTATTTAGCATCTAACAAAATCTTGATTTTATCCTTACATTTCAAAACAGAGGCTAGACCTGACTTACTATCTGGAATGGATTTACAAACTTGGCTAGGAGATAAAGTAGATATATTTAGCAAACAATAAGATCTCAGAAAGCATATGGCTAATATTTTTTAAATTTTTAAGAATGGTGTTGACTATTCATAATGTAGCCTTGTCTACGATGGACAAATCGACTGTAGGTCGATTCGCTCATGAGAACCGACGAGAAGGGCGTTGTGTTGTGTGAGTGAACAAGATGTGAGAAATGTTTCCATGTTGCTCAGCTTCAGGCGGTCTTGGGTCTAGTTTTTTGGTTGGGCTGAGTTCATAAAATGTCTGGAGAGCGGCACTCTGACTCCAAAGAGTCTGAGGGGTTGAGCTCAGTCTTACGCCCTCATCTTCCCTTTCGCATGCCAAGGCGTGTTGCGTGCCTTCGAATACTCCAGCGCTCTCGGCGCCCTGGGCACTATGTCTCGGCTCTGTTAGTCATCTTGTCTGTATCAGGTTCCCCGAACCATATACCCAGCTAGATTTAACGTGTCTATAAAACATGAGTGAAGAAGAGGAAACAATTTGCAACCAATAATGAATACAAATGCATTCCCAAATAATGGCATTTTAATGTGCATCTTCCAAAAGCTTGTCGAGCCCATAGCCTACCTGTGGCGTTGATCACATTTTGTGAGCTACGTTGAAAGATTTACAAGGGTTAGAAACCTGTCTTTTGACGGACCCAGAACTCTTCTGGCGCCGTAGTACTGAATGGAAGTGGAGTATAGGTTTCTTCTCTCTATAGGCTAAATGAGAACGCGCAATATAGTTTATTGACAGGCCATAAAGAATCGGGCTAAGCGTTAATCAAAAACTAAATCCACTTCTTACTCAGTATGCCAATTTCTTAAAGTTCTTAAAATGGAGAAAAACCCATTGTGAACAGAAAACATAATTTTATTTAAATAACGTCTGATCATATAAAGAAAACACTGCTAACCATACAATAAATTAAAGACAATACACCATAGAAATGTTATACAAGTTAAGTAGAATAGGGGACAATCAGTAGCTTATGAAGGATAAAACAACCGTAAAGAATAGGTACAGTATTGGTCCCCAATATCAACAACAAAAAAATTATGCCAGGGTGGCATATCAAAATAATGTTGTGAAGTATGCACAAAGCCAAATTCTGACCTACAAAAGGAAACCAACCGTAAAGAATAGGCCATATAGAAATCTGTGTACATGTAGGCTAATACATGGATCTCGTACAACAAAAATAGGTAATTTTCAAAATGCACAACGCAGTCGAAAATTGTGCTACATATGTGTCAGTTGTTCACGTCCTGCAATCAACTTTGGTCTCGCGCTGATTCAAAAGTAACACACGTTCGTAAAAGCATCTTACTACGTGGTTGTTTTGGCTATTAGTGGTTAATAAATCTCATCCATTAAAATAAACACAATAAATAAATACAAAAATAACTGTAAAAATATGTAGTCTGCCATTTTGCCGGTGCGAGCACGGTGTCATTCTGAATTACCCTAGCAGCTATAGGCTTAATGAAGTTGGCCAAAGTTGCGCGTAAAGTTCGCTTGGTGAGGTCTGTAAAAATGTATAATGACATTTCGTCTGTTTCACCATTATTCTCCGAGTAAGAGTCAGTTGTATTAAAATATTGTCCCAGCGCTCAAGGCGGAGTTGTGGTGGTGCTGGACAAGAGGGCCAGCCTGAAGATGCGTTGCAGAGTTCGTTGATGAGTACCAAGAATAGTTTGCCAAGAAAGAAGGCGCAGTCGTATTTGGAGGGCTACTGCTCTGAGATAAACTGGAGTTTACATTGTTCATTCTTTGATTCTGTGGAAAGTCCCAGGCAGTGACGGGTGGAGAGTTACAGGGGGGAGACTCGCTGGAGGTCACATGTTGCTCAGGGGGGATTTCTCCATTTTTCCACAACTTCTTGAACTTGGAGCGACGGTTCTGGAACCAAATTTTCACCTGAAAAGGAACACATTGTTACTATTGCTCTGAAGTTTATTTAAAACGTATCCTAACGCAGATTAATAGTGAGAGACTAACTATATATACACAACAAATGCTGGATCAAGTTAATAAATAGCAGTCTAAAGCGAAATGTCAAGCCTATATAAAATAAGTAGCCAGCCTGAGCCTGATTATATTATTCACAGAGTGATGCGGGATTTGACAGCTACGGGACGCATTAAGAGTTGCACTAACCTGGGTTTGTGTAAGGCCCATTGAGGCTGCCAGCTCGGCTCGCTCCGGTAAAGCCAAGTACTGTGTCTTTTGGAATCTCCGTTGAAGGGCGGCCAGTTGGAAACTTGAATAAATAGTTCGAGGTTTCCTGACCTTCTTTGGTTTCCCGTTAACCATTCGGATTTCAGGTTCACTTTCTTCTTTCTCTGATAAATACATGTAAGAACAATAACTAAAACACATCACGGCTGGTCTTAATATAACTTACATATAATAGAATACGAATGTGAATAGGAAAGCATTGACATGTTATTTACCTGCATCCGTTGGAGTCGGTGAAGAACTCGAACCATAGGAGCCGTAGGTGCCATAAGAGTTGAAACCAAGGTCGTATGATTTAGTATTGTATTGAACGCTGCTCATACCACTGTTGTGGTACTGGTAAGTTCCGAGTTGGCCATATGGAGACCCTGCGCAGTATCCAGGCTGTTGGCTATTGTAAAAGCTGCTGTCCGTTGCAGTCGATACTGGTAGAGTTGGGGACTCCTGCGATTTATGCAAGCTGTGGTAACTGTTCGAGGTAATCTGGTTCGAATGCATATCTGTACTGAGACTGTCAAAAACTCCAGTCATCTTGTAGGTAAAGTTGCACAACTAAATGTGCTTGAAGCAATGCAATTGAAAAAGTCAATTTGCAACGAATGCTTATATTTCGTGGATTAAATTCGTTTTGAGTTTAAAATGGCATCCCCATGAACTTTACCAAAAAACGACGAAGGTGTGTCCCTATCACAGTGGTCTGTGATTGTCTGTTACCTAGGATGCTAGCGGGCGGGCATTTATCCAGTATCACGTGGGAGGCAGAGCTGGTATATTTGAGGCAGCCAATGAGTACAGGATGCATGTCTGACAACTCCACAGATTTTCAGAGTCCACTATTGACTTATCCCGCTTGATTGCCTTGCACCGATTGAAAAGTAAAACATTATTTAACAATACACTTGTAAAGCCTAGGCTATTAAAAGGCAGGGTTATATAAAATATTCCAAAAATATAATCTTGAGCTTTTATGTATCTGTTAGAGAGAAATGTGCTGTCTGATAAACGTTCTGCCTCCACCTTACCTCTAAAATCAATTCCGAACTTCAGATACCCGTGCGTAAATGTAACTTTTGCACAAATGTTCCACTAACATAACTTTATGCGCGCATCTACGTTAGAATTCGACCCTAAGTGAATTCCATTTTTATTTATATGGATCAAGATTGTATTTGTTTTAAGAGATGTCAAAGACAACTATAGTTTTACTTGACACAGGATCATATTTCAACGATAGCCATAGGGAATCATGGCATCTGTGCGCCACCTGTCTGTGCCAAATAGAAACAAGTAAAAAAAGCCCATCGCACGCGCACACATACACACACACATACATACGCACACACACACACACACACACGGCTTTGTAAACATTTTAGGCTACTCGCCAGATTAAGGTGTAGACCTAAACGGCACAGCAATGAAAATATGATGATGGGAGATAGCGAGAATGTTCCCTTCACCTTTTGCTTTTGGCGTGGAGTTTATGATCGACAGGGAGCCTGACATTTAGGAGCCCTGGGCTCTCATCATCGATATACTATCTGTAGCCCTCTGAAGACGGCCATGGTAGGCTGGCGTCCTCATGTGGTGGCAGAATATAAATTGTGATGTTTTTCTCGTTGAAAGGGGGATGCCTGAGAGATTATGTGGGCTACTGTAGGCCTACTGAACTACCAGCCGAGCGCCCTCAAAAAACAGCACGCACTTCGATCCCAGAGGACAGGGATGCGAGTGCCCTACACGGAGAAAAACTATAGGGGAGACAATTAAGGACGTTGGGGGTAAAACATTAGAAGCAGCTGGCCGGTGGTGCAACCTGGCTTCAGAGAATTTCGTATTATTCTGTACGTAAATCCGAGATACTCCTTTTAGGATGATATGTTACATTTCGTTTGGTATGTATTAATTTGTGGATGTCCATCACCCAGTGACGATTTTAGCTTGCAAAGCCACTACACAACAAAACACTAAACAATACATGAATTGCACTGTAACAGTGACAAACGGTGCCCACAAACTATTAAGGCCTACATAAAGCTGTCCTAACAGCAGAGCTTTATTTTCAGCAGTGAATCCTTACCGCCGCTTCACCTGGCTATCAGCGGAGCCTTGTCTGGCAGCGAAACAGTAAATTCAGCCTCATTTACTGCCTTTTTAAAAAACATAGCTGAAATGGCTGACTTGCTTAAACAAATGTGGGTTCTACTGACAATTGAGATGTACAAACTATGGCATAAGGGAACGATGAGCAAGAGGCAATCCGTAATTTCGATTAAGACATTAATGAGCGCGCTAGGATGGATGTAGTCAGTATAACTATTTGTTCAGCACTTTTGAAATGTACAGCAACATAATTCAAAACATGGGCCATTCTTACAGTATTCTCCCTGTACACCAAGTCAGAACCGTAGGATAATAAAGGGGGTATATAAGCAGACAATGAAAGCTCTTACAATATCCAATGATTACGTTTCTCTAAAATAGGATATAGGCTGCATGTGCACCACCAAATCAGAACAGTAGGCTAAATTAAGACGGGGAAAGGGACCAAATTATTAGGGTGAGGCACATGGGCTACTAACAGCTTACTACACAACATACACTTAGTATTACTTTCTTAGCTACAGTATACATATTTCCCTGGCATATTACATAATTATGCAACAGCATACAAGACATTTTTGGTTGTTCTGTGCTCACTTGAACAGGAGGGTGGCGTAGCGATCCTTCTTGTGGGCAAATTTTGTCATGACACTTTGTCATCAAAGTCTGTCATTCTCTGGATTAATAGTGCTTTCAAGACAACTGGTAACTCTGAAAAAAACAATGTTGAATCATGATGTCAATGATCTTCAGGTCGGAGCTCTAGAAAGAGGCCAGAGTTCCTGACTTGGAATTCCGAGTTGGATGACCGTTCAAAACGTATTTTCCCAGTCGGGGCTCGTTTTTTCCGAGTTCCCAGTTGTCTTGAACTCACTGAAGTCTGAGATTTCCCAGTTCCGAGTTTCCAGTTATGCTGGTTTAATATCATGGCCAATGTGTTCAACTTTTTCCTGGCCCATGGTGTAGTCTGTCAATTTATTCAACCTTTTCTGGTCCATGGTGTTGTATGTGAATGTTTATCCTTTTAAGCTTGGAAAAGAGACCCTTAAACCCAGACTCGGATCACACACCCACTCCACTGAAAAGCAGGCTAGTAATAGCTTTGAGGGCTCCTGAGTGGCGCAGCGGTCTAAGGCACTGCATTTTTAGTGTCACTACAGACACTCTGGTGTCACTACAGACACTCTGGTTCAAATCCAGGCTGTATCACAACCAGCCGTGATTAAGAGTCCCATAGGGTGGCGCACAATTGGCCCAGCTTTGTCCGGGTTTTGCTGGTGTAGGCTGTCATTGTAAATAAGAATTTGTTCTTAACTGACTTGCCTAGGAAAATAAAAACGTTTGCAGTTAGCCACTGAATCCTTCCAAACCACTCATTGTTGAATTTGTGATTTCCAATATGTTGTGTAAGGTTTATGGTCGATGAGCACCGATATGATTTATATTCATATGACAAGGATGAAAAGGATTTGCCAGTAGATTGTCAATTTAATTCATGATGATGACTGCTTGTCTAGCTTACTAGCTAAGATTTTGAAAGTATGATGTTGACCTGATCAGTCCAATCAAAGCTACGGCAGATATAACGTGATTTACATTTGAAGTGCCCATCCAAGAAGGCGCAAGGTCATTGGCCACAGATAAAATTAAGTCAAATCTATGGCAGCACAAAGGGGGCTTGAATTTTCGAGCTCTCCCAGTAGATTTTGAGTGACAGAACACTGAGCAAATCACTGTGCAACTAGAGAACATTAGCAACCCCTATGCTCCGTATTTTCCGCTGGCTGCCCCACCACCACAGAAAGCACTGAGCTAGGCTGAAACACCTGCATTTTGGAGCTGCCTTACTCAAGAAGCAAGAAAGAAACAAGATTTGACATTGTTTGCAAACTGATATGTGACACGTATTAGGGTTAGGGGTTTGGGTTAAGGTTAAGTTTAGGAGCTAGGTTAAAGGGGTAAAGTTAGGGTTAAGGTTAGGGAAAGGGTTAGCTAAAAGGGTTATGGTTAGGGTTAGTAGTTGATAAGTGGTTGCAAAGTAGTAAGTAGTTGAAAAGTTGCTAATTCGCTACAATTATCATTGATGTGATTTGAACTTGTAACCTTTGGGTAGCTGGACTTGTGTTACACACCCACCCTTCCACCCACACTACTTTCTTATTTTGTTTAAAAACCATATCAAACATAGCATACTGTATCATGCTAATTTGAGTGCCTCGAATTTATTGACAAAGCGTAGTGGTTTAAAGTAACTAAGTAAAAATACTTTGAAGTACTACTTAATTAAGTATTTTGGGGGGGGTATCTGTACTTTACTATTGATATTTTTGACAACTTTAACTTTTACTCCGCTATATTGCTAAAGAAAATATGTTATTTTTTACTTCCATACATTTTCCTTGACACCCAAAACTATTCGTTACATTTCGAATGCTCAGACAGGACAGCAATATGGTTCAAATCACGCGTATCAATAAAACGCGTTGTCGTTCCTACTGCCTCTGATCTGTCAGACCCACTTAACACAGCTACTGCGTTTGTAAAGGAAGTCTGAGTGTTGGAGTGCCCCTGGCTGTCCATAAATTAGAAAAACAAGAAACTTGTGCCATCTGGTTTGCTTAATATAAGGAATTTGATGGCATTTACTTTTACTTTTTATTTTTACTCAAGTATGACAATTGAGTACTTTTCCCACCACTGTACTAAAGTACATTTTATACCAGATACTTTTAGACTTTTACTCAAGTAGTATTTTACTCGGTGACAAACGCAAGTATCTCCATTTTGGTCAACATTTCTTGCCTCACTTGCAGTTCCCTTTTCTACCGCAAGATGACAGCATGTTCAACCTGATGGTTCACGGACATTTACTGCATTTAAGAAGTCTTTTAGGCTTTTTCAGTCATGTTTTATCGAATGTAACATTATATGTAGGCTATTTTTACTTAGAGGGAGAGATTATCTCTGTGTTTGACAGATTTGTCAAGATGTGATCCCAGTAATGGAAAAATATGTCTTGTTTCCCCAGAGAACATAACTGAAGTATTTGCCACTTCCTCTATTTGAAGTGATACATATTCGGTCCTGGAAAACTTACAAGAACGTATCTTCTACCCCTTCCAGATAGACTATTTAGACTATTATAAAGACTTTTCACCCGGCAGTGTGACATGATCATGAGTGACATTTTACATACCAGGCAAGCACAGCCTTGGGAAGATTGTGATCTGTTGCCACACCTGCATTCACCTTGATCGTGGTATAATAAGTCTTAATTCATTCTCACGTAGGTTTCACTTTCTCTCTCTCTCAATCTTTTTTTGGAATGGTCGATTCCAACACCTTTTATCAGTGTGTAGGGAAAATGTTGAATTACAAAATTAAAAGAGGAAACTGACATAGAAAGGGACAACAATCCACTGAATGACCCGATCAATCAATTTGTCAACTTTCCCCTTTCACCAGTGGCGTGTATTCATGGATGCCAAGGAAAGCCAGGCTTCCTCATCATTTGACCAATAAAAAAATAAAAAATAAAAAATAATTTATCTTTCGTCTCTCTGTGTTTTTATAATTTCCCGTAAATTCGCAAGTGTCTGAATCTCACCGGAGAAATCATCAGAGCGAGAGAAACACCGCTCCTCTGTCTCAGCATGGTTAGCCCATGCATCTGATGCTGCCTGGAACAAAAGAGTATGACATTTTGCTGCTGTCGCGTTTGATCAAATCAAATCAAATCAAGTTTATTTTATATAGCCCTTCCTACATCAGCTAATATCTCGAAGTGCTGTACAGAAACCCAGCCTAAAAGCCCAAACAGCAAGCAATGCAGGTGTAGAAGCACGGTGGCTAGGAAAAACTCCCTAGAAAGGCCAAAACCTAGGAAGAAACCTAGAGAGGAACCAGGCTATGAGGGGTGGCCAGTCCTCTTCTGGCTGTGCCGGGTGGAGATTATAACAGAACTATGCCAAGATGTTCAAAATGTTCATAAGTGACAAGCATGGACAAATAATAATCATGAATAATTTTCAGTTGGCTTTTCATAGCCGATCATTAAGAGTTGAAAATAGCAGGTCTGGGACAGGTGGCGGTTCCATAACCGCAGGCAGAACAGTTGAAACTGGAATAGCAGCAAGGCCAGGTGGACTGGGGACAGCAAGGAGTCATCATGCCCGGTAGTCCTGACGTATGGTCCTAGGTCTCAGGTCCTCCGAGAGAGAGAAAGAAAGAGAGAAGGAGAGAATTAGAGAGAGCCAAGATTTTCAAAATGTTCATAAATGACAAGCATGGTCAAATAATAATCAGGAATAAATGTCAGTTGGCTTTTCATAGCCGATCATTAAGAGTTGAAAACAGCAGGTCTGGGACAGGTAGGGGTTCCATAACCGCAGGCAGAACAGTTGAAACTGGAATAGCAGCAAGGCCAGGCGGACTGGGGACAGCAAGGAGTCATCATGCCCGGTTTGCCGTGACGTATGGTCCTAGGGCTCAGGTTCTCCGAGAGAGAGAAAGAAAGAGAGAACGAGAGAATTAGAGAGAGCATACTTAAATTCACACAGGACACTGGATAAGATAGGAGAAGTACTCCAGGTATAACCAACTGACCCTAGCCCCCCGACACATAAACTACTGCAGCATAAATACTGGAGGCTGAGACAGGAGGGGTCAGGAGACACTGTGGCCCCATCAGAAGAAACCCCCGGACAGGGCCAAACAGGAAGGATATAACCCCACCCACTTTGCCAAAGCACAGCCCCCACACCACTAGAGGGATATCTTCAACCACCAACTTACAATCCTGAGACAAGGCCGAGTATAGCCCACAAAGATCTCCACCACAGCACAAACCAAGGGGGGGCGCCAACCCAGACAGGAAGATCACGTCAGTAACTCAACCCACTCAAGTGACGCACCCCTCCCAGGGACGGCATGAAAGAGCACCAGTAAGCCAGTGACTCAGCCCCTGTAATAGGGTTAGAGGCAGAGAATCCCAGTGGAGAGAGGGGAACCGGCCAGGCAGAGACAGCAAGGGCGGTTCGTTGCTCCAGAGCCTTTCCGTTCACCTTCACACTCCTGGGCCAGACTACACTCAATCATATGACCTACTGAAGAGATAAGTCTTCAGTAAAGACTTAAAGGTTGAGACCGAGTCTGCGTCTCTCACATGGGTAGGCAGACCGTTGAATAAAAATGTTTGATTGATTGATGCCAGCAAGCATTTGGCCTCCCTTGATAAATGTTTTAAATAAAATAATTATCTAATCAGTGTTGAGCTGCGCTCAACTGTGGATTGTCCTGGTGCAGCAAAACACCTCCCAAAGGAGGCCAGTTTGGATTTGGTTTCACACCAATCAAATCACATCCTAAGCAAAATGTCATCATTGTCAGACAAACGTGTCTGTTTTTGGTCTGCTTGTGTTGATGTCCTGCAGTAGCTAGCTTGCTAAATCGGCCCTTTCCTATGCCATGGATGGAGATATGGATTTGAACTCAATTTTCTGTACAGGCCAATGATTATGATGGCGATTCTGATCTAATCATAAATTCATATATTGTGCCACAGGCCTGAGACGATTGAAGTTCAATATGTAACCTAGATGTAGCCTAGTAGGCTCACGCTAACTACCTAGCTAACTTGGCTGGTTCATTTTTGCCCATGTGAGGAAGTTAGGCTAGCAAGCATTTTAGCTAGTTAGCCTATGAAAACAAAAACTAAAAGCATACTGTATGACAGAGCCATAGACCATTTGCCAACATAAAAGAGAGGAGGATGACATTGGCGTTCAACTAGTCTACAAGTAGGGTGAGTAAACCTTTATTTTTGTGTGCACAAGCAAGCATGCACACACTGACAGAAATCAGTCCCATGAGCAACCACATGATGTTTATCAACATTGATTGGACTAAATAGTTTTTGGTATCATTATGTTTATTTCCAGTGTATTAAACTAAGCATACATGTAAGAAAGCCTGTCCCTTTATGAACTCAGTGATGATTTCACAGCTATCACAAGCTCAGTGGCGACCGGTCATTCAGGGCAGCTGTTCTGAGACCCATCTGTTTAGCTAAAAATAAATATATACAGTACTAGTAAAAAGTTTGGACACACTTATTCATTCCAGGGTTTTTCTTTATTTTTAATATTTTCTACATTGTAGAATAATAGTGAAGACATCAAAACTATGAAATAACACATATAGAATCATGTAGTAACCAAAAAAGTGTTAAGCAAATCAAGATAAATAATTTTCTTCTTAATGTGTTTGAGCCGATCAGTTGTGTTGTGATAAGGAATACAGAAGATAGCCCTATTTGGTAAAAGATCAAGTCCATATTATGGCAATAACAGCTCAAAAAAAGGAAAGAGAAATGACAGTTCATAATTACTTTAAAGACATGAAGGTCTGTCAATCCGGAAAATGTCAAGAACTTGAAAGTTTCTTCAAGTGCAGTCGCAAAAACCATCAAGTACTATGATGAAACTGGCTCTCATGAGGACTGCCACAGGAAATGAAGACTCAGAGTTACCTCTGCTGCAGAGGATAAGTTCATTAAATTTACCAGACTCAGAAATTGCAGCCCAAATAAATGCCTCACAGAGTTCAAGTAACAGACACGTCTGACCATTAACTGTTCAGAGGAGACTGTGTGAATCAGGCCTTCATGGTCGAATTGCTGCAAAGAAACCAGTACTAAAGGACACCAATAATAAGAAGAGACTCGCTTGGGCCAAGATACACAAGCAATGGACATTAGACCAGTGGAAATCTGTCCTACATATCACCTTTCACATCATCAAACAAAAGAATAGTTTATTGCATTACTTAGGCCCATCATCAGCTTGTTCAACATTGGATGATTGTAAGTAATTTTGAGATTTTTGAGATTTTTGGTACCAACCGCCGTGTCTTTGTGAGACGCAGAGTAGGTGAACAGATGATCTCCGCATGTGTGGTTCCCACCATGAAGCATGGAGGATGTGTGATTGTGTGGGGGTGTTTTGCTGATGATACTGTCAGTGATTTATTTAGAATTCAAAACACAATAACCAGCATGGCTATCACAGCATTCTGCAGCGATATGCTACATCAGATGACCTGGCCTCCACAATCACCTGACCTCAACCCAATTGAGATGGTTAGGGATGAGTTGGACCGCAGAGTGAAGGAAAAGCAGCCAACAAGGGCTCAGCATATGTGGGAACTCCTTCAAGACTGTTAGAAAAGCATTCCAGGTGAAGCAGGTTGAGAGAATGCCAAGAGTGTGCAAAGCTGTCATCAAGACAAAGGGATGACTACTTTAAAGAATCTAAAATCTCAAATATATTTTGATTTGTTTACCACTTTTTTTGGTTACTAAGAAAAACCTTTAAATCAGTGCTTTCTGTGGTGGTGGTGCATTCAGTGGAAAATATGGAGCGGCGTGATTGGCTCCGTGTTCTGTCACTCATGGGAACACTACGTCACTTCCAAATCTAAGGGTAGAGCTCAAAAATTCAAGCTCCATGGGTGCTGCCATAGAGTTACATTAGAAGTGTCCATCCAAGAAGGCTCAAGGTCATTGGCAACAGATAAAATGACTTCAAATCATGTTATATCTAAAGTAGCTTTGATTGGGCTGATCATGTTAACATCATGCTTTCAAAATCTTAGCTAGCAAGCTATCAGTCAACATCATGAATCAATTCGACAATTCTTTTTAATCCTTGTCATATGAAAAGAAAGTGAGCACAGCACAACAAGATGAGTCCATTTTCTTTTACTGTAACTAAGAAAGTAATACTAAGTGTATGTTGTGTAGTAAGCTGTTTAGTAGCCCATGTGCCTCACCCTAATAATTTGGTCCCTTTTCCCCTCTTAATTTGTTCTTACTGTTCTGACTTGGTGGTGCACATGTAGCCTATAGCCTGTTTTAGAGAAATGTAATCATTGAATATTGTAAGAGCTTTCATTGTCTGCTTATATACCCCCTTTATTTATCTTACGGTTCTGACTTGGTGTACAGGGAGAATACTGTAAGAACGGCCCATGTTTTGTTGCTGTACAGTTCAAAAGTGCTGAACAAATAGTTATATTGGCTACACCGGTCCTAGCTCACTCATTAATATCTTAAATCTAAATGACGGATTTCCTCTTATCCACTCGTCATCCCTTCATGCCATAGTTTGTACATCTCAATTGTCAGTAGAATCCACATTTGTTTAAGCAAGTCAGCCATATCAGCTATGCTTTTTTTAAAGGTAGTAAATGAGGCTGAATGAACTGTTTCGCTGCCATACAAGGCTCCGCTGATAGGCAGGTGTAGCAGTGGTAAGGTGTTGGGACAGCTTTATGTAGACCCTAACAGTTTGTGGGCACCATTTGTCACCGTTATAGTGCAATTAATGTATTGTTTAGTGTTGTGTTGTGTAGTGGCTCTGCTGGCATGCATGTAAAAAATGTTTTGGTAGTTTGCCCCACTAACATTTTCATGCTAAAAGTGTTTAGTTCATTACCAAGTGAAGCTCACCACCTACTGCTGTGAAAACAAATCTCAGTTTTTTGACATTATTTCCTTTCTGACCAATTCATTCATCACTGTGTGTGAATACCAGAACTGTAAGGAATATGTTTTCTCCCTGTTTTACTGACGAAGTTGTCAATAGTTTAAGAATATTTTCATCATTATTACAGCATTATGTATCTCCTTTTAATGCTACTTATCTATCATTGTTAGCTGGGAAGTCTGATGTTGCTAGCTACTTTCAGTCATTGGATTATTATAACAGATGAGAGCTGTATATCTTGTTTTGTTATTGCTAAATTAATGTGCCTTATCTTAGTATTGATGCCATTGAATTAATGTTTATTATTTCTAGACCACATCTTGTATGGATAAATGGACAGTTAATTGGATAATCACAGCTGAGTGACATGGTACAGAATTGCAAACATTGTTAATGTCCAATCAACATTAAATAACCATAAACGGAGGAACTGCCTCTCTCACCATCTCCCTAATAGGAGTAGAATCTCCATATCTTCACCTACTCAATCATTGTATCAATTCCAGAGACATCACCCTTTAATTCCTGGTCCTTTAGAGTCGGATTTAGTAAACCACCCGAAGATATGGATCCAACACATATGGACGCACAGAGAGAAAGACATCCTCCAGCTCACCTGAGTGATTATGCTGTTGAACATCTCCCTCACAAGGAACAACGCCTATCCACAACTCAGGCACACCCTGATTAAGAAGAAGGAGTAGTCGAGTGGACATCCGATCAGAGAGGAGTGCACCAGCTCCAAATACAGTGCCCGCTCATCGGTGAGCCGCTTCCCAAAATTATCCGACCTCCAAGCAGCTTTGTAGGAGTAAAGAATGAAGCTCATGGAGTTTAATGACCTACAACGTCAGCTAGAGCAAGATCACAACGTTGACGTAGAGTTTCGACGCATAGCAGCCGAAGCCAGAGAAGCTCATTGACAACAGGAAGAAGCTCAGCGCCGTCAGGAGGAAGCTCATCGGGCCGAGAAGCAATAGCTACACAACTGAACAGGCAGCAGCATCTACAGAAGGAAGCTAATGAGCTAGTGCTAGCCAAGCTTGTCACATCCTTTCTTAAAGCATCGTCTGATGAATCATGTGACAGCTTTGCACAACCACAACACGCCAACCTAGGAGAAAGAGGCAGAGCCTTTGAAGACTCACATCATCTTCTCCCTGCCTACCCGTGGCACTGTGGTTACTTACCCAGCTCCAGCTCCCGTGGTTCTGCACCCAGCTCCAACTCCCTTGGTTCTGCACCCTGCTCCAGCTCCTGTGGTTCCGCACCCAGCTCCAGCAGTTCCGCACCCAGCTCCAGCTCCTGTGGTTCTGCACCCAGCTTCAGCTCCTGTGGTTCTGCACCCAGCTTCAGCTCCTGTGGTTCTGTAACCTGCTCCAGCTCCTGTGGTTCCGCACCCAGCTCCAGATTCCTTGGTTCCATACCCCGGACCAGCACTTGTGGCTCCATACACAGGACTAGCACCTGCGGCTCCATACCTCGGACCAGCACCTGCGGCTCCATACCCCGGACCAGCATCCGCAGTGCCACATCCTGCACCAGAATTTACACCATACCCTGTTCCAGGTGAACCCTACTTATCTGGGGGACAAAGCATGCCTTATCCAGTTCCAGCAGCACCAGGCTTCCATCCAGACTTAGGCATACACTATCCCAATCCAGCAGCACCATATCCTGCCCCAGGACAGATAGCACCCTTCTCGGAGCCTGCTCCACCACCTGGCACGGTTCAGCTGATTGCCTCATCATACGTCATGCCGAAGTTGTCGTTGCCCTACTTTGAGAGCGGTAGAGAGAGTGACTTTGCCCTCCTCAAGATGGCTCTAGATTACCTGATGAGCAGTCACAGACACCTAAACGAGCGCTATAAGTATCAAGTTCTGAAACTACAGAGTGCAGTCCAGCTTGCTAAGGCCTACATTCATGGCCCGAGACCTTACACTGCTACCTTACAATCGCTGCAGGGAAAGTACGGTCAGCCCCGCCAACTTGTCCAGTGTGAGCTAGCCACCATCTTAAACTCCCCCGCCGTAAAGTTTGGAGATGCAGAAGCCTTCGACACCTTTGCCCTG
This sequence comes from Salvelinus alpinus, assembly GCF_045679555.1. Lineage (NCBI taxonomy): Eukaryota > Metazoa > Chordata > Actinopteri > Salmoniformes > Salmonidae > Salvelinus > Salvelinus alpinus. The sequence goes on along the minus strand of NC_092105.1, from coordinate 40,173,974 downwards.
TCTATCCACTCACTGGTAGGCATGCTCAGGACCCTTGAGGGGCAGAACGGCTATGAGCTCAGATGTGAATCCTATGTCGACCGGCTTTTGAGCAAGATCCCACAGAGCTACCGGGATGAATTCGTTGAGTATTGCTTTGATCGCGTCATCCTCAGGACTGGCACAGACCAGATGTACACCCAACACGACTTGGCAGCCTGGTTTCAGAAGAAGTCCCAGGCTAAGCGCATATCAAGCAGAGCCATTCAAGAAAGACCACCGTGTCTTCACGAGACAGAAGGAGAAATCTGCTTCAAACCTTTTCAACGCAAGTGAAGATCCAAACCCCAAGGAGCCTGCTCAATCCAAGGAGAAATCCAATCCCAAGCCATACTGTCCCCACTGTGACAATAAAGAACACTTTCTCAACTAATGTGAAGAGTTCAAGAAGCTGAACACAGGACAGATCGTCAAGTGGATAAAGAATGGAAAAAGGTGTTGGAAGTGCGGACGATCCAAAGCTGATTTCTTGCACCCTCAGACAACCTTACAAGACATGTAAAGAGCAGCACCTAATGATCTTTCATGACGCCATACAGGAAAACCAGAAAAGCGTGCTCATGGTGTGTGTCCCTACGACCAATGTTTACCTGGACAGAACAAAACCAATTGGTAAAAGTAATGTGGAATTTCGTGAAGGTTTTACTTCATAATGGAGACAGAGCCCTGAAGACGCTTGGAGTGTAACATCGTCCTGCCACAGTCTGTTCAACAAGTAAACCTCACTTCTGAGCTTGAGACCCTCACCCTCACCCAAGTACAATGGCTAGCCTCAAGTCGTTATATATTATATTTTTTCTTGTGCATTTTGCTATTTTGCTATTTGCCTCATGACTCATGCATGCTTTGTTGACTATGAACTTTCTTTACCCAACCGTGGGACAGACTATGTTTGTTCCCACACTTGGGACTCTGACTCTCTATTGGTTAAACTGACTTTTGGCCTCCCATCCCATTGTAACCACCTCTCGCCGGCTTTGTAATCATGCTACCTGATGAAATTGCTGTACAATATGATCTTGTTGCCACCTGATGCACATTCAGATGTCATAAATCAGCACTGCAGAGCTCTCCCTGTCCTATGCCGTGCCTTGATTGTATTACTGTTGAAGATATCTGGAAATGTGCATGTACACCATGGCCCATCTACCCAATTCTGACTTGTGCGCTGATATCTGCTTCACTGATTTCTGGTTTTGTAAAAGCCTGGGTTTTCTGCACGTTAACACTAGAAGCTTATTACCTAAAATGAATCAATTGAAAGTGTGGGTTCACAGCTCCAATCCAGATGTGTTTGTCATTACTGAGACGTGGTTAAGGAAGAGTGTTTTGAATACTGATGTTAACCTTTTTGGTTATAGCCTTTTTCGGCAAGACATGGGGGAATGGCAATCTTTACCAAGGATCACCTGCAGTGCTCGGTTGGCTCCACCAAGTCTGTCCCCAAACAATTTGATTTGTTGGTATTAAGTATTACACTTTCAAATAGCTCTTTGTTGACTGTTGCTGGGTGCTATCGTCCTCCATCAGCACCGGCCTGTACCCTACCTGCCCTAAACTCTCTCCTGGCCACTTACACTAAGTCTGAATTTGTCCTGCTAGGTGACCTAAACTTAAACCACCTGACCAAGTCCTAAAGCAATGGGACTCCCTAAATCTTTCTCAGATTATTACCAATCCCACAAGGTATGACTCCAAACACCCAGAAAAGGCTACTCTTCTTGATGTTATCCTCACAAATAATCCTGATAGGTATCAGTCTGATGTTTTCTGTAATGACCTTAGTGATCACTGTTTTACAGCCTGTGTTTGTAAAGGCTGCTCAGTGAAACAACCTGTCCTGATTTGTCATAGACGCTTGATAAAAAACTTTAATGAGCAAGCCTTCCTTCATGAACTGGCCTCTGTTAAATGGTATAGAATCAGCATGATCCCCTCTGTCGAAAACGCTTGGATCTTGTTTTTTTATATTTTCAGTGGTATTGTTGACAAACACGCCCGCATAAAGAAAATGAGAATTAAAACAGGTTCAGCCCCTGGTTCGACCATGATCTTGCAGGTCCACTCCACCTCAAGAATTGCATTTGGCGAAAGGCTCGGTACACGCATACTCAGGCTGACTGGCTCTCGTTCAGGCAAATGAGAAATAAGTGCACTCAGGCTATCCGGAAGGCCAAAGTTAGTTACTTTAAGGAGCAGTTCTCTCTCTGAGGGTCTAACCCCAAGAAGTTCTGGAAAATGGTTAAAGACCTGGAGAATAAACCATCCTCCTCAGAGCTGCCCATGTCCCTTAAAGTTGATGATGTGGTTGTTACTGACAAGAGGCACATGGCTGAGCTCTATAATCACCACTCATTAAGTCAGGATTCATATTTGACTCAGCTATGCCTCCTTGCCCGTCCAACATTTCCTAATCTCCCACCCCTTCTAATGCAACTATCCCTGATGCTTCTCCATCTTTTTCCTCTGCCCCGCTACAAAGTTTCTCCCTGCAGGCAGTCACTGAGTCTGAGGTGCTAAAGGAGCTCCTTAAACTTGACCCCAAAAAAACATCTGGATCAGATGGTTTAGACCCTTTCTTCTTTAAGGTTGCTGCCCCTATCTTCGCCAAGCCTATCTCCGAACTTTTTTAACCTGTCTCTCCTTTCTGGGGAGGTTCCCATTGCTTGGAAGACAGCCACGGTTCATACTTTATTTAAAGGGGAGATCAAGCTGATTCTAACTGTAATAGGCCTATTTCTATTTTGCCCTGTTTATCAAAAGTGTTGGAAAAACTTGTCTGTAATCAACTGACTGGCTTTCTTGATGTCTATAGTATTCTCTCTAGTATGCAATCTGGTTTCCGCTCAGGTTATGGATGTGTCACTGCAAACTTAAAGGTCCTCAATGATGTCACCATGGCCCTTGATTCAAAGCAATGTTGTGCTGCTATTTTTATTGACTTGGCCAAAGCTTTTGATACGGTAGACCATTCCATTCTTGTGGGCCGGCTAACGAGTATTGGTGTCTATGAGGGGTCTTTGGCCTGGTTTGCTATCTCTCTCTTTCAAATTGTGCAGTGTATTAAGTCAGAAAATCTGCTGTCTCAGCCACTGCCTGTCACAAAGGGACTACCCCAAGGCTCAATCCTAGGCCCCACACTCTTCTCAATTTACATCAACAACATAGCTCAGGCAGTAGGAAGCTATCTCATCCATTTATATGCAGATGATACAGTCTTATACTCAGCTGGCCTGGATTTTGTGTTAAATGCTCTACAACAAAGCTTTGTTAGTGTCCAACAAGCTTTCTCTGCCCTTCAGAAAACATCCAAAACAAAGGTTGTGTGGTTTGGTAAGAAGAATGCCCCTCTCCCCACAGGTGTGATTACTACGTCTGAGGGTTTAGAGCTTGAGGTAGTCACCTCATACCAGTACTTGGGAGTATGGCTAGACAGTACACTATCCTTCTCTCAGCACATATCAAAGCTGCAGGCTGAAGTTAAATCTAGATTTGTTTTCCTCTATCATAATCGCTCCTCTTTCACCCCAGCTGCCAAACTAACCCTGATTCAGATGACCATCCTACCCATGCTATATTAGAGAGACATCGTTTATAGATCGGCAAGTAAGGGTGCTCTCGAGCGGCTAGATGTTCTTTACCATTCAGCCATCAGATTTGTCACCAATGCTCCTTATAGGACACATCACTGCACTCTGTACTCCTCTGTATACCCGTCGCAAGACCCACTGGTTGATGCTTATTTATAAACCCTCTTAGGCCTCACTCCCCCTGATCTGAGATATCTACTGCAGCCCTCATCCTCCACATACATCACCCATTCTGCCAGTCACATTCTGTTAAAGGTCCCGAAAGCGCACACATCCCTGGGTCGCTTGTCTTTTCAGTTTGCTGCAGCTAGCGACTGGAACGAGCTGCAACAAACACTCAAACTGGACAGTTTTATCTCAATCTCTTAATTCAAAGACTCAATCATGGACACTCTTGCTGACAGTTGTGGCTGCTTTGCGTGATGTATTGTTGTCTCTACCTTCTTGCCCTCTGTGCTGTTGTCTGTGCCCAATAATGTCTGTACCATGTTTTGTGCTGCTACCATGTTGTTGTCATGTGTTGCTGCCTTGCTATGTTGTTGTATTAGGTCTCTCTTTATGTGGTGTTGTCTCTCTTGTCGTGATATGTTTTTTGTCCTAAATTTATATTTTGTTTATATATGTTTTTTAAATCCCAGCCCCTGTCCCCGCAGAAGGCCTTTTGCTAGGCCGTCATTGTAAATAAGAATTTGTTCTTAACTGACTTGCCTAGTTAAATAAAGGTTAAATAAAAAATAAAAAACAAGGTGCCTCAGTTAACTTTAATGTCCCCCCCCTGCTGAAACATTTCAAGAAGTATCAGATACTTCAGGCACTCACCAAAGACAACGTAGGCCTTTCCGAACATTACTACCCAGTAGCAGCACTCCAAAGGCGATACGACTACCTCCGTAAGCTGCCTTTGCCACCGGTGGACTAAGCTCAACCTCTGCTGCTGATTGGTTCAGACATGCCTCACATCCTGATACCCATACAGCCAGTGTGTACAGGCCCACCTTGTGGACCCATTGCCGTCCACATCGAACTTGGCTGGTCATTCCCTACTAGCTATGTCCACACAGCACCAGCTGAACAACAGTACCTGCTTACCACTACTGTTTCGCCTTCGGCTGAGCTCTTCAGGGACATGGAGCGACTTTGGCTGATCGATACCCTTCCCTATGTGAGTGAGAAGCTGGCAATCGAAACAAGACCAGCAAGTCATGACACTTTCCAGACGTCCACTTCTAGGATAGAAGTTGATGGCGTTCAGTGCTACGCTACATCCCTGCTTTGACGAGTAAATTATGCAACTCTCCATGCTCCAAAGGAAGCTGTACTGTCAAGCCTCCATAGCATGGAGCGAAGACTCACCAAAGACCCAAAATGCGCCGAGTTGTACTGCCAGGAGATCAAGAAGCTGCAGATGGCAGGCTACGGGTCACTTGTGCCACCTGAGGTAGCTGAACAATCTACTGAGGTCTGGTTTATACCCCACCATATTGTACATCACAGTGGAAAGGATAGCATTGTGTTTAACTGTTTGTTCTAGCATAAAGGACAGTCGCTCAATGACCTTCTCCTCGCTGGACCAACCTTGGGACCATCCATGCTCGGTGTCCTCCTCAAATTCCGTGAACATGCTGTAGTTGTAAGTGGTGACATCAAAGGCATGTTTCATCAGATCCGCATCTTACCAGCTGACAAACTGGTGCTACGCTTCATCTGCTGGAACATGCCAAGAACTGAAGATCCGAACAACTATGAGTGGCAGTTCTTGCCATTCGGCACGACTTGTAGTCCAAGTTCTACCATCTATTTTCTGCAGCATCATGTTCAGAACAACGTAGGAGCCAACCAAGAGCTTGTGAAGTCAGTCGAGGAGTCATTCTACGTGGACAACTGCCTTCGAAGCATCCCCTCTGCTGATGAAGAAAGAAACCTTGTTAATGAACTGCGGCAGTTGCTCCATACTGGAGGCTTTGAGATACGCCAGTGGGCTAGCAATGTACCAGCTGTCATTAAGCACATACCGCCTGAGGCCAGATCAGAAAGCAGCAAACTGTGGCTTTCCGAAAGTAGCATGGCTCTCCAGGAACCAACCCTGGGGCTACATTGGAACTGCCTCAGAGATTCCTTGGGATACAAGGAGAGCTCCAAACCTACAATGAGTATTATCTACATCATGCTTTACTGTCACTACGACCCACTAGGCTACATCGCGCCTTTCACAATCCGAGCCAAGATACTTGTCCAGGACCTGTGGAAAGAAGGGATAGGTTGGGATGACTCCATTCAGCATCAGAGACTGCTGGACAGATGGCTTGTCTGGAAACAAGCGATTCCTGGTCTTGTCCAGATGGAACTCCCCAGAACTTACACACCACGATATGCTGACAACCCAAAGCTGACCAGAGACCTCCACATATTCAGTGATGCATCAGAGAGAGCCATATGGCTCTGTTGCCTGCATGCGGACTGTGGATGACCAGAAGCAGGTACACATTTCCTTCATTCTGGCCAGATTTAGCATTGCGCCAAAGGATCAACTGTCGATGCCACGCTTGGAGCCGAGTGCTGCACTCACTGGGGCTCAGCTGGCCAGTGTCCTCCAAGATGAATGGGGCAGCCGGGTCCACTCTCCAGTTCACCCAGCAAAGCAGCAGATTACATAGCTGCAGAAAACCCCCTCCTGAAGCAAGCTCAGATGAGTTTGTTTCCTGTCAAACCGGTCTATACCTTCTAACAGTTGTCTGGGTCCCTTGTCTCCTGAGTACGATAAGGATTCAGGACTACTTAGAGTTGGTGGTACACCTCGCAGAGCATCTGGAGATGGATGCTATGCACCCCATCATCTTGGATCCACATCATCAGTTGACCAAGCTACTCATTCAAGATTTCGACGAGACTCTCCTCCATCCCGGCCCAGAGAGGGTTCTGGCGGAACTGCGCTGTAGATACTGGATTCTACAGGGAAGGGAGGCCATCCAGAAGTTTCAGCACACCTGTTTGCAATGCCAAAGATGGTGCGCCAAACCTGAATTTCCTAAGATGGCGGACCTACCTCATGCGACTGTACAAGCCACCCTTCTACTCTACCGGAGTGGATTGTTTCGGACCATTCAACATAAAATCGGTTGTCGCAATGAAAAGAGATGGGGCATCGTCTACAAATGCATGACCAGCCGCTGCACCCACCTGGACCTCCTGGAGAGTCTGGACGCTGATACCTTCCTGATGTCTTTAAGACGCTTCATTGCACATCGAGGCAAACCTTTTTAGCTTCTTTCGGACAATGGTATTAACTTCGTTGGAGGAGACCGAGAACTGCTAGAGGCCTTCAAAGCGATGGCACCCCACCTGAAGGAACAATTGGAACAGAGGATAACGGATCAACCCACCAAGCGCTCCTCACTTTAGTGGAATGTGGGAACGTGCTCTCAAGGTCATACTCAAGGAGCAGACAGTCACTGGAACCGTGCTCTGTACTGTGCTTACCGAATTGGAGGGAATCTTGAATGCTAAACCTCTCGGGTACATCTCCTCCGATGTCGCGGACCCAGATACCATCACACCGAGCCTCATACTCATGGGACGCTACGACGCATCACTTCCTCAGGTTTTGTATGACTGCAATGACATCCTAGGGAAACACTGCTGGAGGCATAGCCAAGTGCTTGCCGATCACTTTTGGTCCCAGTTCGTTCGCTATTACTTTCCAAGTCTACAGGAAAGACAGAAGTAGAGGAAGGATGGAAGGGAACTTACCGTGGATCAAGAGGTTCTCATCACGGACCCTCAGCTCCCTCGAGCTCTCTGGCCTGTTAGGAAGGTGACTCATACTTACCCTTGAGCTGATGGACGTATTCGGACTGCTGCCATCCAGGTCAAGGGTCGGACTTACCTACGACCAGTGGCCCGGCTGGTGCAGCTCCCAGCCATCCTTGATGATGATGCAGAAGAACCTTTCACCAAGAACAGACTTTCCATCTTGTTAGAATGTCATAGCAGACATTTGGTGTGGCTGTGTAAAGTGTGTCCCTTTAAAAAACTCAGTGATGATCTCACAGCTATCACAAGCTGGCAGAGTGTTCAGTTCATTACCAAGTGCAGCTCGCCGCCTACTGCTGAGAACATAAATCTCAATTTTTGGACATTATTTCCTTTCTGACCAATTTATTCATCACTGTGCGTGAATACCAGAACTGCATGTAAAGTTGACGTTTTCCCCCTGTTTTACTGACAAAGCATTCAATAGTTTAAGAATATTTTTGTCATTATTACAGCATTATGTATCTCGTTTTATGCTAGCTACAGTTGAAGTCGGAAGTTTACATACACCTTAGCCAAATTCATTTAAACTCAGATTTTCACAATTCCTGACATTTATTCAGAGTAAAAGTTTACATGCACTCAATTAGTATTTGGTAGCATTGCCTTTAAATTGTTTAACTTGGGTCAAACGTTTCGGGTAGCCTTCCACAAGCTTCCCACAATAAGTTGGGTGAATTTTGGCCCATTCCTCCTGACAGAGCTGGTGTAACTGAGTCAGGTTTGTAGGCGTCCCTACTCGCACACGCTTTTTCGGTTCTGCCCACAAATTTCCTATGGGATTGAGGTCAGGGCTTTGTTATGGCCAGCCATTTTGCCACAACTTTGGAAGTATGCTTGGGGTCATTGTCCATTTGGAAGACCCATTTGCGACCAAGCTTTAACTTCCTGACTGATGTCTTGACATGTTGATTCAATATATCCACATAATTTCCTGCCTCATGATATCATCTATTTTGTGAAGTGCACCAGTCCCACCAGCTTCACAGTTGGGATGGTGTTCTTCGGCTTGCAAGCCTCCCCCTTTATCCTCCAAATATAACAATGGTCATTATGGCCAAACAGTTCTATTTTTGTTTCATCAGACCAGAGGACATTTCTCCAAAAAGTACGATCTTTGTCTCCATGTGCAGTTGCAAACCGTAGTCTGGCTTTTTTTATGGCGGTTTTGGAGCAGTGGCTTCTTCCTTGCTGCGTGGTCCCATGGTGTTTATACTTGCATACTATTGTTTGTACAGATGAACGTGGTACCTTCAGGCGTTTGGAAATTGCTCTCAAGGATGAAACAGAATTGTGGAGGCCTACAATTCTTTTTCTGAGGTCTTGGCTGATTTCTTTTGATTTTCCCATGATGTCAAGCAAAGAGGCACTGAGTTTGAAGGTAGGCCTTGAAATACATCCACAGGTACACCTCCAATTGACTCAAATGATGTCAATTAGCCTATCAGAAGCTTCTAAAGCCATGACATAATTTTCTGGAATTTTCCAAGCTGTTTAAAGGCACAGTCAACTTAGTGTATGTAAACTTCTGACCCACTGGAATTGTGATACAGTGAATTATAAAAGAATCTGTCTGTAAACAATTGTTGGAAAAATGACTTGTTTCATGCACAAAGTAGATGTCCTAACCGACTTGCCAAAACTATAGTTTGTTAACAACACATTTGTGGAGTGTTTGAAAAACGAGTTTTAATGACTCCAACCTAAGTGTATGTAAGCTTCCGACTTCAACTGTATCTAACATTGTTAGCTACATTTTCGGCTGTCATTGTTAGCTTGTTAGTCTGATGTTGCTAGCTACTTGTATTTTCGTTTCAGTCATTGGATTATTATAACAGATGAGACCTGTATATCTTGTTTTGTTATTGCTAAATGAATGTGCCATATCTTAGTATTTATGCCATTGTATTCATGTTTATTATTTCCAGACCACATCTTGTATGGATAAATGGACAGTTAATTGGATAATCACAGCTCGGTGACATGGCACAAAATTGCAAACATTGTTAATGTCCAATCAACATTAAATAACCCTAAACGGAGGAACTGTCACTCTCACTGTCTCTCTAACAAGAGTACAATCTCCATAACTTAATTTACTCAATCATTGTATAAATTCCAGAGGCATCACCCTCTAATTCAATATATAGCCTTGTTGATTTGATTATGTTTAAATGTTGAAGTTGAAATAGTGCTTGAATAGCGGAGGCAGTGCTCCTGTTGTCTTTGTGCTGACTTGCAGTAGCTCTGTGGTTCTAAATTAGGAGTTGTTTAGTAAACTGTCAAAAACATTAACTTGCTTGACCATGCTGCAGGTCATATAACTGTTACTTGTAATATTTGCTTTGTCGACTTCACAGGACAGATGTTGCTCTCCAGTTTTGTGATTTAAACAAACCTATTTGTAGTTGAATTTATTCCTCCACTGTGTGACTGTTGTCTTTTTGTTGTCACGCCCTTATTGTATATCAAGGTGGCGTATGAATAAATGGGTTATAGAGCAAATAACACAAATATCACAACATAGGTTGTAATATGGCTTTTTTTTATTAGCTTGGCTTCCCCAGTGATTTTATCAACGCACCGCTACTGCCTTTCACTTCATATTTACCTACTCAGAAAATGTCCAATTTGCACTTTGCATTGAAAACGTAAAAAGGCATAATATGGTTACATTGTAAATAGAAATAAAAATAAAGAAATAAGTTAACAGGAAAATGAGATTCAATAAGCCATACACATGCTCTTCTGTTGCCAGGTTACCTCTGACCTGGCAGTCTGCTGTGGTGGACATGGTCAGTTTGAGTTTTCCTGGTCTCAGAGCCAGGCTGCTGGGATCTCTCTTCCACACATATTGAGGGGAGATACAGTCTGCCCATTGTTTCCAGGGACACAGCACTCCATTCCCAGGCTGGACCGATGGGGACTGCCTGTCACAGCCAATTAAGGATCTCCACAGTCTCACTGCACTCAGCCAGCAACAACCTAATAGTCCATGGCCAGAATGAGCTGCTTCCGTGCAGTTAGAGTAGGAGCCTTGAAGTTGATCTGTTTCAGTATGACTTGATGTTTTACTAAAGATATACATTTGGGTTTGTTCTTTGAAATAAGCATACATCTAGAAAAAACTATTGCGACCTATTAAATGGTTATGAGTAGTCTCGACTACGTTTCCTACATTTAAGTGGCTAATTAGTTTAATATGTGCTCCATACAAATTCATTTATTTATTGATGTGTTGGGGGTTGAGATTCAACAAGCGGAAATAGACTGACAAGGTGTTTTCAGCCAGGACAGTGATCATAAAGTAGTCTGGAGTGAAAAGATTAGCAGTTATCACTCCTACTACTCTCCTCTGCTTGGCACTGTGTGAAGAGGTGACAGCTGAGTCTTGGCTGTGTGCCACGAGAGTGCCCCTGGAATAGATCCGCCCATTGTCTCAACATCTGTTTTGTCTCGGGAAGCTAGCTAACAAGGCACAGGGTGCAAATACTTGGCATGGAAAACATAAATACTGTCAGAAGCTGTTAAAAGGAGCAGATAGGCACTGGGAATGCGTGAGTCATCACTTTCAGATTGCAGAATGGTGGGATTTCACACAGCCATGACACTATCTCAGTGTTGTCTTACCCTACATGGGGATTATTTACAGGACTGGAGCTACTACACGACTACTCTTCTCACTACTACCTTAAGGACAATAGAGGTTTCGGGTGGCACCCACTACTCAACATTTACCATCCTGATTCTCATGCTCAGAGTTAATAGTTCTGTATTGTACGGTCCTGGTTGTATTGAACTTATTGATTTAGCTGTTTTTCTGAGTTTTTCCCTTCACTGCTGTGCTCCAGCATGGCGCAGTGGATCTTCTCAGTGTTAACTGAAATGAGGATAATGACAAGAGACAAGAAGCAGGTGCCAAGGCCGTCTAGAACAATCATGTTTCAACCCTGTGCTCGTAACCCTCCTTGACCCAAGGAGAAGCTCACTAACCAGTCTGGTTTGAATGTCTGTGATGATCTTTGCCACAATGACTATCGTTTTAGTTGGATTGCAGCACTAACCTGACAGTATCCATCTCCCATGTGTTTCATTCTGATTTTGAGAATGGGGTTACAATGTGTTGACGTAATAAGAAACAGTTTGAAAATCTGCTGCTGGTAAGTAGAACAGATAGCTGCAGGGAGATTTCAATTAACAGGCTTTTTCCAGATGTATTGTTTCAATGGCTGAGAAAAATTGACCTTTCTTGATTGGATGTTTTTCTTTGGCCAATTCACATGCTGTACTGACTTCCTATTGGATCTGTTATAGGATAAAAGCCTGAAATCATGTCTAATAGAAGCACTTCTCTTTTTTGCTGCATTATCAATAATTGAATGCTTAAAATGCTCATATATTATGTATTACTGTGTAAGTCAATAGGGAATGTTAGCAAAGATGGCTGACAATATTTAAAATATTTTTTTTAAGCAAATGTCATTGCCACATTGAGTTGATGTGTTTTATATGTCTTGGTGTGAATGGGCATTTATAAATAACTGTGTTAGTGTGTGTTTTATTTTGACTTTATTATTCTCTTCTAAATACTCCTGAAGACACAACAAGACCAGACAAGGTTGCTGTGCTCTGTTATCCTCTAACGTCTTGGTTATGCTGATAACAGGGTCATATTCCTCTCTTTCTCTGCCTCTGCCTCTGTCTGTCTGTCTGTCTGTCTGTCTGTCTGTCTGTCTGTCTGTCTGTCTGTCTGTCTGTCTGTCTGTCTGTCTGTCTGTCTGTCTGTCTGTCTGTCTGTCTGTCTGTCTGTCTGTCTGTCTGTCTGTCTGTCTGTCTGTCTGTCTGTCTGTCTGTCTGTCTGTCTGTCTGTCTGTCTGTCTGTCTGTCTGTCTGTCTGTCTGTCTGTCTGTCTGTCTGTCTGTCTGTCTGTATCTCTGTCTCTCTCTCTCTCTCTGTCCTTTTTACTAATACACACAGCACACAATCTGTACAATCAAGGCAAAGCAATGGAGTCTATATCTTCCTCTCACCCCCCTGCATTCCCACCCACAACCTCACTCTCTGACTCCATGTAGCTCTCACTGCCCTCACTGGCACAACAACACATTCCTGCCCTATCTTCACCTACCTCTGCTACTTTAGAGCCTCATACAAGAGCCTACCGCAGGTAGGTTGTAGTTCTGTATGATGCAAAATGGTTACAAACAGGTTTCAGTAGTTAAACATCAGCTGGTATTGATACTTGCTGTTAGCAATCAAAGTTCAGACAACAGGATGTCAATGTGACAGATAACCACTTTTGACCACTAGAGATGATCTATACATTCTACTTGAGTGTCCAACATATCCCAGCAAGTTCCATGTCACTGTGCCTCAACTGGAGGTGTAAAAGCTGTTTGAAGCAGGCAACACTTGAGAAACTTTAGCTGGACACGTAGTTTCTGGAGAAAATAAATGGCTTGGCCTGATTCCATGGCATCCCAATTTGCCCTGGATTGATTTGAGCACTCCAAGTGGGAGAGTTGCTGTTGTGATCACACCTCAGACACCAGTGGGGAATTAGCCCTCCTAGTGGGCAATGGAGCTGCATGGGAACACAATCATGCTAACAATCTCTTCCAGATGTCGTCCACCACTCCCAGCGGCGCAGGCAGAAATTGCTGTGTGGCTGGACATAAGTAAAAGTGGCTGGGTCAACATTTTCCAGCCCTGACATATTTAGTTGAAAATTAATGCAATCACATTGCATAATTTAACACATAACACATCATAAATGTGACCAAATACACCACAAACAAGCCCGTTATTATTGCCAAGTAGGCAGCGCAACTACACAACTGCTTACAACAACACCACTGACAAAACAGTACAATAGTAACAGTAAACAAACATAATGAAATATAACACAAACATGCATGAGAGCACCAGCTGTTCCAGAAGACTGTGTGATCACGCTCTCCGCAGCTGATGTAAGACCTTCAAACAGGTCAACATTCACAAGGCCGCAGGGCCAAACGGATTACCAGGACGTGTACTCTGAGCATAAGCTGACCAACTGGCAAGTGTCTTCACTGACATTTTCAACCTTTCCCTGTCCGAGTCTGTAATACCAACATGTTTTAAGCATACCACCATAGTGCCTGTGCCCAAGAACACTAAGGTAACCTGCCTAAATGACTACCGACCCGTTGCACTCATGTCTGTAGCCATGAAGTGCTTTGAAAGGCTGGTCATGGCTCACATCAACACAATTATCCCAGAAACCCTAGACCCACTCCAATTTGCATACCGCCCCAACATATCCACAGATGATGCATCTCTATTCCACTCCACACTGCCCTTTCCCACCTAGACAAAAGGAACACCTATGGGAGAATGCTATTCATTGACTACAGCTCAGCATTCAACACCATAGTGCTCTCAAAGCTCATCAATAAGATAAAGACCCTGGGACTAAACACCTCCCTCTGCAACTGGATCCTGGACTTCCTGACGGGCCGCCCCCCCCAGGAGGTAAGGGTAGGTAACAACCCATTCGCTACGCTGATCGTCAACACAGGGGCCCCTCAGGGGTGCGTGCTCAGTCCCCTCCTGTACTCCCTGTTCACTCATGACTGCACGGCCAGGCACGACTCCAACACCATCATTAAGTTTGCCTAAGACACAACAGTGGTAGGCCTGATCACCGACAACGATGAGACAGCCTATAGGGAGGAGGTCAGAGACCTGGCCGTGTGGTGCCAGGACAACAACCTCTCCCTCAACTTGATCAAGACAAAGGAGATGATTGTGGACTACAGGAAAAGAGGACCGAGCACGCCCCCATTCTCATTGACGGGGCTGCAGTGGAGCAGGTTGAGAGCTTCAAGTTCCTTGGTGTCCACATCAACAAACTAACATGGTCCAAGCACACCAAGACGGTCATGAAGAGGGCACGACAAAACCTATTCCCCCTCAGGAGACTGAAAAGATTTGGCATGGGTCCTCAGATCCTCAAAATGTTCTACAGCTGCACCATCGAAAGCATCCTGACTGGTTGCATAACTGCCTGGTATGGCAACTGCTCGGCAGAGGGTAGTGCGAACGGCCCAGTACATCACAGGGGCCAAGCTTCCTGCCACCCAGAACCTCTATACCAGGCGGTGTCAGAGGAAGGCCCTAAAAATGGTCAAAGACTCCAGCTATCCAAGTCATAGACTGTTCACTCTGCTACCACACGGCAAGTGGTACCGGAGCGCCAAGTCTAGGTCCAAGAGGCTTCTAAACAGCTTCTACACCCAAGCCATAAGACTCCTAAACACCTAATCAAATGGCTACCCAGACTATTTGCATTGCGCCCCCCTCCCTCTTTTTCACCGCTGCTACTCTCTGTTGTTATCATCTATGCATAGTAATTTATGTACTTCATGTACATATTACCTCAACTATGTCACATGAGATGAAGCTGGAGAAATTAAGCAGGTACGGGGAGTAAAACATTTAATAAAGATGGACATAGAACGAGACAGGAACAGCGTCAGCAAATTAATACTAAAGACAAAAAACATACAATGCAGCAGCGTGGAACAGAGCTAGGGAACTGACAAATATAGGGGAGGAAATTAACAGGTGATAAGTGAGTCCAGGTGCAGACGTGACAAGCTAACCGGTGACCCCGCACATTGACTCTGTATCGGTACCCCCCTGTATATAGTCCCGCTATTGTTATTTTACTGCTGCTCTAAAATTACTTGTTACTTTTATTTTTTATTCTTATCCGTATTTTTTTAACTGCATTGTTGGTTAGGGGCTCATAAGTAAGAATTTCACAGTAAGGTCTACACCTGTTATACTCAACGCATGTGACTAATAACATTTGATTTGATTTGATACATGTCTATCACCTACATATTCAGAGAGAACTAAAGAAAGAGATTCTACAGCAGCAAACAAGTACAGTGACAAAACGGGAAAAATTATACTGTCATAAAATACGGATAATGGCTGGTGTTCAGTCCGAGAGTGCAACCTCATGAAATAATCAACATATTATCAGATCAGATTGACCACTCCCACTAAAAGGAGCGATCTACAGTACAGGCACAACAGGTGGATTCAGGACCATGGTCAGTGCATCTGCCGGCACCAGCTCGGCACTGAATTGGAATATGTGCAAACAGCTTATTGCACAAAGGTGCAAGAAAGAAAAGAAAGCCCTGAAAGTATTTTCATTAAGCCCCCAAGTGCACACCGTTTCCCATATGAAAACACCCACCCACACACAATACAAATACTTTAGGCCCATTTCTTGAACTCTATGGCAGGTATGAAATAAATAGCTCACTTTGAAAAAGAAAACTACTGTATATGCATTCAGAAATGAAAACATGAAATCATTATACATAATACCACGGCGGGTATGAATACAGCAGTCCTATTTCGAAGGACAATAGGGATAGATTGTTGAGATGTGCAGACAGCATGCAAGATCGGATGGATGTTTTGATACGGCCTGTAGTGGAGAAGAGTCTCTCAACAGTACATTAAGTCATACCGTAGGAAGGGTGAGGCCCTTAGTAGTCTATTGATGTTAGGGAAAATGTCAGGGCTGCAGCTGTGCTAAACTTCAATAAGGGATGGGAATTCCTGACCTTCCCCCGCTTTCCAACGCAGTGATGGTAGTGGTACCATATGATTGCGGTATAACCAATTAGATCCCAGGAACTTCCTACTGCATTTTTCAACATTTCTGATTAGCCAGGAGACAATACAAACAAATCAAATTATGGATGGGCCAGTGTTCAATCTGGCAGGGTCTCTGCCATGCCATGGCTTCGCTGCCATGGCTGCCATGGCTTTGCCTATGACCACATCATGCTATTGCCAACAGAAGGCCTGAGAATATGATGTGTCTATGTATACTGGACTGAAATCACAGCTACTGGCAATTTCTCAGATTGATGTGCTCTTTCTTTGGGTCTTCGCTGTAATGCTTCATTTGACCTGAAGCCAAATCCCCATGCTGGAACAAAGATAGACTTCAGGCTCCATCTATAAGAATGGCCATTAATGAGCTATTCCTGGCAGAGAAAGCTCAGAACTTCTTCTAAAACCTATTGGCTGCCAGTGGGACAGTGTTGGGGATTAGTGAACTACACGTAGTTCAACTAGTAATTAAACTACATTTTACAGTAGCTTGGTAGTAGTTGAACAAAATTCTAATCTTGGTAGTGTTTTCAGTAGTTAATTAGCGGTTTAGCTAACTACTGGAACAACACACTAGCTTTTTTGCAAAAATAAAATAAAATATGGATGAAGTAGGCAAAAAGTTGCTAAATTCTGCCTAGTTCACACTTGAAACATAGTTTTTGTGTTTGATAGAATAAATTACACATTATGTTAATATCGGACTACAGAGTGACTTGTTCTTGCAATTTGTATTCTAAGACATTTCAGATTTAGATTTGATCATTTTTCACGGAGTAGTTTGGATGTAGTGAACTACTTTTTCAAGGTAGCTTTAGTTCAGTAAACTATATTATTCTTAACCTCTAAAAGTCAAAGCCTGGGGGAAGTTCTACTAAGCTAAAATATGGAATTGTTTTAAGATGGTCATACCATGCATGTATCATTAAGCTATTTGATTTGGAATTTTAGGACCCCTGTATGTATATAAAAACAATAAACATTATTTGATAAAAATATTTAATTTGACCCATAGAAACTCATTGAATAACACATTCATAAATGGCAAAAAAGACAGTCCAAAAATAAATCGTAAAAAGCATTTTGGACACATATTTAACTTTTTTTTTCTGGCACAAAACTACCACCATACTTCGCATTCATTTGTATGGGTTACCTTCAGATGAGTCCGTTGACACTTTTGGGGGTCTTAGAGCAAACGTATTCGTGAGAGTATCATCTTTCATAGATTAGTCTTTTATTAGTTAGTAGGCCAAACCGTTCAGACACAAAGGATGTTCTCATGAGAAGACCGATTTTTGGGATGTCTCATGTTCTCCTGGTCTGACAAACAGCGCTGTTAGCTCTGCCACTTTTCACTGCAGATGCAAAAGGCCGACATAGGCAGATGCCCATGCAAAAAAACAAAGGTTTGTGGACAACCCTTCAAATTTGTGGATTCGGCTATTTCAACCACACCCGTTGCTGACAGGTGTATAAAATTGAGCACAGAGCCATGCAATCTCCAGAGACAAATACTGCCAGTAGAATGGCCCGTCATAGGCTGCCACCTTTCCAACAAGTCAGTTCGTCAAATTTATGCCTCGCTAGAGCTGCCCCTGTCAAATGTAAGTGCTGTTATTGTGAAGTGGAAACGTCTAGGAGCAACAACAGGTCAGCCGCAAAGTGGTAGGCCGCACAAGCTCACAGAACGGGACTGCTGAGTGCTGAAGCGCATAGCGCGTAAAAATCGTCTGTCCTCGTTTGCAACACTTACTACCGAGTTCCAAACTGCCTCTGTAAGCAAAGTCAGCACAATAACTATTTATCGGAAGCTTCATGAAATGAGTTTCCGTGGCCGAGCAGGAGCACACAAGCCTTAGATCACCATGCGCAATGCCAAGCGTCAGCTGGAGTGATGTAAAGCTTGAAGCCATTGGACTGGATGCAAGGAGAATGCTACCTTCCCCAATGCATAGTGCCAACTGTAAAGTTTGGTGGAGGAGGAATAATGGTCTGGGGCTGTCTTTCATGGTTCAGACTAGGCCCCTTAGTTCCAGTGAAGGGAAATCTTAATGCTACAGCATACAATGACATTCTAGACGATTCTGTGCTTCCAACTTTGTGGCAAAAGTTTGGGAAGGCTCTTTCCTGTTTCAGCATGACAATGCCCACATGCACAAAGCAAGGTCCATACAGAAATGGTTTGTCGAGACAATTGTGGAAGATCTTGACTGGCCTGCACAGAGCCCTGACCTCAACCCCATCGAACACCTTTGGGATTAATTGGACCGCCGACTGCGATCCAGGCCTCATCGTCCAACATCAGTGCTCGACCTCACTAATGCTCTTGTGGCTGAATGGAAGCAAATCCCCGCAGCAATGTTCCAACAGCTAGTGGAAAACCTTCCCAGAAGAGTGGAGGTTGTTGTAGCATCAAAGGGGGGGACCAACTCCATATTAATGCCCATGATTTTGGAATGAGATGTTTGACGAGCAGGTGTCCACATACTTTTGGTCATGTACTGTATCTCTAGGTTAAACTGACAGATTTTATTTTATTTATTTATTTTTTTTACCCCCTTTTCTCCCCAATTTTCGTGGTATCCAATCGCTAGTAATTTCTATCTTGTCTCATCGCTACAACTCCCGTACGGGCTCGGGAGAGACGAAGGTCGAAAGCCATGCGTCCTCCGAAGCACAACCCAACCAAGCCGCACTGCTTCTTAACACAGCGCGCCTCCAACCCGGAAGCCAGCCGCACCAATGTGTCGGAGGAAATACCGTGCAAGCCTTAGAAAGTTGGTTGCAATTTCAGTTTAATCCACCTGAAAGGACGGAACAAATAGTACAACAAATAGTGTGGTTAAATTCAAATAGTAAAAAAACTGTATTTATCAAAGAAATTAAAAAAAAAAGGTATAATTTTAGTGAATGATATCATAAATAGGCCTGGTGGAGTTATGTCACACATGCATCTAACACAGACATATGGAAATGTCTGCTCTACCCAAAATTACAACCAATTAATTGCAGCATTACCACAAACATGGAAGAGGCAAGTAGAAGGGGAAAAAAGTAAGGAACTTGTATGTCGGCCCTATATTAAAGAACATAAATGGTTAAAGAAAAGTGTGATAAATAAAAACATATACCAATTTCATTTAAGGACCAAAAAACTGACAGCTGTGCCATATAAATTGCAAAATAGTTGGGAAGAGATTTTCGATGTACCCATTCCATGGCACATGGTTAATGAATTGATACGCAAAACAACGCCGGATTCAAAACTTCAAAATTGCAACATTTTCCGAGAATTAACGCTACAGATAGTAATACTGGGTGATTTGAAAAGCCATAGTCAATCAATCAATCAATAATATAATAATTATTTTAGCAAAAAAATGTATTTTTAATTTACAATCTGTAGAAGCTATGAGAATAGGAAGGTTCAATTCTTTTGTGAAGCATCACAGCACAGTTAAAAAATATATGGCAAATAGAAATCCGAAATGGATGATGTTGAGAGATAGATGGGAGGGGTTGAATGGAGCTGAAGGGTGGGACTAATAACAAGATAAACAATGTAAAGCATAGGGGATCTGTAAAATGTATATAGGTTCGGGAACTTTTGTGAAATAGCACAGTTACAAATAGAAATCAAACTGGATGGACATCAGAAATAGAGGAAGGACTAAGAACAAACAAAAGAGAACTATTGTAAAGTAGACTGTGTCTGTAAAATGTGTATAAGATGTATAAATTGAAGGTAAAAGCAGAAGTGTTTATTAGTTTACTTCAATTGGGGGATCGGTGGTAGGGTTTGCGGGGAATAATAATAAAGGTATATTCTTTTAAAAAGTATGTATGTCTATATAGGTATGTATACGTGTATGGATATATATATTTACCAAAAAATATGGGGGATTGGAAATGATGCAGACAATTACATTGGAAGCAACATTCTTTCCGCAATATTAAGCTGATCCACCCCTTAAAAAAACAAACAAAAAAACACTAATGTTTCAGGAGTAGATAAAGATAATTCATTAGTGGTCACTCTGGCAACACACAAGCATTCCAATGAAAAGTCTATAGTTATGTCAAAAAACATAATGTGTTTTTATGAGGAAGTTTGACAACTAAAGAGCTGGATTGAAGCTAGTGTGTAGATTTAATCTAGAAATATGTATTAGATACAGCCCTTATGGGACTACCATGTAGGTCTCACTGATGTTCATTTTGCACAGTTGAGTGGTTTCAAATTATGGTATTCATCTCATACAACCAACAGGCTCAGCAGAAGCGAGGGGGATGGGAACCATATCTGTCCAGCTGCGCACTGAGGCAATTAAATACTGAGAGGTTATAAAAAGGAAAATCAGTCATCAACTCAGAATTGTGACACACAATTAATTAGGTCGCCAATGAATAGACGCAGTCAACAGATCAACATTCTTCATCAGTGATCTAATAAAGCTGATCAGAGGTTGAACGTGGACAGATCACAGGATCGCTGAAAATCAACAAAATACATTATGGTCCATGAGCATGTCCCTTAAACTGGGAAAATGTCTGACTTCCAGACTTCCTAATATATGTTGTGCAATATTTAATTGTAGTAATGTATTTCTATTGTTGATAACCCATGTGACTCGGGCCCTGGCAAACATGACCCTTGATCCAAATTTGGTTGTCCCTGTTTGGAATTCCAGGTATCCAGGGTGACCAATAGTGCCTGTTTACACTTCCAATGTTCTTTACAAAAGCAGCCATTCCTCTCATCAGGCAGAGATTCGCAGTGGGAGAGGGGAGGGAAAGACCCCAATGCCTAAATGGGTAAGGTTACTTTTATTAGTATGTTTTCATGTTGTTTATTTATCCTTTAAATTATTCTGAAGTTGGACAATACAGACAAAGGAGGGAGATTCAAATGATTTTTCCTGGGGGTCAGGCCCATTTCAGTGAAGAGAAATCTGTTTCTGTTTAAACTTTCAACAGAGAAAACACACACACACACACACACACACACTATACTTAGTTGAGTTTGCAACACTTCAGTGGCCAAGGACTGTTCGTGCACCTAACAAGATTATAGAAGAAAGTGGAGGATATGACTTTCATTGTGGTGCATTGTGAGGCAAATCAACTGTGGGCAACCCCACTGTGTTAGCTGGGTTCTCCTGCTGCTCTGAATACTCACTCACTCAGTGCTGAGGGAGAAGTGGTGCACAGGATCCCCATAAATCAACTGAGCCTGCCTGGTGCTAAAAGGCTTCTCTCTCCTACTGTGGAGTTCAAATCTACCATAACCTGAATCATACTGTATGAGACAATGACTATAAGACAATGACTATAAGACAGTGACTATAAGACAATGTCAAACATTTAAGGTTGAGTAATCTATAAGTGAGATCACTCAATGAATGCAGGCAGCTTTCGAGTTCAGTAAAAGGGCTTTGGCTGCCGTGTGATTCGCTGAGCCTATGTCTTGCTGGGAGTGTTGCAGCTATAGAGATCCTGTTAAATTGCTAAGTATTCTAATTCCTAATTCTATGGTTGCAGCATTCATCACCATGGCAACTCGCCCTTGGGAATCCCGATGTTTATACATGGTTGATTTTATGGTTATGATATCCATACGCAACTGGTGACTTATGTTTCCCTTTGTCTTAGCACACAAAATTCTGAAAATGTTCATATTGTTTTGCTGATTAGTCAAGCACCAACTGCCATTTGAAAATGCAATTCATATGATTGATATAACCATTGGTCAAGAAAAATGCATGAATACCATTAGTATATGGATTTTCCTCAATGTACCTCACAT
The DNA here is from genome assembly GCF_045679555.1 of Salvelinus alpinus. Lineage (NCBI taxonomy): Eukaryota > Metazoa > Chordata > Actinopteri > Salmoniformes > Salmonidae > Salvelinus > Salvelinus alpinus. Next base: position 40,152,041 of record NC_092105.1, on the reverse strand, counting down.
ATTCATGCATCCTTTGAACGTGGATACGATTTCCTCAACTGGTTTTAAGCTTTGTAAGACCACTTCAGTCTCTTCCTGCACCTAGCAGAGGAACTCAGAGTCTGACCAGGGTAGCTCTCTGAGACTTCTGAGTTCCTCTGCTAGGTGCAGGAAGAGACTGAAGTTAATGTTAGAACCATCCATACCCGGGCTCTCATGATTGAGCACCTGTTTCCTTTGAATAAGTCATGTTGCCTTTTTTCAGATTTCTTTTTTTTTTAACAACAATAGCTTCAAATGGGCAAGATGCAGCTGGAATAACAACTGGAAGGAAGTCTTCACTTTGAAACAACCCTATAATTTAGGTTACCTTCTGAAGATTAAGTGATGTGTTTGAGTGCATATTATACAGCAGATAGTGTCAATATTGATTGGATTTTTGTGTTTAGCCAATTGACACTTTGAAAATGTATTATTTATGCACACAGTGCATTCATTTTGTGTATTTAAATGGTGAATATGTCATTGCAGTGCACAGGATATAATTATGTTCTAAATGTATTATATATGTATTATCATTTAGAATTAGCACTTCTTGGGGATATTACAAATTGACCTTATTACCTGCGATGAGCCTTACGATGCTATGCCAGAACAACCTGAGAGACACATGGAGAAATGCATGGCTTTGTATCGAGGGAAACACAATCCTGCAGTTTGAAGAGAGAACAAAGGGGAGTCCCCCAGAATTCCCTGCGTCATCTGCTGGACCTGCCTGAGAAAGAATGCAGCAAGGTCCCACTCCCCTCATTGTTTATTCAGAGGCACACCACCCTCCCAGGAGTCATAAAAGGGAGGCAGTCCTTTGTGAGGGGGACCAGAGCAGATTTACTGCCAGGGGTTTCTCCACAAAGGGCTGTGCTACTGTCACAACAGGAGTAGATCAGGAGCTCTCCCTTTCACACAGTGTGATTTAACACCACGATTCACACAGCTACTGGTGCCTCTCTGGCCATAGACTTTTCACTGGGGCTTTTAGTGTCACACACACTCACTCACCAGACGTTCACACACTTTCAATGAAAAGCAGTAAGCGCTCTGCGGCTCAATTCTTAATAGCTGTGACTGATGTTTGTGTTTTTCCAACTGCATTTCCTAAAATGTATAACCTTGATAACAAGCTTCAGAGTTTAATATTTTTGTTTACATATTTTGGATTATCTCAGAAATCGATTGATCTGAAGTGATGCAGGGAGAACTGTGCAGTGGGGTCACAATGGTATGTGAGTCTGTGCTTTCTGGAGTTTCATGGTGAATTTGTCTCAGGTGACACTTTATCTCGCCTGTTGGAGATGTCAGACTGAATTAAGATGCATATGCAAACATAAGGATGATAAATCTGTCCAAGTGATGTTTTTATGAGCCAAAAGAACCACCTGATATGCAAGTAGCCCCAATATCTCCCGAAACACAGATGAAACAAAATCCTGTGAGAAATCATTATGATGCGATCATGTGACCATTTATTAGAGCTACACCGAAGAATCAAACTTAAAATGGATGTCATCGATTAGAATGCATTTAAATCCCTTTGAACCACACTACACTCCCACTTCCTCATATTGAGACTTGAAGACACAGAATGACAAGAGGCTAAGTGTGTGATAAATGAGGTGAACAGATGGCGTGGTAATGAATGAGGAGTGCTGTACTCCTTAGTGGTCTAATGGTGCATCTGTCATTGCATTGCATTGCAGTGACTAGTCCAGGATTGTTAGATGGGGTGTAACGGCAGTTGTCTAAATGCCTTTATGAGTGCCATGCCTGCTGTGCTCTTTGGGCTCTGTCCGATAACTTCTGGGTTTGGTTTCTTCAGCCAGTCAGTTTTGATTTCACCACTGTAACTTCAGAAGCCAGCCCTCCAATCTCAAAAGCAGCTTGGGTTCCAAACAGCACTGGTATTAAGACGCCTTAACAAAGCAATAAAGTCCGGTGGCAAAACATATTTAAAGTGGTAAAAAAAATATATACATAATAAAAAATGTTTTATGGAATATAAAGTATATAAAATGTACAGTACCAGTCAAAAGTTTGGACACACCTACTCATTCAAGGGTTTTTCCTTATTTGTACTATTTTATACATAGTAGAAAAATTGTGAAGACATCAAAACCATGAAATAACACATATGGAATCATGTACTGTAGTAACCAAAAAAGTGTTAAACAAATCAAAACATATTTTATATTTGAGATTCTTCAGAGTAGCCACCCTTTGCCTTGATGACAGGTTTGCACACTCTTGGCATTTTCTCAAACAGCTTTACCTGGAATTTTTTTCCAAAAGTCTTGAAGGAGTTCCCACATATGCTGAGCCCTTGTTGGCTGCTTTTCCTTCACTCTGCAGTCCAACTCATCTCAAACCATCTCAATTGGGTTGAGTTCGGGTGATTGTGGAGGCCAGGTCATCTGATGCAGCAATCCATCAGTCTCCTTCTTGGTCAAATAGCCCTTACACAGCCTGGAGGTGTGTTGGGTCATTGTCCTGTGAAAAACAAATGAAAACCAGATGGAATGGTGTGTCGCTGCAGAATGCTGTGCAGAATGCTGCATGCTGGTTAAGTGTGCCTTGAATTTTAAGTAAATCACAGACAGTGTCATCAGCAAAGCACCCCCACACCCTAACACCTCTGTGCTTCATGGTGGGAACCGCACATGCAGAGATCATCGATTCACCTACTCCGTCTCACAAAGCCATGGCGGTTGGTACCAAAAATCTCAAATTTGGACTCATCAGATCAAAGGACAGATTTCCACTGGTCTAATGTCCATTGCTTGTGTTTCTTTACCTAAGCAACTCTCTTCTTATTATTGGTGTCCTTTAGTGGTGGTTTCTTTGCAGCAATTCGACCATGAAGGCCTGATTCACTCAGTCTCCTCTGAACAGTTGATGTTGAGATGTGTCTGTTACGTGAACTCTGTGAAGCATTTATTTGGGCTGCAATTTCTGAGGCTGGTAACTCTAATGAACTCTGTGCCTTCCTTTCCTGTGGTGGTCCTCATGAGAGCCAGTTTCATCATAGTGGTTGATGGTTTTTGCGACTGCACTTAAAGAAACTTTCAAAGTTCTTGAACTTTTCCGTATTGACTGACTTTCATGTCTTAAAGTAACGATCAACTGTCATTTCTCTTTGCGTATTTGAGCTGTTCTTGCCATAATATGGACTTGGTCTTTTACCAAATAGGGCTATCTTCCGTATACCACGCCTACATTGTCACAAACCAACTGATTGGCTCAAACACATTAAGAAGGAAAGAAATTCCACAAATGAACTTTTAACAACGCACACTTGTTAATTGAAATTTATCCATTTATTCCATTGGCGCAGGTCCTAATCCAGGCACTTGTCATCTCCCGTCTGGATTACTGCAACTCGCTGTTGGCTGGGCTCCCTGCCTGTGCCATTAAACCCCTACAACTCATCCAGAACGCCGCAGCCCGTCTGGTGTTCAACTTTCCCAAGTTCTCTCACGTCACCCCGCTCCTCCGCTCTCTCCACTGGCTTCCAGTTGAAGCTCGCATCCGCTACAAGACCATGGTGCTTGCCTACGGAGCTGTGAGGGGAACGGCACCTCCGTACCTTCAGGCTCTGATCAGGCCCTACACCCAAACAAGGGCACTGCGTTCATCCACCTCTGGCCTGCTCGCCTCCCTACCTCTGAGGAAGTACAGTTCCCGCTCAGCCCAGTCAAAACTGTTCGCTGCTCTGGCACCCCAATGGTGGAACAAACTCCCTCACGACGCCAGGTCAGCGGAGTCAATCACCACCTTCCGGAGACACCTGAAACCCCACCTCTTTAAGGAATACCTAGGATAGGATAAAGTAATCCTTCTAACCCCCCCCCCCCCTTAAAAGAGTTAGATGCACTATTGTAAAGTGGTTGTTCCACTGGATATCATAAGGTGAATGCACCAATTTGTAAGTCGCTCTGGATAAGAGCGTCTGCTAAATGACTTAAATGTAAATGTAAAATTCCAGGTGACTACCTCATGAAGCTGGTTGAGAGAATGCCAAGAGTGTTTTCAAGGCTGTCATCAAGGCAAAGGGTTGCTACTTTGGAGAATCTCAAAAATAAAATATACTTAGATTTTGTTAGCAGTTGATGTTACTCTTCAATAACACAAACCCCAAAGCAAATCAGGGGGATGAAAATAGGTGTATTCAAAGAGAACAAATCATGCGTGGAGGTAGATGGTAGATGTTCATGCTCCACTGTCCTCAGTGATCCTCTGAGGACAGGGGGACAGGATGTAGTTTTATAACCCAGCCCTAGCCTGTGGTTGACCAATTAGAATTCCTTGCAATAAAACTGGGCCAATGGCCAAACAACAAGTACCCTATTTCAGATTCAATGTATAAACAATGAGAACTTGCCATGTAGCTATGAGTCCCGTACTGAAATTCCTCCCGTGTCTCTGACCCATTGATATCACAGAAAAAAAACTATTTCCATTGATCGTCAATTCTAGTCCTCTCGTCCTCTGCATTGCGTACTTATCTTTGACATATTCTTACAATTTGTTTAACACTTTTTGGTTACTACATGATTCCATATGTGTTAATTCATAGTTTAGATGTCTTCACTATTATTCTACAATGTAAAAAACAGTAAAAATAAAGAAAAACCCTTGAATGAGTAGGTGTGTCCAAACTTTTGACTGGTACTGTATATAATGAACATTTACAAAAATATATGATGAATGAAGTCCCTCATAGAGCACACACTCATTTTCAAACATGTCTGACATTTTACTCCACAGCTTGACGACAGAGGGGCCCATATGAGCCTCAAAATGTAGCACACATTGATAAGAATGTTATAGCAGTTTACTTGCGGTCAACCTTTGCATTCAGGTCTGACAGTTTTATTTTGAGCATTCAAAGTTGCAAATGTTATGAGAAAACAAACCACATGTAAAGGTAACAGTTTCCTCTTGCGCACCATGGGACTTTTCTTCAATGGTACCTTAAAACAGGAGGCGTTTTTCTTTTACTTATACAAATGACTCAAATGTCAAAGCAAATCTGTGAAGAAAGGCTTTCTCACCTGCGGAGATCCACCTGTCTCTCCCCAATATCTCTCAGGTTACCCCATACCGTTGACCTGAGACAATCTGGCATAGCAAACTGACCTCTTCTGACATCTCCTATTACATACCCACCCAGGGCTATAGTGGACATGAAAGTCCTGCCTGCTGTTTATGTGGTTTCTTTTTTTGGTTTCTATACTAGTTTGGTAATGGGAGGCATACCTCATAGGTCAAAGGCCCTGGTGACTTCATGACCCTTCATGACCCTACACATTCATTTATCAAATCAAAATTCTGGACAGTAACACAGAAAAATAGGCTATAATTCTTGATGAGGATGCATAACATACAGTACAGCACATAGGGCACTATCAGTCGCCTTTTTTTATGTCACAAAGCCATGAATTAATTTGCCACCAAATTTGGTAAATTGCCAACATAGATAAAGATAAATCATTTCTAAGCACATCTTCATTTACAATAGCAATAAATTCAGTTGCATATAGCATATGAAACCGTAGACTTAAAATCTTGTATTCTGTATGCGTGGCTTGAAGGTTTTCTCATGGGCTGATACCAGCTGCATGACCGCTATCATTAGCTTTTTTTGGCACTTCCTCTCTCACTTTACCTCAGCCTCCAGCCTGGTATCAACACAGCCTTAGAGCTCTATAGCAGATTCAAACAACACTGTTGGAGAATCTGCACATGCCTAAGACTATTAATAGAGATGCTGGTTTCACATCTATATTTGACTTAACAATTCATAGGCCCACAGCAGTTTTCTGTATTGTTCTTAAACCAATTATCATAAAATGTGAGCCATTCAATTCTAAGCATATACAGTAATTATATTCAACTGGCCTGTCAATTCTGTGACATTACATATTTATACTGTACAGTTATTAATCATTGCTCAGAAAATATCACCGTAAAGGGTAGTACTGTACACAGAGTGTACAAAACATTAAGAACACCTTCCTAATATTAAGTTGCACCCCCCTGTATTGCCCTCGGAACAGCCTCAATTTGTCGGGGCATGGACTCTACAAGGTGTTGAAAGCGTTCCACAGAGATGCTGGCTCATGTTGACTCCAATGCTTCCCACAGTTGTGTCAAGTTGGATGGATGTCCTTTGGGTGGTGGGCCATTCTTGATACACGTGGGAAACCCAGCAGCGTCGCAGTTCTTAACACAAACCAGTGCGCCTGGCACCTACTACCATACCCTGTTCAAAGGCACTTAAATATTTAGTCTTGCCCATTCACCCTCTGAATGGCACAGATACACTATCCATGTCTTACTTGTTTCTAGGCTTAAAAATGATTATTCAACCTGTCTCCTCCCCTTCCTCTGCACTGAGTGAAGTGGATTTAACAAGTGGCGTCAATAAGGGATCCTAGCTTTCACCTGGATTCACCTGGTCAGTCTACGTCACGGAAAGAGCAGGTGTCCTGAATGTTTTGTACACTCAGTGTATGCCTGAGGTGAAGATGCACAGACCATGCCGGATCAATGGAATCTTAGAAATACCTACACTGAAAACGTATTTGACTCATGCTTCACTGCCACTGAGCCAAATCACATTCTCCCAGGTAATGTAGCGTAGCCGCAGTTGTGGTGTATTGGGGTTGTGCAGCAGAGCATCAACAGAGTTGTGTGTGTTGATATGATCACGTTCTAGAAAAATGGTTGAACTGAATTCCTGTCTCCCGTTTCATTGTTGAATTGTTATAAAGACATGGTTATGAAATCCACGAGACATAACAAAAGATTGGCGACGAGTAAGTCTGAACCTACAGTGACAATGCTGTCTGGAAGAAGTCCGTTTTTACAAGTTTAAAACAGTTATTTTCCATGGTACTGTCTAGGCTAATGTTAGCACAGTGTATTGATAGCAGTGGCAAGTGCATCGTCAAGCTAGCTAAGAGAGAGTTAGCATCGTCATGGATGGCAGAAAATGATTCAATATGGACATCGGAGCGGGAAATCAATGTGGTTAAAAAGGGAGGAATATACAGTGAGTAAAGGAAAGGAAAATGTATTCAACTGTGAAGACGAACATGGGAAGAAAAAAAACTGCTAAATGAGCGAATTTGAGGATGAAACGCTAGTGAGTGAAGTGAATGAAGATCCCGTGACTGAGGAAACTCTTGCTGTGGTTGAGGACAATATTGAAGTGAGTGACAAACAAGAGCCTATTGAGAAAAAAAATGGCTGGAATTGTTGGAAACATTTGACAGTTTGATGAAAGTATTGAGCAGTGGAGCTCATATACCAAACGGTTTGAGTATTTTGTTCATGCAAATGACATTAATGAGGACAAAATTGTGTTAACAATTTACCTCGCAGCCTGCTACAGCCAGAGAGGCCCGGTAATGAGATGTATGGGGATATTGTGGAAATACTGAAATGGCACTTTTCCCCCGAAACCACTAGTTATTGCTGAAAGGTTTAGGTTCCACAGAAAAAAAATCAGGAAGAAGGAGAATCAGTGACATTTGCTGCTGCGTTAAAGAAACTATCAGTGCACTGTGAAGTTAATGATGTTCTAAACGACACCATTAGAGACAAACTAGTATGTGGGGTACGGAGTGAAGATACGCAGAAGTAATATGATCTTGACAAAGACCATTGAAGTCAGTGTGTCCATGGAACTAGCAGCTAAAGAGGCTCAGCAGTTAAGTTCATCAGGAAAAGTGCATAGACTTGCAACTGAAAATCAGAGACAGGGAAATCAAGGCACATGCTTCCGCTGTGGCAAAGTGGGACATCAGGTGTCTACATGCTGGTGTAAGGACAAGGATTGCAGAGCCTGTGGTGAACTATCACCGTGAGAGTCCTCACTGAGGTCACAGTTCAGTTAAACGCACAAACTGAAAAGCTGCCACTCTACGTCGTAAAAGGAGACTATCCATCACTATTGGGACGTTCGTGGTTGGAGAAAATCATACTGGACATCACTACAACGACACATGGAGACACAGACCTATCCTCCATGTTAAAGAAACATTGAGGAGTCTTTAATGGAGAACTGGGTAGTATAAAATATATTAAAGTGAAGATTAGCATTAAACCAGACAGCAAACCAAAGTTTCCTTATGCTATCAGACCAAAATTTGAGGCTGACTTGGACGCTTTAGTCAAGAACAAAGTACTGGAGCCGGTCAGCGTGAGTAAATGGGCGACACTTATCATACCAGTCCTCAAGAAGGATGGTGGAGTCAGGATATGTGGAGACTTTAAAGTCACAATTAACCCGGAGTTGTCCGCTGAGCAGTATCCACTGCTACATATCAACAATCCTTTTGAGGACTTAGCTGGGGGTCAAACGTTCTGTCAAGCCTATTTGCAGATGCACGTGGATGAAAAGTCAAAGGAGCTGCTGACCGTCGTGATACACAAGGGGCTCTTCAGGTACTGTCGTCTACCGTTTGGAATCACAAGTGCTCCAGCACTGTTCCAGAGGGCGGTGAACCAGATCTTGAGTGGATTGCCAGGAGTACAGTGCGACCTGGATGACATCCTCGTTAGTGGGAAGGACAAAGAAGACCATCTCCAGAACTTGGATGCGACCTTACAGAGATTGACAGACTATGGACAGTGAGTTTGTAAGGACATACGTGCATTCTTCCAATCATGGGTTGAATACTCCGGACATGTCATCACCCTATCCAAGGTCAAGGCTATCTTGTACGCCCTAGCTTCTCAGAACGGGAGCCAACTACTTTCTTTCCTGGGCTTACTATGGACGCTTTATCCCGAGCTTAGCAACAAAGCTGAAGCCACTGCATCAGTCGCTTTGTCAGGACAAAACATGGTAATGGACTAAACAATGTGAGGAAGCATTCATGAAAACCAAGGATGCACTCCTGAAACCTCAGGCACTGACACACTTTGACCTGTCATTGCCCATCCAACTAGCTTGTGATAGTAGTCCATATGGTGTGGTAGCAATCTTGTCCCATATCATGCCTTCCGGTGAAGAGAAGCCGATCGCTTTTGCATTGAGGACATTGAACGAAACAGAAAAGTAACTAGTTATGCACCGATAGAACGAGAAGCCCAAGGGATAATTTTTGGAGTGCGCAGGTTTCACCAGTATCAGTATGGGAGGAAGGTCACCCTTCTTACAGATCATCGTCCACTAAGGGGTATCTTTGGACCGTATACTGGGATTCTGTCACTTGCTGCAAGGAATATGCAAAGGTGGGCGTTGTTGCTGTCAGCACACACCTACGACATCAAGTACCGCAAGTCAGAACTGCACTGAAACGCAGATGGACTTTCCAGATTACCACTACCTGTGGTCAAACCAGAGTCACGCCAAGTGGACATCTTCTACTTCAGACAAGTGGAAAACGCACCATTCACTTCAACATAAGTGTGGAGAAACGCCAGAAACGACCCGTGTTTTCTGATGTGATGTTCATTATCATCAAAGGTAAAGCTGCAGGAGATGCTCCGTACCTGAAACCTGAGCTGTCGGGTTGTCTGCTGTGGGGAGGAGAGTTATCATTCCGTTTTCGCTAAAGAAACCAGTGCTGCAACAGCTACACTCAGGTCCTTGTGGAATGGTTCACATGAAGGAAATCGCACAAAGCTACTTCTGGTGGTCTAGATTGGATGGAAGCATTGAGGAGAAAGCATTGACTTTGCAGGTCCAATCAAAGACAGAATGTTTTTCATGGTCATGGATGCTTATAGCAAGTGGCCAGAGGTTGCAATCATGAGGTCTACGACTACTGAGAAGACCATTGAGAAGATTGGAGAAGTGTTTAGTCGGTTAGGGTCGCCACTCCAACTTGTTAGCGACAACGGACCGCAGCTAGTGTCCCAAGAAATGTCCATGTTCCTACAGGTGAATGGCAGACAGCACATCAGGTCTGAAATGTATCATCCATCTACCAATGGGCTGATGGAGAGGTTCCTACAGACCATGAAACATGCCTTGAAAGTGTCTTAGGGTCAAGGGACGCTTGAACAGCTTTATGCTATCCTACAGGAACACGCTGCATGCAAACACCAAGGCTTCGCCTGCATCGCTACTCGTGAAAAGAGAGCTACGCACAAGCTTAAACCTACTCAAACCTCAGAACGCAAAAGAGACGAAGTGCGAAGTCAACAGAAGAGTCATGTCATACATTGTGAACTGAGAGCAAAGGACAGAGCTTTCAATCCTGGAGAAACGGTCTAGCTAGGAACTACCTCAATGGACCAACGTGCGTTCCTGCTACAGTCATTGCTCAGACTGGTCCTGTGTCCTACACTGTTCAACCTGCAGAGGACGACATCTGGAGAAGGCACACAAATCAGTTACTGTCACACCGACAGAACCACCAGTCGTGAGTGGTCCAGAACTGTTGCTGGGTGACCCTTTGACCCAGCAGTCATCACCTGGGGGCTCACAGTCAAATTCTCAGGACATTGACTCAGCTGCATCCACGCAAGTGTGTGACGAGACTGTGACACAGGCTACTTGCATGCCTACACCTGTGACAATGCCACAGTCTAAAGAAATTGTCATTGAGAGTCAGATTAACCGCGGTTACCCTAAGAGATAGGCGGGCACCAAGACGCTTGGACTTGTAAGAGTTCATAATTGTTGTTCATAATGGGGACAATTTGACTCAGAAGCTATACAACAAGTAATCTGGAATTCTTGTTCCTGACTTAGAATGGTCATGTAATTGACTTTGTGTTTCACAAGATTGTAGTTTGAGAGGATAAATAATCAAGTTCCTTAGTATTGGAAGTCAATATCCTGCTTTATTACAAATATAAAGCATACATTGACTTGATGGAAACTATTTTAATATTTTTGTTGAGTAAATGCTGAGCATAACGCTACATACATACATTTTTTATTTTTTTTATTCACCTTTATTTAACTAGGTAGGCTTGTTGAGAACAAGTTCTCATTTGCATCTGCGACCTGGCCAAGATAAAGCATAGCAATTCGACACATTCAACAACACAGAGTTACACATGGAGTAAAACAAACATACAGTTAATAATACAGTAGAAAAAGAAGTCTATATACAATGTGAGCAAATGAGGTGAGATAAGGGAGGTAAAGGCAAAAAAGGCCATGGTGGCGAGGTAAATACAATATAGCAAGTAAAACTCTGGAATGGTAGATTTGCAGTGGAAGAATGTGCAAAGTAGAAATAATGGGGTGCAAAGGAGCAAAATAAATACTGTAGGGGAAGAGCTAGTTGTTTGGGCTAAATTATAGATGGGCTATGTACAGGTGCAGTAATCTGTGAGCTGCTCTGACAGCTGGTGCTTAAAGCTAGTGAGGGAGAAAAGTGTTTCCAGCTTCAGAGATTTTTGCAGTTCGTTCCAGTCGTTGGCAGCAGAGAACTGCAAGGAAAGACGACCAAAGGAGGAATTGGCTTTGGGGGTGACCAGTGAGATATACCTGCTGGAGCGCGTGCTACGAGTGGGTGCTGCTATGGTGACCAGTGAGCTGAGATAAGGAGGGGCTTTACCTAGCAGAGACTTGTAGATCATCTGTAGCCAGTGGGTTTGGCGACGAGTATGAAGCGAGGGCCAACCAACGAGAGCGTACAGGTCGCAATGGTGGGTAGTGTATGGGGCTTTGGTGACAAAACGGATAGCACTGTGATAGACTGCATCCAGTTTGTTGAGTAGAGTGTTGGAGGCTATTTTATAGATGACATCACCGAAGTCGAGGATTGGTAGGATGGTCAGTTTTACGAGGGTATATTTGGCAGCATGAGTGAAGGATGCTTTGTTGCGATATAGGAAGCCGATTCTAGATTTAATTTTGGATTGGAGATGCTTAATGTGAGTCTGGAAGGAGAGTTTTCAATCTAACCAGACACCTAGGTATTTGTAGTTGTTCACGTATTCTAAGTCAGAGGCGTCCAGAGTAGTGATGCTGGACGGGCGAGCAGGTGTGGGCAGTGATCGGTTGAATAGCATGCATTTAGTTTTACTTGCGTTTAAGAGCAGTTGGAGGCCACGGAAGGAGAGTTGTATGGCATTGAAGCTCATCTGGAGGTTAGTTAATACAGTGTCCAAAGAGGGGCCAGAAGTGTACAGAATGGAGACGTCTGCGTAGAGGTGTATCAGAGAATCACCAGCAGCAAGAGCAACATCATTGATGTATACAGAGAAGAGAGTCGGCCCGAGGATTGAAACCTGTGGCACCCCCATAGAGACTGCCAGAGGTCCGGACAACAGGCCCTCCGTTTTGACACACTATCAGAGAAGTAGTTGGTAAACCAGGCGAGGCAATCATTTGAGAAACCAAGGCTGTCGAGTCTGCCAATAAGAATGTGGTGATTGACAGAGTCGAAAGCCTTGGCCAGGTCGATGAATACGGCTGTGCAGTAATGTCTCTTATCGATGGCGGTTATGATGTCGTTTAGGACCTTGAGCGTGGCTGAGGTGCACCCATGACCAGCTCTGAAACCAGATTGCATAGCGGAGAAGGTACGGTGGGATTCGAAATGTTCGGTAATCTGTTTGTTAACTTGGCTTTCGAAGACCTTAGAAAGACAGGGTAGGATAGATATAGGTCTGTAGCAGTTTGGGTCTAGAGTGTCACCCCCTTTGAAGAGGGGGATGACCGTGGCAGCTTTCCAATCTTTGGGAATCTCAGACGATACGAAAGAGAGGTTGAACAGGCTAGTAATAAGGGTTGCAACAATTTCGGCAGATAATTTAGAAAGAGAGGATCCAGATTGTCTAGCCCGGCTGATTTGTAAGGGTCCAGATTTTGCAGCTCTTTCAGAACATCAGCTATCTGGATTTGGGTGAAGGAGAAATGGTGGGGGCTTTGGCGGGTTGCTGTGGAGGGTGCCGGGCAGTTGACCGGGGTATGGGTAGCCAGGTGGAAAGCATGGCCAGCCTTAGAGAAATGCTTATTGAAATTCTCAATTATAGTGGATTTATCGGTGGTGACAGTGTTTCCTAGCCTCAGAGCAGTGGGCAGCTGGGAGGAGGTGCTCTTATTCTCCATGGACTTTACAGTGTCCCAGAACTTTTTTGAGTTAGTACTACAGGATGCAAATTTCTGTTTGAAAAAGCTAGCCTTAGCTTTCCTAACTGCCTGTGTATATTTGTTCCTAACTTCCCTGAAAAGTTGCATATGCAGAACGTGGCTATTCGATGCTAATGCAGAACGCCACAGGATGTTTTTGTGCTGGTCAAGGGCAGACAGGTCTGGAGTGAACCAAGGACTATATCTATTCCTAGTTCTACATTTTTTGAATGAGGCATGCTTATTTAAGATGGTGAGGAAGGCACTTTTAAAGAATAGCCAGGCATCATCTACTGACGGGATGAGGTCAATGTCATTCCAGGATACCCCGGCCAGGTCGATTAGAAAGGCCTGCTCGCAGAAGTATTTTAGGGAGCGTTTGACAGTGATGAGGGGTGGTCGTTTGGTCGCAGACCCATTACGGATGCAGGCAATGAGGCAGTGATCGCTGAGATCTTGATTGAAGACAGCAGAGGTGTATTTAGAGGGCGAGTTAGTTAGGATGACATCTATGAGGGTGCCCGTGTTTACGGATTTGGAGTTGTACCTGGTAGGTTCATTGATAATTTTTGTGAGATTGAGGGCATCAAACTTAGATTGTAGGATGGCCGGGGTGTTAAGCATGTCCCACTTTAGGTCACCTAGTAGCACGAGCTCAGAAGATAGATGGGGGCAATCAATTCACATATGGTATCGAGGGCACAGCTGGGGCAGAGGGAGGTCTATGGCAAGCGGCAACAGTGAGAGACTTGTTTCTGGAAAGGTGCATTATTAGAAGTAGAAGCTCGAATTGTTTGGGTACAGACTTGGATAGTAATACAGAACTCTGCAGGCTATCTTTGCAGTAGATTGCAACACCGCCCCCGTTGGCAGTTGTATCTTGGCGGAAAATGTTATAGTTAGCGATGGAGATTTCAGGGTTTTTGGTGGATTTCCTAAGCCAGGATTCAGACACGGTTAAGACATCCAGGTTGGCAGAGTGTGCTAAAGCAGTGAGTAAAACAAACTTAGGGAGTAGGCTTCTAATGTTAACATGCATGAAACCAAGGCTTTTACGGTTACAGAAGTCAACAAATGAGAGCACCTGGGGAGTGGGAGTGGGGCTAGGCACTGCAGGACCTGGATTAACCTCTACATCACCAGAGGAACAGAGGAGAAGTAGGATAAGGGTACGGATAAATGCTATACGAACTGGCCGTCTAGCACGTTCGGGACAGAGAGTAAAGGGAGCAGGTTTCTGGGCTCGATAGCATAGATTCAAGGCATAGTGTACAGACAAAGGTAAGGTAGGATGTGAGTACATTGGAGGTAAACCTAGGCATTGAGTAATGATGAGAGAGATATAGTCTCTAGAGACGTTTAAACCAGGTGATGTCATCGCATATGTAGGAGGTGGAACAGCATGGTTGGTTAAGGCATATTGAGCAGGGCAAGAGGCTCTACAGTGAAATAAGACAGTAATCACTAACCAGGACAGTAATGGATGAGGCATATTGATATTAGAGAGAGGCATGCGCCGCCAAGTGAACATATGGGTCCAGTGAGTGGTTGGGCTGACTGGGGACACGGCGATTCAGACAGTTAACAGGCCGATGCTAACGAGCTAACAGTTAGTAGGCCGGGGCTAAACAAGCTAGCAGTTAGCAGACCCGGGCTGGCAAGCTAGCAGTTAGCAGACCTGGTTAGCAAGCAAGCAGTTAGCAGGGGTTAGCAGTTAGCAGACCGGGGCAGGCAAGCTAGCAGTTAGCAAACCGGGGCAGGCAAGCTAGCAGACCGGGGCAGGCAAGCTAGCAGTTAGCAGACCGGGGATAGCAAGTTAGCCTTTGGGGGATGTCGCGATGGGGGTAAGTCTGTTTTTGCCTCTTCGTGTGGTGACGTTGATAGACCAGTCGTGGAATTAGTAGGGTTCCAGGTAGCTCTAGGTAGCTAGCAGGCCTAGCAGGTTAGCAGAATGGGCCTTCAGTGGGCGTCGCGCCTGAGTGGCCTGTTGGAGTCCTCGGGCGATTATGTCGGTATTCTAGTCGTAGAGGATCGGCGGGGTTCCGTGCCCCTTGCGGCAGTAGAAGGGGTCCGGATATTGTAGCCCAGGAGTGGGCTTCGGTGGTAGCACAGGAGCCCTGGCCGGGCTAGCTTCAGACTAATTGGTGCTTGCTCTGGGATGGAAACATACATGCACTGTACTATTTGTTCTACCTCATGAGATAACTGGATTATATTAGTAAAGAGACTTGCCTAATGGTATCTTGCTTTGCTCTTGTGATCTCCATTATTGTAATCCTTGTGTTCTGACACATCTTTGCTGTAACCAGTAATGCTTCCATTATAATGACCTGGCTGGCATAGGCACCTCCCAGTCATAGGCACCTCGCCCCTCTCGATTGAATTCAAAGGGCTTTATTGGATTGGGAAACATATGTTTAAGGTGCCAAAGCAACTGATATGGATAATAAACAAAAGTGAAATAAAGAAAAAATGAACAGCAAACATTACACTCACAAAAGTTCCAAAGGAATAGAGACATTTCAAATGTCATAGTATGGCTACTGTACAGTGTTGTAACGATGTGCAAATAGTTAACGTACAAAAGGGAAAATAAATAAACATAAACATAGGTTGTATTTACAATGGTGTTTGTTCTTCACTGGTTGCTCTTTTCTTGTGGCAACAGGTCACAAATCTTGCTGCTGTGATGGCACACTGTGGTATTTCACCCAAAAGATATGGGAGTTTATCAAAATTGGATTTGTTTTCAAATTCTTTGTGGGTCTGTGTAATCTGAGGGAAATAATGTGTCTCTAATATAGTTATACATTTGGCAGGAGGTAAGGAAGTGCAGCTCAGTTTTCACCTGATTTTGTGGGCAGTGTGCACAAAGCCTGTCTTCTCTTTGGAGCCAGGTCTGCCTATGGCAGCCTCTCTCAATAGCAAGGCTATGCTCACTGAGTCTGTACATAGCCAAAGCTTTCCTTAATTTTGGGGCAGTCACAGTGGCCAGGTATTCTGCCACTGTGTACTCTCTGTTTATGGCCAAATAGCATTCTAGTTTGCTTTGTTTTTTTTGTTAATTCTTTCCAATGTGTCAAGTAATTATCTTTTTGTTTTCACATGATTTGGTTGTGTTGCTGTCCTGGGGCTCTGTTTGTGTTTGTGAACAGAGGCCAAGGACCAGCCTGCCCAAGGACCAGCTTGAGTTTGATAATTAGCGGGTATTGGCCTAATTCTGCTCTGCATGGATTATTTTGTGTTTTACGTTGTAGGACATTTTTGCATATTTCTGCATGCAGTCTCAATTTGGTGTTTGTCCCATTTTGTGAATTCCTGGTTGGTGAGCGGATCCCAGACCTCACAACAATAAAGGGCAATGGATTCTATAACTGATTCAAGTATTTTTAGTCAGATCATAATTGGTATGTCAAATTTTATGTTCCGTTTGATGGTGTCTCTCAGATCGTTCACAGCTTTTGGAAGTTACCTGTGGCGCTGATATGTAGGCCTAGGTATGTATCGTTTTTTGTGTGCTCTAGAGCAATTGTGTCTAGATGGAATTTCTCTCTCTCTCTCTTTCTCACTCTCTCTCCCTATAATCTTTGACTAGCTGAAATGGGGACAGATTTAGCTTTGAGGTCTCTACAATGCCCACATTGTTTTGTTCTCTGCAGTGAGAATAAGGCTCAGGTCAGTTCAATCTGTAAACCATCTTAAAGGCATGATCAAACACAATATTTTGTGAATGAGAAAAAGGCGGCAAACATTCCATTGAAACATGTTAAGACCATGTGTGTTTGATATGTGTGAACAAATGTACACAGGGTTGGGTTATCAATAACTTTTTTTAAAAGTATTCCTTGAGGCTAAAGTACACTCTACTCATCAATAATCTTTTCTTGCAGGACATGCCAACAAACTGTATTCACACCTTTGTCCAACAGAGAGAAGACTAATGCTCACACTTTGAGTCAGAAGTCTCCCAACAAGAGTGTTATGCACAGTGTTGTCCTCTAGTTCATCAGACAAGGCTGTGGGCAGAGTGCCCCTTACATGCTGACCACACCGCTCGCGCGCATGTTGATTTGGTCCACCCACACCAGACACAATCAGGACACGCAGGTTGAAATATCAAAACTAACTTTGAACCAACTATATTAATTTGGGGACAGGTCGAAAGCATGAAACATTTATGGCAATTTAGCGAGCTAACTTGCTGTTGCTAGTTAATCTGTCCTGGGATATAAACATTGGGCTGTTATTTTACCTGAAATGGTCCTCTACTCCAACAATTAATCCACAGATAAAAGGGTAAACCGAGTTCGTTTCTAGTAATCTCTCCTCCTTCAGGCATCTTCTTCTTCTTTGGACTTTATATGGAGGTTGGCAACCAACTTTAAGATGCATTACCACCACCAAATGGACTGGAGTGTGGACCTCAGTTCATCTTTCAATCACCCACAATCACCCAATGGGAGAACCAAGTTCTATTTTAGTGCCTGGCTACGCAGACGCTCGTTGATGCGCTCAAGCAGTGTGGGTGCAATAACTGAATAACATGTATGTGTACATTTATTTTTCACCGCTCGCGCACGCGACGCGGGCGGTGTGGTCAGCATTTTAGGATGTCCTCAGCTCTGACCCACAGTTGCTCTGACTCATTTTGGTATTTTTGGTATTTGGTATTTTATTAGGATGCCCATTAGCTGATGCAAAAGCAGCAGCTACTCTTCCTGGGGCCCACACAAAACATGAAACATAATACAGAATGACATAATACAGAACATCATTAGACAAGAACAGCTCAAGGACAGAACAGCTCAAGGACAGAACTACATGCATCATTCATTTGTTTTATGTTCCCAAAATGTATTGAGAAGATAGCAGGGCATGGCTGGCACATTAGCTGTGTTCTTCCTGTAAGGGGATGTGCCAAGGAGCTGGCATGGTTCCCTGGGAGAGAAGGATGCCATTTCATTTGAGACATACTGTAAGTGTAGAGACCGCAACATTTAGGAATAATTACTTATTCATGAACATTGTGTCCGCCAGGTGTTATGAGTCAGAATGGTCATACATATTTTAGAAGCCATTCTCTTATTGATGAAGGATTAGGATCCTATCAAATTGACCATTGTCTATCAAAAGTATTCCTTGTTTTAAGAAGCTTTTAAAATGAAAATCTTAAAGTTTTCTTATGGAGCCTGAATTTGAGAAGCTCCAATCCTTGCAGCTTAATGAACAAAAAAGGCTTGAGGCAAAGACTGGACAAGTCAGCGTGCCAATTCTACCTACAGTTGAAGTCGGAAGTTTACATACACTTAGGTTGGAGTCATTAAAACTCGTTTTTCAAACATTCCACAAATCTATTGTTAACAAACTATAGTTTTGGCAAGTCGGTTAGGACATCTACTTTGTGCATGACACAAGTAATTTTTCCAATAATTGTTTACAGACAGATTATTTGACTTATAATTCACTGTATCACAATTCCAGTGGGTCAGAAGTTTACATACACATACACTACACTAAAGTTGACTGTAACTTTAAACAGCTTGGAAAATTCCAGAAAATTATGTCATGGCTTTAGAACCTTGTGATAGGCTAATTGACATAATTTGAGTCAATTGGAGGTGTACCTGTGGATGCATTTCAAGGCCTACCTTCAAACTCAGTGCCTCTTTGCTTGACAAGATGGGAAAATCAAAAGACCTCAGAAACAAAATTGTAGACCTCCACAAGTCTGGTTCATCTTTGGGCGCAATTTCCAAACGCCTTAGGGTAACACGTTCATCTGTACAAACAATAGTACGCAAGTATAAAGACCATGGGACCACGCAGCTGTCATACCGCTCAGGAAGGAGACGCATTCTGTCTCCTAGAGATGAACGTACTTTGGTGCGAAAAGTGCAAATCAATCCCAGAACAACAGCAAAGGACCTTGTGAAGATGCTGGAGGAAACAGGTACAAACGTATCTATATCCACAGTAAAACAGCCCTATATTGACATAACCTGAAAGGCCGCTCAGCAAGGAAGAAGCCACTGCTCCAAAACCGCCATAAAAAAGCCAGACTACGGTTTGCAACTGCACATGGGGACAAAGATCGTACTTTTTGGAGAAATGTCCTCTGGTCTGATGAAACAAAAATAGAACTGTTTGGCCATAATGACCATCGTTATGTTTGGAGGAAAAAGGGGGATGCTTGCAAGCCGAAGAAGACCATCCCAACTGTGAAGCACGGGGGTGGCAGCATCATGTTGTGGGGGTGCTTTGCTGCAGGAGGGACTGGTGCACTTCACAAAATACATGGCATCATGAGGAAGGGAAATTATGTGGATATATTGAAGCAACATGTCAAGACATTAGTCAGGAAGTTAAAGCTTGGTAGCAAATGCGTCTTCCAAATGAACAATGACCCCAAGCATACTTCCAATGTTGTGGCAAAATGGCTTAAGGACAACAAAGTCCAGGTATTGGAGTCGCCATCACAAAGCCCTGACCTCAATCCTATAGGAAATTTGTGGGCAGAACTAAAAAAGCGTGTGCGAGCAAGGAGGCCTACAAACCTGACTCAGTTACACCAGCTCTGTCAGGAGGAATGGGACAAAATTCACCCAACTTATTATGAGGAGCTTGTGGAAGGCTACCTAAAACGTTTGACCCAAGTTAAACAATTTAAAGGCAACGCTACCAAATACTAATTGAGTGTATGTAAACTTCTGACCCACTGGGAATGTGATGAAAGCTGAAATAAATCCTTCTCTCTACTATTATTATTTCACATTCTTAAAATATAGTGGTGATCCTAACTGACCTAAGACAGGGAATTTTTACAAGGATTAAATGTCAGGAATTGTGAAAAACTGAGTTTGAATGTATTTGGCTAAGGTCTACGTAAACTTCCGACTTCAACTGTGTCTCTTTTTCTGCCTGGATTTGGGAGGTTCATTATCCAACTGGTTAGCTTCACAGTTGACCTGCTGTCCATCCATGTCCAAACATTAGTAATACTAAAAAGCACTGGCCACTTTGACATTATTAGCTAGATGCCCTAAAACATATGGACCTCTTTTGATTATAATTTGTCGGCATAAGAGTGTGATTATTGGTACATATACATTGATGAATTGTAACGTCCTGACCAGAGTTCTTATGTGTTGTGCTTGTTTTAGTGTTGGTCAGGACGTGAGCTGGGTGGGCATTCTATGTTGTGTGTCTAGTTTGTCTGTTTCTGTGTTCAGCCTAATATGGTTCTCAATCAGAGGCAGCTGTCAATCGTTGTCCCTGATTGAGAATCATATATAGGTGGCTTGTTTTGTGTTGGGGATTTGTGGGTGGTTGTTTTCTGTGTCAGTGTTTGTGCCACACGGTACTGTGACGGTTAGTACGTTTGTTGTTTTGTATTTTGTCTAGTTTTCATGTTATTAAATCATGGAAACTTACCACGCTGCACATTGGTCCTCCGATCCTTCTCGCCTCTCCTCGTCTGAGGAGGAGGAAGAGCTAGACTGCTGTTACAGAACCACCCACCAAACTCGGACCAAGCAGCGTGGCTACGGGCAGCGACAACAACAGCAGCGGCCAACTACACAGGACTCCTGGACATGGGAGGAAATTTTGGAGGGAAAAGGACACTGGGCTCACATTGGAGAATATCGCCGCTCTCGGGAAGAGATGGAGGCAGCTAAAGCCCAGGAGCGGTGGTATGAGGAGGCAGCACGGAAGCGTGGCTGGAAGCCCGTGAAGAAACCCCAAAAATGTCTTGGGGGGGGGGGGGGCTAAAGGGTAGTGTGGCGAAGGCAGGTAGGAAACCTGCGCCCACTTCCCATGCTTACCGT
Organism: Salvelinus alpinus; assembly: GCF_045679555.1. Taxonomy (NCBI): domain Eukaryota; kingdom Metazoa; phylum Chordata; class Actinopteri; order Salmoniformes; family Salmonidae; genus Salvelinus; species Salvelinus alpinus. The sequence continues at coordinate 40,131,131 of NC_092105.1, read as the reverse complement.
GGAGAGCGGGAGTACGGGCAGACACCGTGTTATGCGGAAGAGCGCACGGTGTCTCCTGTACGTGTGCATAGGTGGAATAACCCGCACTGGCCGGGCTAGATTGAGCATTGACCCAAGTGCCATGAAGCCGGCTCAACATATCTGGCCTCCAGTACGTCTCCTCGGGCTGGTGTACATGGCACCAGCCTTACGCATGGTGTCCCCGGTTCGCCAACACAGCCCAGTGCGGGTTATTCCACCTCCCCGCACTGGTCGGGCTACGGGGAGCATTCAACCAGGTAAGGTTGGGCAGGCTCGGTGCTCAAGGGAGCCAGTACGCCTGCACGGTCCGGTATATCCGGCACCACCTTCCCGCCCCAGCCCAGTACCACCAGTGCCTACACCACGCACCAGGCTTCCAGTGCGTCTCCAGAGCCCTGTTCCTACTCCACGCACTCTTCCTGTGGTGCGTGTCTCTAGCCCAGTACCTCCAGTTCCGGCACCACGCACCAAGCCTCCTGTGTGTCCCCGGAGCCCTGTACGCACTGTTCCTTCTCCCCACACTCGCCCTGAGGTGCGTGCCCTCAGCCCGGTACCACCAGTTCCGGTACCACGCACCAGGCCTATAGTGCGCTTCGAGAGTCCAGTGTGCCCTGTTCCTGCTCCCCGCACTAGCCTTGAGGTGCGTGTCTCCAGTCCGGTACCACCAGTTCCGGCACCACGCACCAGGCCTACTGTGCGCCTCAGCAGGTCAGAGTCGGCCGTCTGCCCAACGCCGTCTGCACTGCCTGCCTGCCCAGCGCCGTCTGCACTGCCTGCCTGCCCAGCGCCGTCTGCACTGCCTGCCTGCCCAGCGCCATCTGAGCCATCCGTCTGCCCAGCGCCATCTGAGCCATCCGTCTGTCCCGAGCCGTCAGAGCCGCCCGTCTCTCCCGAGCCGTCAGAGCCGCCCGTCAGTCAGGAGCCGCTAGAGCCGTCCGTCAGTCAGGAGCTGCCAGAGCCGCCAGCCAGTCAGGAGCTGCCAGAGCCGCCAGCCAGTCAGGAGCTGCCAGAGCCGCCAGCCAGTCAGGAGCTGCCAGAGCCACCAGCCAGTCAGGAGCTGCCAGAGCCGCCAGCCAGTCAGGAGCTGCCAGAGCCGCCAGCCAGTCAGGAGCTGCCAGAGCCGCCAGCCAGTCATGAGCCGCCTTCCAGTCATGAGCCGCCTTCCAGTCATGAGCTGCCCTCCAGTCATGAGCTGCCCTCCAGTCATGAGCTGCCCGCCAGTCATGAGCTGCCCTCCAGTCATGATCTGCCTTCCAGTCATGAGCTGCCTTCCAGTCATGAGCTGCCCTTCAGTCATGAGCTGCCACTCAGTCCGGAGCTGCCACTCAGTCCGGAGCTGCCACTCAGTCCGGAGCTGCCACTCAGTCCGGAGCTGCCACTCAGTTCGGAGCTGCCATTAGTCCGGAGCTGCCCTTCAGTCCGGAGTTGGCCCTCTGTCCTGAGCTACCTCTCTGTCCTGAGCTACCTCTCTGTCCTGAGCTACCTCTCTGTCCTGAGCTACCTCTCTGCCCTGAGCTACCTCTTTGTCCTGAGCTACCTCTCTGTCCTGAGCTGTCTCCTCTATCTAGGGGGGACCTTTGTGAAGGTTCCTAGACCAGGGTCGGGGGCGAGGATCGCCACTCAAAGGACGCTAAGGAGGGGGACAAAGACAATGGTGGAGTGGTGTCCTCGTCCTGCGCCGGAGCCGCCACCGCGGACAGATGCCCACCCAGACCCTCCTCTTGAGTTTTAGGGGTGCGTTCGGAGTCCGCACCTCAGGAGGGGGGTACTGTAACGTCCTGACCAGAGTTCTTATGTGTTGTGCTTGTTTTAGTGTTGGTCAGGACGTGAGCTGGGTGGGCATTCTATGTTGTGTGTCTAGTTTGTCTGTTTCTGTGTTCAGCCTAATATGGTTCTCAATCAGAGGCAGCTGTCAATCGTTGTCCCTGATTGAGAATCATATATAGGTGGCTTGTTTTGTGTTGGGGATTTGTGGGTGGTTGTTTCCTGTGTCAGTGTTTGTGCCACACGGGACTGTGACGGTTAGTACGTTTGTTGTTTTGTATTTTGTCTAGTTTTCATGTTATTAAATCATGGAAACTTACCACGCTGCACATTGGTCCTCCGATCCTTCTCGCCTCTCCTCGTCTGAGGAGGAGGAAGAGCTAGACTGCCGTTACATGAATAGACTACATGTATCTCTCAGTCCAGTCTCGTTACCAAATAGCCATTTCTGATCAATATTGGCTACAGTGAATACCAGTGGTTCTCAAACCTCTCGTCGGGGACCCCCTGCCGGTTCATGTATTTTATCTATTCCAGAACTAGCACACCTGATTCAAATGGTCAACTAATCATCAAGCCCTTGATTAGGTCAATCAAGTGAACTAGTTCAAGGCTAAAACAAAATTGAGAAACATCTGGGTGTCCCCGAGGAGAAGTTTGAGAACCTCTGGGCTAACCTAACCAGGTAAAACTCCGGACCCTTGTATGACATAGTAATAAATTAGCTGTAAAATGGTTTTATATGGGCTAGTCATACAAGTCATATGTATTTTTTTTACTAAACAACAAATGCGATTGGACAATAGAATTATCAGGGCATCTGTAATTAAAAAGTTACTCACATAGTATGTCATCACTATTGTGTTGATTGATTAATTCCAGTCAATAATTTTGGATTGAAAAGGTCTAGGTAGTTTAGCCACCTGAAGTTTGAATATAAACAACATTTTATCCCATTCCCATTTTTCTTAACACAAATAAATAGGCCTTTTTTAGGCTATAAATGCATAGCTTAGGCTATAAATACATGACATTAATGCTTAATTTCCCCTGGCCAGAGGGATCAGAGCGCATAGGCTTCTCTAGGCTACATGCAGCTGTGGTGGTTATCAGTAAACTACAGTTGATCAGACTGAAGCACAGATTAATTGCGCGTGAGTTGACAATGAGGCAAATCAGTCTAAATAACAATACTTGCTTTTGTGTCCATATTTTTTTAACCGAATAAAAGTGTTGGGGCATCTAAAAAAATGTGTTGTTAGTATCTCGAAATTTCGATTTAGTATGTCGAATTTTTTACTTTAAGTACCTCGACATTTTGAGATAGTATCTACATTTTATATTGTTTTTGGTGGTGGGAATGGGCTTCCATAGTTATTTGACCATGTCAAGGGGAAAAAAATATCTAAAAGTAATGGTAAGTTTCACACTAATAAACCTCAAATGGAAACTGGAATGAATGACGACTACTGAATGGCCATTGCAGGTAAAATGTAATTAAAATCAAACCCCAGAAAACTGTTGTGGGGATTTGCAAGGTGACGTAAGTAAAGGGTGGAGGACAGCAGAGGAGTGTCACTAGTCAACACAGCCACAAATGGCTAAACCCCGTTTATTTCTACAATTTCTCTTCTTAAAATGTGATTTAAACATAACTCTAACCTGAACTCTAATCGTAACCACACTGCTAAACCTAACTCCAACCTTAAATGAAAAACAAAAAGCTGATTTTTGTTTTCAAGAATGTTTACCATAGCCAATTTTGACTTTTGTCGATGTGTTAAGTAGTGAAAACCAAGCAGAGGAGGGAGGGGCGCTGTACTGCACTAACTTAATCCATAACCCCGGGAAAACAACAGTACCATTCAGCAGAGAATCCTGAGCGAGGTGTAGTGGAACGTGGAGACAGCGGCACAACATTGGACTATAGTGGTACCGTTAGGTCCTAGCGCAATGGTTCTCCCAATAAGATATTTTCCAATTCATGTGGCACTTTTTTGTTTGCTAGAATGGACTCATATATCAGCCTTCAACCTGGATACCTTGAATGTCCTGAGGAAAGACGGGGAACCCGGCAGTTTATTTGGATTCTCTCTAGCCATGCACCGGCAACTTATTCCTTCAGATAAGAGAATGTAAGTTTCGTCTGTTTTGTTGTTGATATTGTTGTTGAATTAGTTATGTGACATTTATTAGGCTTACACTTCGTGTGGGTAGGTTAGGCTACTTATTGTACGTCTCCAGTCTCCATTTTACAGTAACGTTAGTTGGAGCGTTCATCACTTGATGCATGGTAGCAGGTCCATTGATCAAATTCCTGTGGGACCGTTTTCTTGTCAAGGGAGGAGAATATTGTGCATTTAAAACGATACTGTGCATTTAAAAACGTTTCCTATTAACGCAACGTTCCACAATAAATTAACTATTGCTATTCGTACATTGTTTTTAAATATTTTAAGGTCTTAAACATTTTTTTTACTCTCTATGTTTTGGAGACCTACGTGTTGAATGCGTGTTAATAGGCTAGAAGCACAATGAGTATTTATATTCAGTAGTGCGTGGGTCCAGTCATTGTGTGTTTCAGAATGCCCTTTGACAGCGGCCTTGCTACAAATTAACAATGGAAAACCAGAGGTAACGAGCTTTGTCATTGGAGATATCATGCATGTTAATGACATTTATTCAAAAGAAAGTGACTCTATCCCCCAAATGAGAGGTTGGGATGGGGGCCTCTGAATATGAATAGGAAATATGTAAGGACATTAAAAAGTGAATACACACGGGATATCATACGTTTTTTTTCATAGTATGGGACACTGTATTGCACACCCAGATGTTTATTGAAAAGTATATTATCACTGTTATCATTTCAGAAGAATTTTGGTGTCAAGTAACCAACAGCATTACTTCTGCTGTTTTTAATTCTTAAAAATAGATCTGCCTGCAACTCCATTCTTGTGCACTTATTTAATGAGTTCATAACATGGTTATAACCCCGAGTTTATAACAAATGGTTGTCGTTCTACTAAATAGCAACTCAGGCATCTGCTGTGGTGCAACCATGGTTTTATCTATTCAGCTGTAATCCATTCTCTGATAGTTTAGATTAATTCCTGTGAAAAGTGGAATGATTGGTGACCTGATGTAATTGTCCCAACTGAGAGTGGATGAGTGTGGCATGGGTCGGGGTGAATTATTGGTTTAGAACAAGGTGCTAAGGGCAGTGGGCCAGACAGAACACACTGTGTGTGCAGTGTGCAGTGCACTGTGCACTATTTAAAAACATTGCAGCCATAAACATTGAATATATTTAGATAAAGAACAATCCATGAAGTCTAACTTCATCAAATAAAGATGTATTTTAACTATGGTCAGCATTGCTGTATTACCGAAAGAGCAAAATATATTGACATACCTGACATTCAATAATGATTAGTAATGGTAATGATAGATAGGATGGGCACCATCCGTGTGTAACCTGTGATTCATTTAATTTAGCCAACCCTGAGGTGCCAGGAAAGTTAGGGGTGAGTGCAATGATCCAGCGCGGGACAAAACCATGCCTCACAGGTGTGTGTTCCAGCTACCCACCAGAAGAACAGAGCAAGGGGATGGGCTCTGCTGCATGTCACATCCACACACATACTGTAGCCAGGGTGAGCTTAGCTGAGCTCCAACAAGCAAGCACACATTTGGTGGCAGCCAGAGGGCACTTGCTGCAGTACATTAGAGATGCAAAGGCCCAGTCTGCCATGCACTGATAACAACATTTAGGCCAGGATTCCTTAGATCACTCAGATTGCCCTTCTTTTGCTTAGATCCTCACTTAGATCCTGCTTTGAGGAATGCAATGAGAACCTCTTCAGGTACGGCAGTTCTTGGTATGATTATTAACAAATTTACTACATGTTTATCACCTTCAACGCCAGAGATTTTTAAGTGAAATTCTTATAATTAGCATGTATAGTAGGAGGATGCAGTTAAGCATAACCATAGTGTCATTTGAAAGGGAACATGCTTGAGGTTAAGTGCTTTGAATAAAGGTTAGAATAAGACAGTTAAAATGCTTATCGGTGACAAAATCATGCCTTTGTGCCCATAAATGGATAGGGAGTGGAAACAGATGAACAACACAACTTTTAAAAGTTTTTTTTAATGCTATTTTCAAAGCACATTTTCACCGTAATGGCTGCTGTAAATTACCAGTTAAAAAAAGTTGAATGTCCTACTTGTATGTTAATGTTTTACAAGTGTGTGTATCTCTCTGCCTGTCCAAGAAATAAGTTCAAGAGAAGCCTGCTGATGGCCCAAAGCAGCAGTCTCTAAAATATATAGTGAATTTCATGGTATTTGTTGGACAAACAGAACCTTGGTATTTCTCAGGAGCCTGGCAGTTGGCTGTGTCCCAGTCAATTTCAAAGGGTGGCTAGAATTCCTTGGTTGGGTAGAGAGAGAGCCACTGATTTATTAGCAAAGATAGAAGAGCTCAAGTCTTGGTGTTTTGAAAAGCCACACACATTGGGATCAGATTTACTAAGCAATGTCATTTCGGAAGAATAACAATTCAAACAAAATTCAAGTCAATGTTAGGAGAAAGACAAACATTCTAGTAAATCTGTCCCTGTCTTCCACAGAACTCTAATGAAGGCTAAGAAGACCTGTGGAAAATGAACCATTTGCCTTTATGACCGTTTCCCTTCCCTGTTGGGTTCTTGTCCTTGGTTGGTTGTTACAAAGAAGATAGTATCATTAAAAAAATGTGTAGGCCTATCTGTTTTAGGTCATTAAGACCAGAAGGGAAACACAGTGTCTTGTAAACATTTAGTCTGTAATCAAATCAAATTTATTTATATAACCCTTCTTACATCAGCTGATATATCAAAGTGCTGTACAGAAACCCAGCCTAAAACCCCAAACAGCAAGCAATGCATCCGTGCTTTACTTGAACTGAAATAGGTGCCGGTACAGTTTATCTTTAGGTGCAGGAGCTCCACAATACTTTTGATGTAATATTCTAGGAACAGGAGCTCAAGCAGTAGAACATTTGAGGTACCGGTACTCAGCTCTGGTGAGCTCCTGCCAAAGTCAAGAACTGGCTGTGATCTCAAATTTAGATCCTCATGTGATCTTAGATAATGAACAAACCAAGTGAAAGCAGAGTTGAGCACAAAGATAGTTAATATGTAGCCCTGGCTAACAGCTGTGATGCTCATTAACCCGCTATGTCATTACACAGCTTAGAAAACCAAATGTCAACGCAAATATTTGTGAAACCAATCGATAATTGACTCTATTTATGTTTTCCCCCCACCTAGAGCACCTGATATTCACAGTCAGTGGCGTTAATGGAAAATGCACATCTGGCCAAATTATCAGCAACATTTAATTGGGAATATGAATTAATTAATAATGTTAGCAAATCATTTATTGGCTATTGCTTGTATTGAGTGACCACTTCCTTTTTAGTACATTGGGGCTTGGAACTATTTTTTTAAAGGAGCGTATAGTCTATTATGATGAGTTGGCCATACTTATTGGAGCAGCGGGTGTGGCTATATAACAGACTAATATCCTCACTATCTGAACTCAACTCAACTCAACCAAAGGGATTAACTCACTTACCCTTCCTCTCTAGTTAGATAACCTTCGGTGTCTAGCAATGATTGTGTAAAACTGATTTGAACTCAAAACAACCTCAAGCCCTTCAGGGTTTATTGCCAATGTCTCTGTGCACTTAAAAAAACATGTTGTGTTGAAAGCCGCCCATCTAAAGTGAAAGAAGTGAACAGTCATTGTGTATCTTTGCAACTCCCCAATGGTTGCATTGAAAGCACAACCTCGTTTTAAGTGTGATACACTAAAGTATTTTCCTTCCTTCTAATTATATAGGTTCCGAGGGAGTGGAAGTGATGAGTAGAGATCTACCTTTTTCCATCTGACATTGTATATTAGGGCTCCCAAGTGGCGCAGCGGTCTAAGGCACTGCATCTCAGTGCAAAAGGTATCACTAATCCAGGCTTTATTACAACCGGCCAAGATTGGGAGTCCCATAGGGTGGCGCACAATTGGCCCAGGTTTGGCTGGTGTAGGCCGTCATTGTAAATAAGGATTTATTCTTAATTGACTTGCATAATAATATACACTACCTTTCAAGTTTTTGGGGTCACTTAGAAATGTCCTTGTTTTTGAACGAAAAACACATATTTGTTGTCCATTACAATAACATCAAATTGATCAGAAATACAGTGTAGACATTGTTAATGTTGTAAATGACTATTGTAGCTGGAACCGGCAGTTTTTTAATGGAATATCTACATAGGCGTACAGAAGCCCATTATCAGCAACCATCACTTCTGTGTTCCAATGGCACGTTGTGTTAGCTAATCCAAGTTTATCATTTTAAAAGGCTAATTGATCATTAGAAAACCCTTTTGCAATTATGTTAGCACAGCTGAAAACTGTTGTGCTGATTAAAGAAACAAAAAACTGTTCTTCTTTAGACTAGTTGAGTATCTGGAGCATCAGTGTAACGATGTGCACTGAAAGTCAGGAAGCAAGTTCAGGGAGTGAGTGTTTTTATAAATAAATGCAAAATAATACAGAACACGAACAACGCACAGACATGAAACAGAAACGGAAACAATGACGCCTGGGGAAGGAAAGGGAGTGACATATATAGGGAAGGTAATCAGGGAAGTGATGGAGTCCAGGTGAATCTGATGACACGCAGGTGTGCGTAACGATGGTGACAGGTGTGCGCCCTAATGAGCCGCCTGGTGACCTAGAGGTGGGAGAGGGAGCACACGTGACAATCAGCATTTGTGGGTTCGATTACAGACTCAAAATGACCAGAAACAAATAACTTTCTTCTGAAACTCGGCAGTCTATTCTTGTTCTGAGAAATGAAGGCTATTCCATGCGAGAAATTGCCAAGAAACTGAAGATCTCGTTCAACGCTGTGTATTACTCCCTTCACAGAACAGCGCAAACTGGCTCTAACCAGAATAGAAAGAGGAGTGGGAGGCCCCGGTGCACAACTGAGCAAGAGGACAAGTACATTAGAGTGTCTAGTTTGAGAAACAGACGCCTCACAAGTCCTCAACTGTCAACTTCATTAAATAGTCCCCGCAAAACACCAGTCTTAACTGGTGTTAAGAAGCAACTCCGGGATGCTGGCCTTCTAGGCAAAGTTCCTCTGTCCAGTATCTGTGTTCTTTTGCCCATCTTAATATTACATTTTTATTGGCCAGTCTGATATATGGATTTTTCTTTGCAACTCTGCCTAGAAGGCCAGCATCCCGGAGTCACGTCTTCACTGTTGATGTTGAGACTAGAGGTCGAACGATTATGATTTTTCAATGCCAATACCGATACCGATTATTGGAGGACCAAAAAAAGCCGATATTGATTAATCGGTTTTTATATATATATTTGTAATAATGACAATTACAACAATAATGAATGAACAATGAACACTTTTATTTTAACTTAATATAATACATAAATAAAATCTATTTAGTCTCAAATAAATAATGAAACATGTTCAATTTAGTTTAAATAATGCAAAAACACAGTGTTGGAGAAGAAAGTAAAAGTGCAATATGTGCCATGTAAAAAAGCTAACGTTTAAGTTCCTTGCTCAGAACATGTCACGGCCGTTGTAAGGAGGAGACCAAGGCGCAGCGTGTTATGCGTACATACTTATTTATTTTAACGAATGAACACTGAACAAACTAACAAAATAACAAAACGAACCGTGAAGCTATGTGGATAGTGCAGACAGGCAACTAAACATAGAACAAGAACCCACGAACACCAAAGGGAAAATGGCTACCTAAATATGATCCCCAATCAGAGACAACGATAAACAGCTGCCTCTGATTGGGAACCATATCAGGCCACCATAGATATACAAATCACCTAGACCTACAAACACTCTATACATACAAAAACCCTAGACAGTACAAAAACTAACGTACCCACCCTAGTCACACCCTGACCTAACCAAAATATAAAGAAAACATAGATATCTCAGGTCAGGGCGTGACAGAACATGAGAACATATGAAAGCTGGTGGTTCAATATTCCCAGTTCTTCAATATTCCCAGTTAAGAAGTTTTAGGTTGAAGTTATTATAGGAATTATGACGAGTCGACTATTTCTCTATACCATTTGTATTTCATATATCTTTGACTATTGGATGTTCTTATAGGCACTTTAGTATTGCCAGCCTAATCTCGGGAGTTGATTGGCATGAAGTCATAAACAGCGCTGTGCTTCAAGCATTGCTAAGAGCTGCTGGCAAACACAGTAAAGTTTGAATGAATGCTTACGAGCCTGCTGCTACCTACCGCTTCTCAGTCAGACTGCTTTATCAAATATCAAATCATAGAATTAATTATAATATAATAAACACAGAAATACGAGCCTTAGGTCATTAATATGGTCAAATCCAGAAACGATCATTTCTAAAACAAAACGTTTATTCTTTCAGTTTAATACGGAACCGTTCCATATTTTATCGAACGGGTGGCAACCCTAAGTCTAAATATTGCTGTTACATTGCACAACCTTCAATGTCATGTCATAATTATGTAAAATTCTGGCAAATTAGTTCGCAACGAGCCAGGCAGCCCAAACTGTTGCATATACCCTGACTCTGCTTGCAGTGAAAGCAAGAGAAGTGACGCAATTTCCCTAGTTAATATTGCCTGCTAATATTAATTTATTTTAACTAAATATGCAGGTTTAAAAATATATACTTCTGTGTATTGATTTTAAGAAAGGCATTGATGTTTATGGTTATGTACATTTGTGCAAAGATTGTGCTTTTTTTCGGCAATGCGCTTTTGTTAAATCATCACCCGTTTGGCGAAGTTGAAGTAGGCTGTGATTCGATGATAAATTAACAGGCACCACATTGATTATATGCAACGTAGGACAAGCTAGTTAACCTAGTAATATCATCAACCATGTGTAGTTAACTAGTGATTATGTGAAGATTGATTGTTTTTTACAAGATAAGTTTAATGCTAGCTAGCAACTTACCTTGGCTCCTTGCAGCCACAAGGTCCTTTTGACGCTGCACTCGTGCAACAGGTGGTCAGCCTGCCACGCAGTTTCCTCGTTGATTGCAATGTTATCAGCCATAATCGGTGTCCAAAAATGGCCAATGCCGATTAATCGGTCGACTTCTAGTTGAGACTGGTGTTTTGCAGGTACTATTTAATGAAGCTGCCAATTGAGGACTTGAGAGGCGTCTGTTTCTCAAACTAGACACTCTAATGTACTTGCCCTCTTTCTCAGTTGTGCACCGGGGCCTCCCACTCCTCTTTCTATTCTGGTTAGAGCCAGTTTGCGCTGATCTGTGAAGGGAGTAGTACACAGCGTTGTACGAGATCTTCAGTTTCTTGGCAATTTCTCGCATGGAATAGCCTTCATTTCTCAGAACAAGAATAGACTGACGAGTTTCAGAAGAAAGTGCTTTGTTTCTAGACATTTTGAGCCTGTAATCGAACCCACAAATGCTGATGCTCCAGATACTCAACTAGTCTAAAGAAGGCCAGATTTATTGCTTCTTTAATCAGCAGTGATCAATTAGCCTTTTAAAATGATAAACTTAGATTAGCTAACACAACGTGCCATTGGAACACAGGACTGATGGTTGCTGATAATGGGCCTCTGTACGCTTGTGTAGATATTCCATAAAAATCTGCCGTTTTACAGCTACAATAGTAATCTAAAACATTAACAATGTCTACACTGTATTTCTGATCGATTTGATGTTATTTTAATGGACAAAAAATTAGCTTTTCTTTAAAAAACAAGGACATTTCTAAGTGAACCCAAACTTTTGAAAGGTAGTGTATATATTGAACATGTTAATGCATCCTTTTCAAAACAATGAGTTGGATACCTCCGTGAATAGCTATGTACGTCGATGATTTGGTTAGGATATCTCCACAGTGAAACCAGAGAGAAGGCCATTGAATTGTACATGCCAGGCCATCTGTGCACATGTAACCCAATAGACCGCTTGCAGCAGTTTTCTCTCAGAGAAGACACTCAAAACCAACTAGAAATCGTGGCTTTTCTAGGATCACACTGTACAGTAGAATGTCTATGAACTCTTTGCACCACATCTAACAGGGGTTTTGTTCCTATCTGAGCTTTCACTGAGCAGGATCTCTGCTTAAATCCAGCACGCCTAATTCTTGTAATGGCCTGGCTGATATAACAAGCCAACTCCAGTCCAGTGCCAAGTGTTGGTGTGGGTAAACGGACACAGTTAGAACAGCTGCAGGGGTCCTGGGGACTGTGAGTGCGCAGCGGTGGGGGCAGCGTCACACATGTGAACAAAGGCCACCACTATTCATTTCCTGTTAGTCTGTAACCAACCATGCTGTTGGTTGATCTGCCATGCTTTGACATGGTCTCTGTTTTGGCTTTCTTTGCTCTTCCTATTGTCTTTTAGACTTCTTGACAGGGATAGAGATATGGCTTCCCATGTATGCTTTTATTTACCTGTGGTAGTTATGCTGACTTGATATTATAACCTGGATGTTTTCTGTTTTAGGGAAACAGGGGCAGTAGATTTGCAATGTTATTTTTTGAATGTGTTCGAAAATGTCTCATTTCCCGCAAATGTAACTTGTTGGCAGTTTGCTACAAAGAAGGTAGCTTAGCGGTAGCTTACCGTATATCACATCACAGTGTTCCCATTACTTCTCTAGGGCATTCAGATCTATGAAGACCAGAGGGAAGAACGTTTCAGAAGCTCCAAGTAGCAGTTTTTACTTTTTGGTTCTAATTGCTTAGTCATTCCAAATGAGTTTATCTACATCAGAAGCTGTTTAGTAGTCAATATGACAGAGTGGATAAGGTGCTTGTCCATAAGTCATCAAAAATTAGCAGCTTGTTTACATGTGTGCACCAGACTTTGGATGCAAAGGCTGAAGTGTTGCGTGTTAATGTCAATATTACTCTTCAGTGATTTGCCGAATTCTACAACTATCACTGAGGAGCCATGCTGAAAACCTTTTCTTGCAGATACAAATCCCTATCTCTGTGTTACTATCTCTGCATTGATGTGTTGTTTCCCACTTAATATAGCTCTACACTCTGGGAAAAAAGGTTCTATCTAGAACCAAAAATGGTTCTTCGCCTGTCCCCATAGGAGAACCCTTCGAAGAACCCTTTTTGGTTCCATATAGAACCCTTTTGGTTCTACCCGGAACCCTTTTGATTCTACCCGGAACCAAAAAGACTTATCCTATGGGGACAGACGCAGGAACCTTTTGGAACCTTTTTTTCAACAAGTTTATGGGGTTGTTTTCTCCAGGGTTAAGTGAAAGTGTGATGTGCAAGAGTAACATTACAATAAATAAATTGTGATTCTGAAAGCCCTCAACTATATACATTCTAACTGTGCCTAGCACTGAAGCTCAGCTGCACTGTGAAATTGTAGTTACGATCTTTGTATTGACTAAGCTCTTATTTGCATTTCACTGGCTGTTGATAGAAGGGAGGGGACAGAATTTGGGCCTCGATCTTCCTCTTTCCCAACAGGCTTCCTCTTGGGAGTCCTTGTTTGTTAATTGGAGGTCTATGACACTATCCAATGAATCAATAGGGGGTTTACGGAATCATGCAGAGTGGAGGAAGAGGGTGGAGAGGATTCCCTGACCCCTTTGAGGAAATTCTCACAACGTTTCCATTGGATTCACACTGTGGTCCACGATCACCCAAATGTGTTCTCCACTAGAACGGAGGTCCCTAAGCAGTTGAACATAGGACTTGTACTGTGTGGACTGTAATACATTTCCCTAATTGCATTACAAAACGACTTCCTCTAGGTAATATGCAATAGGCCTATGCAATATTTTCGCCCAGAGTGAGCCATTCTCATATTGATGCTTCTGCTCACGTTTTTCTCAGTGCTCCCTGGTATGGGCTGTGGCTCTCACTCACTGTCCAGGCTGGAAAATGTGACCCAGAGTGGTCCTGCTGAAGTGTTTCTCTCACAGTGGTTGTTCAACAATGAGCAAGCTGCCTGTGTGTTTCCCTCTTTAGTGTTAGCCCAACAGGAACACTTTTTTATTTAGTGAAGTGCAAGTACAGCCAATTCCTAAAAGCCCTGCTAAGATATTACTTGAAATATTTCATTCCAATATCTCATTCAGTCACAGGTCTTATAAAGCATTGTGCATAAATATATGGTCTCCTGAGTGGGCAGCGGTCTAAGGCACTGAATCTCAGTGCTTGAGGCATAACTACACACACCCTGGTTTGATTCCAGGCTGTATCACAACCGGCCGTGATTGGGAGGCCCATAGGGCGGCACACAATTGGCCCAGTGTGGTTAGGGTTTGGCCGGTGTCGGCCGTCATTGTAAATAAGAATTTGTTCTTAACTGACTTGTCTAGTTAAATAAGTAAATACAAATGTAAATGGCTCTACAAATTATTCAAGCCTTAAACGTATTCACACAGGCCTATTGTCCCCCTGCGGTTGTTAGGATTCTCTGAGGGACTGGGGGTGATTTGGATAAGTTGTTGTCAGTAAGCTAATGTTGTACAGGACAATCACATTATTGAATAGGTTCCAAATTAGATTGTCGGCTCTACTGTTGCTCTGCCTATTGCTCATTGTATTGCACAATAGTCTACTCTACTACATACAGTTGAAGTCGGAAGTTTACATCCACTTAGGTTGGAGTCATTGAAACTTGTTTTTCAACCACTCCACAAATTTCTTGTTAACAAACCATAGTTTTGGCAAGTCGGTTAGGACATCTACTTTGTGCATGACACAAGTAATTTTACCAACAATTGTTTACAGACAGATTATTTCACTTATAATTCACTGTATCACAATTCCAGTGGGTCAGAAGTTTACATACACTAAGTTGACTGTGCCTTTAAACAGCTTGGAAAATTCCAGAAAATTATGTCATGGCTTTAGAAGCTTCTGATAGGCTAATTGACATCATTTGAGTCAATTGGAGGTGTACCTGTGGATGTATTTCAAGGCCTACCTTCAAACTCAGTGCCTCTTTGCTTGACATCGTGGGGAAATCAAAAGAAATCAGTCAAGTCTTCATAAAAAAATTGTAGACCTCCACAAGTCTGGTTCATCCTTGGGAGCAATTTCCAAATGCCTGAAGGTACCACGTTCATCTGTACAAACAATATTACCTAAGTATAAACACCATGGGACCACACAGCCGTCATACCGCTCAGGAAGGAGACGCGTTCTGTCTCCTAGAGAGGAACGTACTTTGGTGTGAAAAGTGCAAATCAATCCCAGAACAATAGCAAAGAACCTTGTGAAGATACTGGTGGAAACAGGTACAAAGGTATCTATATCCACAGTGAAACGAGTCCTATATCGACATAACCTGAAAGGCCGATCAGCAAGGAAGAAGCCACTGCTCCAAAACCCCCATAAAAAAGCCAGACTACGGTTTGTAACTGCACATGGGGACACAGATTGTACTTTTTGGAGAAATGTCCTCTGGTCTGATGAAACAAAAATAGAACTGTTTGGCCATAATGACCATCGTTATGTTTGGAGGAAAAAGGGGGAGGCTTGCAAGCCGAAGAACACCATCCCAACCGTGTAGCACGGGGGTGGCAGCATCATGTTGTGGGAGTGCTTCGCTGCAGGAGGGACTAGTGCACTTCACAAAATAGATGGCATCATGAGGCGGGAAATTATGTGGATATATTGAAGCAACATATCAAGACATCAGTCAGGAAGTTAAAGCTTGGTCGCAAATGCGTCTTCCAAATGGACAATGACCCCAAGCATACTTCCAAATTTGTGGCAAAATGGCTTAAGGACAACAAAGTCAAGGTATTTGAGTTGCCATCACAAAGCCCTGACCTCAATCCTATAGAAAATGTGGGCATAACTGAAAAAGCATGTGCGAGCAAGGAGGCTTACAAACCTGACTCAGTTACACCATCTCTGTCAGGAGGAATGGGCCATAATTCACCAAACTTATTGTGGGACACTTGTGGAAGGCTACCCGAAACATTTGACCCAAGTTAAACAATTTAAAGGCAATGCTACCAAATACTAATTCAGTGTATGTAAACTTCTGACCAACTGGGAATATGATGAAAGAAATAAAAGCTGAAATAAATCATTCTCTCTACTATTATTCTGACATTTCACATTCTTAAAATAAAGTGGTGATCTTAACTGACCTAAGACAGTGAATTTTTACAATGATTGAATGTCAGGAATTGTGAAAAACTGAGTTTAAATGTATTTGGCCAAGGTGTATGTAAACCTCCGACTAAATAGATCATGAGAAGATCTCTTTTTTTGTTGTCCCTAGCCACCAAAATAATTATTTTGAGGACTGACAGCCAGTTGATATACAAATTGTTTATATTTGTGTCTCAAAGGGCATGTTCCCAATTATTTGAAAACTCTTGAGACCGTATTATGAATGCTGGCAGTTTGTCTGGCAATTTGTATAGACACACAGTAATGGACATGTGTTTGCCAGTTTGACATGGTTTCTGTTATTCAGTGCAGTCCTGGGTACTAAACTGACTGCATGTAATCCCATGTCTAAAAATGGTCAGTATGAATTATTGAATAGAACAGCTGCAGTATAGGATTACCAAACATCTCTGACATCTGCTATTGTCACAGTACATTCATCTATAGACCATACAGTGGTGGGCCGTCAGGGCCTGCAAGGCCTTCTCTGCTGGCCTAAACATCATCAGAATATATATTTTTTTAAATATATTTTCCCACAAATATGTATTAAATTATTCCCCAGAGTAAGAGTTATACTTTTCATTTCATAGCTTTCCTCTTGGTTGCACTGCTTCCAGCCCCAGGTTGAGATTTGGAGGGCTGGTCTTTATGTTAGATCTTTTATCCAATCATATTCAGCCATCATGTGTTGCCAGGGGTCTAAAATCTGCCCTCAGGCCTTCAGAATCAACAGTGCGGGCGCTTGTAGCTTATAGTGAATGGAAATGAAAATTTAGTGTCAACCAATCAGCTTTAGAGTTGGCTATTGTACGCCTGCTGGCTGGCTCCAGTGTTACACAGGAGCCAGCTAGCAGGCGTAGTGCGTGCACGTCTTTTGATTGGATTACCAATATTGAAAGGCAGGTCCTATGGGCAGGTCTATGCAGATCTAGGAAACTGAATTTGATAAACGAATTAATTTGCGTACTACTAAGCTGTTTTTTCAACCCACAATGGCGGAAGGAGGAGAAGATATCGATTTGGTCGAGGATATAATTATAACGCCATTCTCAAGACGAACTTTTCAAGAAAAGTTAGACATTGTAAGGAGAGGTCGCCCGACGCCGACGCTTCAAAGCCTGTCACAGGCGGGAAAGGGGTTTGTTCGCTCGCCACTTTCAAAGTTCCAACTACGAGCGCTATGGCTCTGAGAAGCACTGCAAACTGTACTGCTGGGAATGCCTATTATTTGCAAGTGATCGATTTGGTGTTTGGAGCCACACTGGCTTTGCAAACTTGAGTTGTCTAACCAAGGCAGCAACGAGACACCAAAGTACGGCTGGGCACTTACAAGCAATGGTGCTTTTGAAAACTTTTGGGGACACCGGAGTGGATCTACAGCTCAACGAACAAACGCGCAGGGCAACGCAGCTGCACAATGAAAAGGTGAAGGGAAATATTGAAAAGACTCATTGATTGTGTCATGTTTTTGGGTAAATACTGTTTACCCAAAAATGTCAATTTGTCAATTTCAAGGTGACGCAACGCCTGGTTATACTGCGTTTCTGTCTAAATGTATAGTGTCTAGAGCCATGGCATCATAATGATGGTAATAAGAGGTGAATTAATTCGGGTGGGACTGTGTAGTACCTCACTGAAGGCCCAGGACCCAGGCCCACGGCACGCCACTGAGACCATACATATCTTAAAGACACAGTCATTGGATTTTTCTTACAGACTGTTGATTGGAGCACCAAGAGCCAAAGCTCTGGCCAACCAGAGAGCCAACATAACCGGAGGCCTGTACAGTTGTGACATCACCACAGAATCTGATGACTGTGATCGCATCGATTTTGACAATGAAGGTGAGGTGTTAATCATATCGGTTTCTCAATCTGTTTCTCTCTCCTACACAACATATGAATTAACACGATGCTTTATTATTCACAATATACTAAATCATTCTAACGCAAGAATAAAAATAACATCCTGATTCCTTCTGATGAATTTCCACAGAGGATGTGAGAGTTGAGAACAAGGAGAACCAGTGGATGGGGGTGACAGTTAACAGCCAGGGCCCCGGAGGGAAGATTGTGGTAAGTCAGTGTCCGAGGATATACTGGTTGGTTTCCTGACCAGGCTCATTTTGCTTTGTAAATCTCACACGTGGAACTTTGCATTAGATCTACAGTATTCATTAGCTGAGGATCTGTCTTACTTGGTGGATGTTAACCTGATTTCATTATACCCTGATGAAGACAGCTTGTCTGTCGAAACGTTGGTTATTTCGGTTGTTCAATTATTGCATCGGAGCTCCTAGAGTGTACGGCTCGCCTTTTCTTTTTCAAGTGTTCTACTCCGCTAGCCAGCATCTCGCCTAGACAGGTGTGCGTTTCTTTCGCCTCCAGATTAACCTGATTCCACTGTCTTGTCATTGCAGACCTGTGCTCATCGCTACCAGAGACGTCTGTTTGTGGACACTGCTCAGGAGTCCCGTGACATCACAGGCCGCTGCTACGTCCTGAGTCAGGACCTAACTATTGATACGTCCTCTGATGAAGACGGAGGGAACTGGAAGTTCTGTGAGGGACGTGCCAGAGGCCATGAGAGGTTTGGCTCATGCCAGCAGGGTCTGGCTGCCACGTTCACCAAGGACTACCATTACGTGGTGTTTGGAGCGCCTGGCGCCTACAACTGGAAAGGTAGGAGTCTGTTCATAAGGCAAGAACTTAAGTTGTAGTTGCCAAACCTATTTACTTTGAAAATCACTGGGTGTTCAATGCATAGATTTGAATGTCAGCTGAATGAACCATGTAGTAATTGTGACTTACATTGCCCTCTAAAGGTAAAGAAAGGCATTGCAACATTCTTCATTTGACATTTCCATACTGTGCTTTAATAGAATTTTATTTTCACTTGAAGAATAAATTCACCCAATTACATTTAGCTTGGGTCATTATTGTTTTGTTGATTATTTAATTTATTTAGGGTCATTTATTTAAGCCATCAGCATTCCATTGACATCTTCACCCCTCACTCTCAACCACTCTAGGCATTGTACGTGTAGAGCAAAAGAACAACACTTTGTTGGAAAAGGGATTTTATGATGATGGGCCTTATGAAGTTGGAGATGAGAACCGCTTGGATCCTGACCTGGTGCCTGTGCCTGCTAACAGCTACCTAGGTGGGTACAGTAGGTCTGAACCTTGATTGTGGGAATCATGTGTTTTGTGTGCTTAGGTATCCTGTTCATGACCAGTTTGTTTGCTGCCAACCCTGATCAGTTTGTGTATAAGTCACCTTCTCTGCAGGTCAGCTTTGAGAGAACTCTAGATGTGACGACCAATACTTACTTAGGTTTGTGACCTTCGAGGTGCCTAAAACATTAACCATTCCATCTCCATGATGGCTAACTAGTGAATGGTTTATAGTGTGAATATTTAGCATGTCATTATTTTAACATAATGCTTGAATGCACTGCAGTTATTATTACTGGTATACTTATGTGTGCATCAACATGTGTTTTCTAGGTTGCATCAAGATGACATGACTAGTATATTTATTCGTGTTTTTCTTTACATCCCAAATTCACTCATTTATCCATGAAATATGCATGATCTGTATTATAGACAGTGTAAGAGATATACCTTGATTCCTGTTATTTCATGTTGCAGGATTTTCCCTTGATTCTGGCTTTAGCATCACCAAGGGGCGTGGCCTAACTATTGTGTCTGGAGCACCACGAGCCAATCACTGTGGGGCTGTGGTCCTGTTGCGAAAAGAGAATGAAGCGTCAGCAAGACTCTCCCCAGAGTACATTCTAGAAGGGCCTGGACTGGCATCGTCTTTTGGATATGATGTAGCTGTGGTCGACCTGAATGGAGATGGGTATGTCACACAAGTTCACTTCTACTTCTCCAGTTGTGGCTTATCCATACATTATGTAATCAAACCTACATGGATATTGTAAGATATGCTTACATTTTTTTGTTTTTGTTTTTTGCATCCCAGGTGGCAGGATATTGTAGTGGGAGCCCCTCAGTTCTTCATGAAAGAGGGAGACATTGGAGGAGCTGTTTATGTCTACATCAACCAGGCAGGAAAGTGGGCCAAGATCACCCCAATCCGCCTCAATGGAACCAAAGACTCAATGTTTGGGCTGGCAGTGGAGAACATCGGTGACATCAATCAGGACTCCTATCAAGGTGGGAACCTGGTATCTGTTCTTGTTTCTGGCCTTTTCTGTGCTTTTCCCATCAAATTCCATAGCTAAATGGCTTCTCTTTTACAGACATTGCCGTTGGAGCACCCTACGCTGATGCCGGGGCAGGAAAAGTGTACATTTACCATGGTTCTGCTAATGGAATCAACACCATGCCTGCACAGGTTGGTTTTGCAGTGTTTTATTGGTTAAGAATATGCTTGTTGACATAGTGAAATGACATCACTGCTGCATCCTATTTTTATTTGTAATTTCAGATCCTTGAGGGAAAGCCCAACAACATCAGATTATTTGGATATTCTCTGGCTGGGAACATGGATTTAGATAAGAATTCCTATCCTGATATAGCCATTGGGTCGCTCTCAGATACAGTACTCGTTTACAGGTGATGATCTTGTTAGGCTATCTATAGCAATCTAGTTTCGACCTCACAAATGAATTTCAAGATAACACAACTCACATAACATTTTTTTTTTAGGGCAAGGCCAATTATTAGTATCAAGAAGGATGTCAAAATTACTCCGAAGGAAATTGACTTCACAAAGAAAACCTGTGGCAACAGTATCTGGTAAGGTTTTGATGGGATTTGATAACTACTCATGTTTGAAAATATGTCTGACATCTTTATACTTCTGTGGATTTGTTTGCTAATTTAATTGAATGACATCCATTTATTTGTTGTCTACAGTTTGACCGTGGAAGCATGCTTCACCTATAAAGCAAACCCTGCATCCTACAGCCCAAAACTAAGTAAGCGAAGCTTCTCTCTCTCCTGTAACCCCACCCCAATTGGGATAATTTGTCGTAGTCCCGAAATTCCTGAATCCATTTGTCCTTACATAATACATACTGTTGTTCTGCAATGTTTCCTTACAGCTATCCGCTATGCATTTGAGGCTGAAGCAGATCGCAGGAAGCAAGGGCTGATCTCTAGGGTCCTGTTTCTGAACAAGTCTCGCACCGACCAGGACTTCCAGTCCACCGGAATTCTGGACCTCCGGGGACAAAACAAAAGAGCGTGTACCAAGACAAAAATCAGACTGCAGGTACAGTATTTGGTCTTCGTCTAACCCTCTTGAGATTTTAGAATAACACCTAGAATGTGGCTCCGGAGACAGTGTACTCATCGTGGTTGTGTTCTCTGTCTGTAGGATAACATTAGGGACAAGCTGCGTGGTATTCCCATTGAGGTGTCAGTGGGGATCCTGGGCACCAAGCGTCAGAAGAGGCAGAATGCTCTCCCACAGCTTGTGCCTATTCTTGACAACTCCCAGCCAAGCAAGGTCGTCACTGAGGTAATCATACTGCTTCAGAGCTGAGAGAGGATCTCCGTGTCCCCATTGTTGCATATACTTCACGATGCCATTGAATGTCTCAGGGCGAATGGAATTCAGTAAAGTTTAGAATGGACTTACTGTCAGATGCATTAAAAATAAGCTTTTTTATGTATTGTGCTTCATTACAGGTTAACTTCTTAAAGGAAGGATGTGGAAATGATAATATTTGCCAGAGTAATTTACAACTGGAGTACAGATTCTGTTCCAAAGAGCCCAACCAAGAGGTATTCCCTCCATTACAGATGTGAGTATGAACAAACATTCTCAGAAAAGAAAACCATGAATCTGAGGAAGAGGTTTAAGGCAATGTTTTGTTTTTGTTTTTATCCAGGCAGAATGGGCTACCAGTGATCTCCCTCAGTGATCAGAAGGACATAGCTCTGGAGGTGACAGTGAAGAACAGAAATGGGGATGATGCCCATGAGGCTAAGCTGGTGGGGATGTTCCCTAACGCTCTCTCATTCTCCGGCTTTCGCTCTCAGAAAACTACGGTAAGTGGAGGGACTCTGGTTTATTTCAGCATACTCAGATTTGCTATCAGTCAAGTAACAACATTGTAATGGGTTCTTGTTCTCCAGAGGGACAAACCGGTGCTTTGTTTAGCCAATCAGAATGGCTCCCAGACAGAGTGTGAACTGGGGAATCCGTTCAAAACAGATTCAAGGGTAGGCTATGAAGTAGTTTTCTTTACAGTATTTTTCTTATTCTGTCATTGTGTGGCTCACTCATGGTGAATGTTATTTAATATCTGGATGCAATGGGTTTCCAGGTTACTTTCTACATAATCTTGAGCACTGCTGGTATCTCTCTCAATACCACAGAAATCGACATTGACCTTGAGCTTCAAACGTAAGTAGCACTATAGTTTTCGCACAAACGTGACTGATGACTGACTTGGTGGCCTTGTAAAACACTTTTATGTGTCATTTCTCTTCTTTCAGGACCAGTACACAGGAAAACACGGGCAGTGTGAAAGCAAGGGCAAAAGTAGTGATTGAGATGTTACTTTCTGTTGCAGGGTAAGTATTCAAACATTTACACTTTTTGACTACTGCATCAATTAGTTCTGAAAGCTATTGTGTGCAATGTGGTCCTCTAATATGTGGTTTATCAACAGAGTTGCGAGACCCTCCCAGGTGTATTTTGGGGGCGATGTGAAAGGAGAGAGTGCCATCAAGACAGAAGAGGAGATCGGCAGTTTGATCGATTATGAATTTAGGGTAATTATCGTTGTCTGCTTATCTCACTGAGTTTCTCAATATAACTTGATCTGAGGTTTGACCGTGATGTTGAAAATGTTAATATTATACCTCCAGATAATCAATTTGGGTAAGCCGTTGAAGTCCTTTGGCACAGCCTCGTTGAACATCCAGTGGCCCAAAGAGAATGTGGATGGGAAGTGGCTGTTATATCTGGTTAAGATCAGCACCACTGGCCTGGAAGAGATCCCCTGCTCCCCAGAAACTGAGATCAACTCTCTCAAACACATTCAGGTAATACTTTCCTAATGCAGTTTCACTGTATTCTATGCATTTGTTCAGAAGCAAAAAACGTCCAGAGAAGGCGTTTTAAAACACTTAATGAAATTATAGTTTGAAACACTAACTTGTGATAATTTTTAGGAGTCTAGCACATCTAGGAAAAAGCGTGAAGCTGGAGGCAAAAAATCTGGAGGCAAAATCTCTTTGTTATCAGACCAAAGAAAGCACAAGATTTTGGTAAACACACTTTCATTTGCATTTTTTTTTATTGATCAATAATGACATCTAGGTTGTCTGACAAAAAAGTATTTTCCTCTCAGATGTGTGGCAATGGCTATGACTCTAGATGTGTGGTGATCAAGTGCCCTCTACTGGGCTTGGACAGTAGTGCAGTGATTTCTCTAAGGTCCCGTCTGTGGAACGCTACCTTCCTTGAGGTGAGAAACAACATGCCTGTTGCTATTTGCTTTTCAAAATAGTCCTAAATAGCCGACACGATTGATTCGGACATTCTCTAACATTGAAAACCTTTATTTTGAAACAGAATTACGCGTCTTTGAACTATCTTGATATAATTGTGAAAGCTTCCATCAGCCTTGATGCTCCTGCAAAGAATATGGTTCTCAGGAATGCTGAGACTCAGGTGAGTGGCACAGTCGACTCAAACAATGAATCCTTCACTGATCAATACAACTAAGAGTTTCTATGTAACAAATCAAAATAAACATACTGTTTCTTCTTGTGCCCATGCAGGTGAGAGTCACAGTGTTTCCAGAGAAGGCAGTAGCCCAGTTTGGTGGAGTCCCATGGTGGATCATCCTTGTGGCTGTCCTGGCTGGTATTCTGATGTTGGCGTTGCTAGTGTTTCTGCTCTGGAAGGTAAGGACAGTCTAGCTGCAACACATTTACTAATATATTCACTGTGTTGTACTCTGAGCTATTAGTAGACGCATGTAACAGTGAATCATTATTCATTCAGGTGGTAATCATAACATACAGTGATTATAACGTATCTTCCTCATAAAACAGATTTTATTCACACTTGCGGTGTTACAGTATATTTCCAGTCTCATATTGATTCTCATCACCCTTGCTCTCCTTAAGTGTGGTTTCTTCAAGAGAGCCCCACAGTATGATGCAGCGTATCACAAGGCACAGATCCATGTTCAGCCCTCTGACAAAGAGGAACTCACTACTGAGGCATAGTGCCTGATCTCTGCACTCAGACCTGGGGTAAAATGGACATTGCAGTCAGCATGGAGTGTGGGCTTAACAAAGACTAACTCACTTTGGCTTTAAAGGAAATGCTTACTTCCGAAGCTACTTCCGAACGTCTCGTGTGAACATTTTTGAATGGACACACACTCCCATACGTATTGATTTGGATAGTGAAGCTAAAACTTTGAATTTGGCTCTGTACTCCGTCATGTTGGATTTGAGATTAAATGTTTATATGAAGCAACAGTAAAGAATGTCACCTTTTATTTGAGGGTATTTTCATACATATCTGTTTTAGTATTTAGAAATGAATGCACTTTATGTATCTTGTCCCCCCATTTGAAGGTGTCATAAGTATTGGACAAATTCACTTATAATATATTAAGTAGTCAAAACATTAGTATGTGGTCCCATATTCCTAGCACGCAATGACTACATCAAGCTTGTTACTCTTGTTGGATGCATTTGGATGCATTTGCAGTTTGTTTTGGTTGTGTTTCGGATTATGTTGTGCCCAATAGAAATGAATGGTAAATAATGCATTATATAATTTTGGAGTCACATTTATTGTCAATAAGAATAGAATATGTTTCTGAACATTTCTACATTAATTTAAACGCCACCACGATTACGGATAATCATGAATGAATCGTGAATAATGATGAGTGAGAAAGTTACAGATGCACAAAGATCATGCCCCCAAAACAATTTGGTGAGAAAGTTACAGAGGCATAAATATCATACACCCCCCCCCCCAAAAAAGCATGATATTTATGCCTCTGTAACCTTCTCACTAAAACTTTTGACTAAATTGAATACACTATAAGTGAATTTGTCAAAATACTTATGATACCTTCAAATGGGGGGACTAGATACATAAAGTGATTTTATTTCTAAACTGTTAAACAGATATGTATGAAAACACTCTAAAAAAAGGGGAAAATCTATACTGTCGCATCATAAAACATTTGATCTCAAAACCATAATGATGGAGTGTGACACCAAATTAAAAGTTTTAGCTTCACTGTCCAAATAAATACGTGTGTGATTGTACTATGTCTGGTCATTGGAATTGATCTAATTTGAATATGTGCAAAGAGTATGCACTATTCAGATACAGTATTTGTGTGTTTGAATTTGGTCAGCATTTAAAGTTTTTTTCCCCCGAATGAGCAGTTATTCGATTTCCCTTATTTTCAAACCTATTAAGCTTTTTATTCCAGAAGTAATTCTGGAACTATATCTTGTGTGCTATGAAGCTTCTTTATTTTTCTAGGTTTCTGCTTTGCCCGCCTGGCTGTTTGGAAATGCTATTTTGAATATTACTCTTTCCAAGGGAAGCATGCTCTCACACAAATCACTCTCTTTGCATTGCCTCTGATTTGCTTGAGCATTATATTTTGTAAGTGTTGTATTTATATGTGCAGGTTGATACAAGTCTCATTTATAATAATGTATATTTTCTCTTGCCAGTGTGGATTTTTCAAACGCTCAAAACATGATGACAGCGTTCCAAGATACCATGCCGTACGGATAAAGAAGGAGGCTTGTCAGTTTAAAGACGGAAAAGCCAAGCTGGATTCCTTTGAGAAAAAGCAGTGGATGACAAGCTGGAATGAGAACGAGAGCTACTCATGAGACACTTGACTGTTGGGATACGGTCAGATACATTAGTCTCCTATTTTCCTAAACATCTAATGACTGCATTCGGGAAGCAAACTACAAAATAAACGTTTTCTATTCTCCCCAAGGACTCTCAGATGAAAATCTATCCCGTGTCGTATCTGAGGAAATGAGAAGCATCACGTCTTACATTTGGGTAGAGAAAGGAAATTGGGATTTTGAAATCCATTATCTGCCACTGATACAGTTTTTAATGACATGATGAATTGAGTTTCAATCTCCAATGTTTAGCTGTAGATAATCTTTCTGCTGTGTTTTTTTGCAGTCAGTTTTATCCAATCTCTATGTTGTATTATCCCTGCAATGTATAGACTGGAACATTCTGTATGTTTTGTATATATTTAAATACTTTAGCACACTGTATATTTATTTTTTGTCATTATCTGTACAAAGAAAACAGATATGCATTGGCCAAAGTCTTTTTAAATGTTTTATCTAAAGTTACTTTTCAGTAGAATAAGTAAGGGTAAATGGTACTGCTGATTTTCTAGTGCTGCACAGACTAAAAAGTAGCTACAGGTATTATGTGAATAATATTGTCATTGGGACTCATTCTTTGCACTTGTTATGATTATTAAAAAAAGGTATGTCATTTCTACACAAGTCATAAGGTACAAAGTTTATGCAATGCTTCTCAACTCCCAAATTAGAAAAGAATAGCACCTTTATGAATATTTCTAAGACAGTTATATGTCAGTTATGAGTTGGAGATATATAACGGATTCACACCAAACCTCTGTTTATCCATGGCTTTGACAGTGCCCCTGTCAAAGCCATTTCATATGCGCGAATACTGTACTGGGTGATACTTCAGTAGCATGCAGCTGGGACAACTGGAGTCGAAAGAAGCAGTAAAATGCAGTTTATTGTTTTGCTAATTTTATTTTAGCATTCCTGAGTAAGAAGGAAGGCACTCAGTAATGGTATTTGTAATGTGTGTCTTGAAGGTTAAGATGCCACCTGACATAAGAATCATAATACAAACCCCCAAAATGACGACTTCGGAAAGTGATCTTGTTGATGAATGCTCTCTGTAGGCCTATCAGACTTCATTTTATATGGAAGCTATTCAAAGGGTAATTGCTGTGGAATGGTGATCAATGAGAGGCATTAGGCGCTTTCACACTGCACCTTAGCTCAGGGTTAACAAATGCTTGTGTGAACACCGACTAAGCTAGCCCAGGGCCAGTCTAGCCTGGGGCTAAAAACAATGCAGTGTGAAAAGGCCTATTTAGTACTAGGCCTACCTAAAACATGTTTTGAAAAAAAAAAAAGTAAGTCTCAGCACTGGCTCTTCATTCATTCCTCTATTCAGATGTTTTGAATACTGTGCTTTGTGACAAATTGCAATAAAAAGAGAATAAATGGCTCAAAGTTCTACAATTCCGTCTTCTTTTTCTTCTTTTTACATAACAGTTGTTATGGGGTCACTGAAACTTGTAATTGACCAACTACAAGCAAAAAATATGAGGGATAGACAAAGATTGTCTATTATATTGACAAGATATTTGAGTGACCGCTCTAACAATGGAAATACATGTCCTCAAAGATGGAAGGCTGGCTGGATGAGGAGATCAGGTGACACCATTTTAGGCAATGAGAGGGCAGATACATGCTGGAACAGGCCATAGAGATAGATAGAGGACTCATCTTTGTATAGTGCCATTTGTGTCTGTGACAGCATCGGCAGCGCTATTGAGGCTATCTCCATTTTAAAGTAGTGAATTTTATCATTCATTGGCTGATTCTCCCAACTCATAGGAATCCCCACCAAGTTGACTACTTTAAAATTAAGCCCTCAAATGGCAATGTCCATGCTAAAACGGGTTATATCCACGATGAGTCCCATTTTTCGATATGACAATAGGCAAAATTCAGATATAAACTAATTTTATTTCAAAGTTGCCGAAATTCCACGTGGCCACTTAAATTAGTGATAAAAGTCACCTTGTCCGAGAGAGATTTTCATAGTTAGCAAAACGTCAAGCCAGAGTAGGCCTAACTGAAACACAGCCCATATTTTAAGTGTTTCTAAAATCCCCTATGGGGAAAATGAATGGTGGAAAAACAATTGGAACCATTTCCCTGTTTAACTGCTAGGTTTTATGGGTATTATGACACCTCCACTGTGGGGCTTTATACCTCTGGTTCATTCAGCCATTCCTATGGGGGAAAGAATGGGGTTTTGGGGATAAATGCTGAAAAGAATGTCTGAGGTTAACACAGGCTTAGGAGATCTGATACATTTTGTTCTATGAAATAATATTGTTTTTGGGAAATGTGTTTTTCGCATATTTTACTCTCCCTGAGACAACCTCTGAGAATGAGGGGACAGTCAGTGTCTGCCATTATCAACAGTGACTCTGGAGCATAAGGTTTAACTGCTTTGCTCAAGGGCACGTCGACTGATTTTTTATCTTGTCGGCTTGGGATTCGAACTAGCGACATTTCGGCTACTGGCCCAACACTCTTTATGTGCTTGTTTTGATTAAATAAATGCTTAAAAAGTATATAGACTAAGGAAACAGGCACTTCTGAGTCTACTAAAGTGGCATGTGTGACGTCAAGGACCCTGAACCAAAGAGGAAGCTCACGCTTGGGGTGTACTTTGACACTAGGCTGACCTGGGCAGAACACATTGAGAGAGTGGTGGGAAAGTAATGAGCTAAATGTCATGCGCTGTCTGATGGGGAAAGAGTGGGGGGCTGGGCGTTCCTCATTGAGGACCGTGTACCGTGCCTTCGGAAAGTATTCAGACACCTTGACTTTTTCCACATTTTGTTATGTTACAGCCTTTTTGCAAAATTGATTACACCCCCCCAGATCTACACAATACCCTATAATGACAAAGCAAAAACAGGTTTAGACATTTTTGCTAATTTATAAAAAATACAAATAAATTAAATATCACATCTACGTAAGTATTCAGATCCTTTACTCTGTACTTTGTTGAAGCACCTTTGGCAGCAATTACAGCCTTGAGTCTTCTTGGGTATCACGCTAAAAGCTTGGCACACCTGTATTTGGGGAGTTTCTCCCATTCTTCTCTGCAGATCCTCTCAAGCTCTGTCAGGTTGGATTGGGAGTGTCGCTGCACAGCTATTTTCAGTTCTGTCCAGAGATGTTTGATCGGGTTCAAGTCCGGGCTCTGGCTGGACCACTCAAGGACATTCAGAGAATTGTCCTAAAGCCACTCCTGCATTGTCTTAGCTGTGTGCTTAGGGTTGTTTTCCTGTTGGAAGGTGAACCTTCACCCCAGTCTGAGGTCCTGAGCGCTCTGGAGCAGGTTTTCATCAAGGATCGCTCTGTACTTTGCTCCGTTCATCTTTCCCTTGATCCTGACTGGTGTCAGTCACTGCTACTGAAAAACATCCCCCACAGCAGGATGCTGCCACCACCCTGCTTCACCGTGGGTATGGTGCCATGTTTCCTCCAGATGTGACGCTTAGCATTCAGGCCAAAGAGTTCAATCTTGGTTTCATCTGAACAGAGAATCTTGTTGGTCTGAGAGTCTTTAGGTGCCTTTTGGTAAACTCCAAGCGGGCTGTCATATGCCTTTTACTGAGGAGTGGCTTCCGTCTGGCCACTCTACCATAAAGGCCTGATTGCTGGGGTGCTGCGGAGATGGTTAACCTTCTGGAAGGTTCTCCCATCTCCACAAAGGAACTCTGGAGCTCTGTCAAAGTGATATTTAGGTTCTTGGTCACCTCCCTGGTCAAGGGCCTTCTCCCCCACTGCACAGTTTTGCCGGGCGGCCAGCTCTAAGAAGAGTCTTGGTGGTTCCAAACTTCATCCATTTACATTTACATTTACATTTAAGTCATTTAGCAGACGCTCTTATCCAGAGCGACTTACAAATTGGTGCATTCACCTTATGACATCCAGTGGAACGGCCACTTTACAATAGTGCATCAGTACCTACCTCTCTTCTCTGTCGTGACCACCAGGGCCTCTGCAGCCCCCCCCAGCCCTGTTTCCTCCCCAGTTGGGTCAGTACCTACCTCTCTTCTCTGTCGTGACCACCAGGGCCTCTGCAGCCCCCCCCCCCCAGCCCTGTTTCCTCCCCAGTCGGGTCAGTACCTACTACTACTAGTACCTAAACATTTAAGAATGATGGAGGCCACTGGATTCTTCGGGACCTACAATGCTGCAAAAAATGTTTTGGTACCGTTCCCCAGATCTGTGTCTCGCCACAATTCTGTCTCAGCTTTCTACAGACAATTCCTTCAACCTCATGGCTTGGTTTTGGCTCTGACATGCACTGTCAACTGTGGAACTTATATAGACAGGCCTTTCAAAATCATGTCCAATCAATTGAATTTACCACAGGTGGACTCCAATCAAGTCGTAGAAACATCTCAAGGACAATCAATGGAAACAGGAGGCATCTGAGCTCAATTTCGAGTCTGATAGCAAAGGGTCTGAATATGTAAATAAAGTATTTCAGTTTTACATTTTTATAATAAAAATAAAAAAATGCAGTGGGTGGAGGAAGTCATTAGATACAGTCTCAAATATTTTGTTATATTTTTTAAGAGAAAAAGGGCTGACAGGTTGGATTTCGTTTTTCCCTGTCTCATGGACCACACTCTAGTACAGTAGGTGGCGGTAATACACCATAACGTTGGATGCCAACCACCGATAAACCCCACCGAAGAAGAAGATGAAGCTGGTTCGTGTTTGTTTTGACTGCTAGCATGCTGCTGGAAGTTAGCTAGCACAACAAAACCAATGCACGATTCTTGAAGCGATATATGGTTGTTTAATGTAGAAAGTAACGTTATAATACGCTAAACTAATACGTATAAATACATGTTTTGAGATGTAGCTCACTTTCTAGAAAGTAGCTCACTTTCTAGGAACGCTTGCGAACAGTTCCAGTCGACTTGAATGAATGACATGCTGGAGTACTAACGTTAGTTAGCTAAATAATCTGGCAAACTCCACCAAGATATTGTCATTTATTGTAAACTGTAACCGTTACCTAGTCTATTCGTTTACTTGTGGACCGTGATGGCTGCAAACGAACTTCATAAAAGCTACCTAAGCTAACTAGCTAGCTGTTAAAGGCTAGCTAGTGACGTAGCTAGCTTAGCTACATATCTCGCTGAATTCATCAGATGTCAACAATGCCATGGGCAATCAGCTGTTCAACACCGCCAACTGAATAATTTCTATCCATGCCCGTTTATCAACTGTAAGCTAAGTCGATCAAAATGAGGATTCTAAGGGCCTTGATGAGTAACGCCGCCTCCATGGGAAAGCATATTGATTACTACTCCAGGTTCTCCCCTTCTCCCCTCTCAATGAAACAGTTCTTGGACTTCGGTAAGTGTACTTGATTTTCAATGTCTTTAGCCAACTGTTGACTAGCTTTATTGAGACGTGGCACATAGGCTTTATATGGCTGCTTCATATCTTTCATATAACTAACCAACAGTCATGTTTGTGCTGTTCCACATTCAGGGTCTGGTGAAAATGCATGCGAGAAAACATCGTTTGCATTCCTCAGACAGGAGCTACCTGTGAGGTTGGCAAACATAATGAAGGAGATCAACTTGTTACCTGATAATCTGCTAAAGACTCCATCAGTCCGGTTGGTACAAAGTTGGTGAGTACTGTCATTTTAGATCCAACGGACCCCCATCTAGCCTGGTGGAACCAGCCTGAATGCTGCTTTTACCATTGCATTTCACTTCAGTAAAACAGGATGGTGAATGCAGAAATCAGGCTGGTTCCACCAGGCTAATTCCCATCTTCTCCTGTTATGCATTTTCATCAGGCCTATGAATAGTTTAACCATGTATTGGGTCATTTTCTCTTTTTAGGTACATGCAAAGTCTTAAAGACATTATTGAGTTCAAGGAGAAAGATGCTGATGATGAGAAAGTAACATATGAGTAAGATTATAATCACGTTTCGTTATTCATGCTGACATATCACTAACATAAACGGGGCCTATTGTGGATCATAATTCCTTTTGGTGTCTGTCTTCACATAGTTTCACTGACGCTGTTATAAAGATCCGAAACCGTCACAATGACGTCATCCCGACAATGGCCCAGGGGGTTGTGGAGTACAAGGAGACCTATGGCACAGACCCCATCGTCAGCCAGAACGTTCAGTATTTCCTGGATCGCTTCTACATGAGCAGAATATCCATCAGGATGCTGCTTAACCAGCACAGTGAGCATGTCACCTGTTATAGCACCCACACTGACATCAAAAGCTGCAGCATTGCTCAGAAGAGGAACATTTGAAATGGAAACGGTTTCTGGCAGTTTAAAGACAAAAAATATCTTACATCCTACGGCCAGAATATGTGAAAGAAGTTGACAAATAACGGGCCCAGAGCTGTCAAACTTGTTATATAAACATCTGTGAAATGTTAGTGGTGACGGTTTTTCATGTATTTGTGCGTCTTCTATTTTAGCCCTGCTCTTTGGTGGGAAGGTGAGGGTAAACCCAGCGCATCCTAAACAGATTGGCAGTATTGATCCGCACTGCAGTGTTACTGAAGTAGTCAGGGGTAAGTGCTGCACAATTTTAAACAACTGAAATAGGCCTAAATTGATAGCAACAATTTAGTATTACTTTCCTAACTGCTTTGCCTTTACCCCAGATGCGTATGAAAATGCAAGAAACCTTTGTGATCGGTATTATATGAACTCTCCTGAGTTGGTACTGGAAGAATTCAATGGTAAATGTTTGGATTTCATTCCTGACTTATGCATAAGAATAAACTTGGTGGACTTTTTATGATATTAGACTGCATTTACATGTATTTTCCGAAATGATTGCATGACACTTACAGTTCCTACATTTTCCAATTGTCCCTACAGTGAAAGATGATGGAAAGCCAGTGACTGTAGTGTATGTGCCATCCCATCTCTACCACATGGTATTTGAACTTTTCAAGGTATGCCTTATTTTTTTTAACTTAATGACTTATGAGCTTACGTTTTTAAGTTCTGAGACATTTCTTGGACCTTAAATCTGGATTTGATCTCCAGAACGCCATGAGAGCCACCATGGAGTTGTATGGGGACTCTATGGACTATCCTCCTGTACATGCCCAGGTTGCCCTGGGGAGTGAAGACCTGACAGTCAAGGTACAACTACTCTGCAGTGCTGCTTCTCATTTGTCCTCTCTTATA
The DNA here is from genome assembly GCF_045679555.1 of Salvelinus alpinus. Classification (NCBI taxonomy): domain Eukaryota; kingdom Metazoa; phylum Chordata; class Actinopteri; order Salmoniformes; family Salmonidae; genus Salvelinus; species Salvelinus alpinus. The sequence continues at coordinate 40,098,028 of NC_092105.1, read as the reverse complement.
TGGCTAGAAAGACGCCATATCAGGCTTATCAGTGCATCTCTAGTCGATGCTATTTACTCTTCCAGGTGAGTGATCGTGGAGGAGGGGTCCCTCTAAGGAAGATTGAGAGGCTGTTCACCTACACCTACTCCACCGCCCCCCCACCCAGCATGGATGGCCAACGCAGCCCTCTGGTGAGACTTTCCACTTTATAACAAGGAGCACATACTATTAATATTCATTACAATATTGTAAGCATTCTCTTATCTGTTCTGTTGTAGGCTGGATATGGGTACGGCCTGCCCATCTCTCGATTATATGCCAGATACTTCCAAGGTGATTTGAAGCTGTACTCTCTGGAGGGTTATGGCACCGATGCTGTGATATATATCCGGGTAAGTCACAAAAATGAGACGTTAAAAGCATTGTATACAAGTGCTGATATTTTTCAGAGTAACTTGAAACCCATTTCTCCCATTATTCCCTCTACAATTGTGTGCAGGCTTTGTCTACGGAGTCCATCGAGCGGCTTCCTGTTTACAACAAGTCAGTCTGGAAGCACTACAAGACCATGCACGAGGCAGACGACTGGTGTGTTCCAAGCAAGGAGCCCAAGGACATGACAACGTTCCGTAGTTTTTAGGCCTAGATGCCTCCTGGTTAGACGAGCGTCATTTACTAGATTTACTGTACATGAATTGTGGTTGCTGAAAGAATTGCTTTGTGTGAGTGATGCTATAGCTGTTCCACTGTGGGAAGCAATAGGTCAAAACCCTTTGCACCTTTACTGGTTGTATGTATACATAACTAACAAAATTACAGAGCAAAGTTCTAGTGCCATACATTTTATGTGAGCAATAGGTTTTGGTGTTTCTGGGAGTGTTGCTTTTTCAAAACTGACATGTTTATACCATGTGTATTATGTGAAAGGATTGCTTGGTTTCTAGCATTTTGCTGAAAGGGAAAAAGAGTGAATGTTGCTTGTTATTTATACTGAGTCTTCTCCACGGGCTGAAGATGTTTGTTACAAAGTTGTGCAGCTACGAGGTCTTTTTCCATGTCCTCCGCTATCGTTGAAGGAATGTTCTTTTATCTCGACTGTCCTCCAGTGATACACGACGTTAGAGAAATAAAAATATAGTACTTCTTCTAACCATTGAGATACGTGTTATTTCCCTTATTAAAGTGTACAATAGTGGGCCTTCCATCTCATGATTGCGGAAACCATTAGACATCCCAATAAAGCACAAAAAACACCCACAAAAGAATCTGATGTGAGAATTTGTTTATTTTATGCACCCATCATTCATGTTGACAAGACAGCCAACTATTCAACTGATTTACTGTCATAGGCACACACACCTCGTGTTATCATGGATCCCACACCCTGTCAGCAAGGAGTGCATGCACTGTAGAATAATATTGCATGTCTCGGTACCATTTCAGCAACACGTCAAATTCTCCAGCTCAATAGGACCACTGAGTAGTACCTCCTCCATTCTCAAAACAGGCACAGTTGGGAAGGGGTTACAAACAGCATTTACGTTATCGTTACTGGATTCTTTCTGCCTTTCATTTAGCAAAGATGTTGTCATCCTAGTGGCTATTCTACTTAGTAGAAAAAGTATATGTAAAATGATGAACCTTTAATAATTTGATTTTAAAAAGTTATGCAGTTAATTGATATGTAGAAAAGTTCATTTATACACTTCAAACCTTGTCACCCATTTAAGCTTAAAAGATTATATAGTACTTTTATCGCAACTGTACAAAGTTCCTGCAACAAAATATCTGTACATGGCTACAGGAAAGTTAAGCTAGCAAAAATACACTATAAAACATGTAAAAAGTAGTACTGAACTCATTCCACTTGTTGTATGGGTAAATGTACACATCCTGCAACTACATATCTGGAACCTCAAAAGGGATAAAAGTACTGCTTCTATAGCTGTATAAAGGTAAAAAAAACATGTTGGGTTTTGTTTTTGGTCATGTCCCTAACACTTATCATTACAGTATCACTTCCCCCCCCCGTCCCGTCCCGTCTCCCCAATCTACCACAATGATGTGATACAGATACTGCTGGCGACAGGACTGTCAGCGTGTTTGATTTGATTAAAAAGCAGAGCCAGCTCTTGTGTGTTCTTGTGAATAACCCAAAACTAGGAAACTAGGAAAAGTATCAATAGCCAACGACAAATCGGGCTATTTTCAGATGATTCTTCCAATTGGAATGGTAAATCAACCCTGGTGCGCTAACATTGTTGTTACTGGTCATTATAAACTCACATGATGAGTGACTGCTTTAGTGCTCTCTTAGTAACTGCTGTGAACTGAGGTGGATGGCACTTACGTAGGCCTATATGTGAAACAGAACAAATACAAGGGTCCTTGAATGCCCTGCCTCACTCGAGAGAGAATGTGTTGGGTTACGTTCAGAGTGAGAGACTGGGTCACCTCTGGGGCAGTTCAGCAGACATAGTCAGTGTTGGGAGGCAGTCTCCCGCTGCGCCGTGATTCCTTCTCCCTTTTTTCCCTCTGTTTCTCCAGCTTCTCCTGGGCCTTCCTCATGTCCTTCAGCTTCTTCTTGATGATGGCCCGGTCACTTTGGCTGGACACACCTAGGGCCTGAGGGGACAAACATCACTGGTCACATTCTAGAACACACCTCTATGAAATGTATATACACTTCGGACAATATCCTCTAATTTATTGTGTCGTTTTCCATATGTACCATTTTAGTGTAAATCATTGTAGAATTCAGCCGGTTTATTTGGGGCTATAAGGTGGCAGTCTATGGCATATAAACCTGACTGCTGCTGTAAATGGAAGAGCTTGCATTCGGATGGTATGAAAATCACTTCAATTGTACTTTCTTCCTTCTGACTGAAACTGTGTGTGGCCTACATACGAGTTCTGAACTGTGGTCTTGTTGCTTGTGATGCCCTCGTACCTTCAACTTGTCACTGTCCAGGTGCATGAGCTGATGGCCATCCACACCCTTGGCGGTGAACTCAGGTGTGTATTGGTCCATGTTCATGCCCATCAACCAGTGACAGACTTGCTGATTGTTCCACTCGAGGACAGGGCGGTTCTGCCATTGATATTCCTTCCCTGTGGGCACTGGCTCATCATCCAGGTTCTACGGAACGCCAAGAAACACATGACATCCCAAGAAAACTAACGAAAAAACACTCACCTACAGCACAGTATAACGGATGAAATAGCAAATTCATGTTTTAAGCACAATATCAAAACTTTATGGCACAGTGCAAAGCATTTGGTACATGCATTGCACATCCAGTGACTGAAATCACATTTAAAAAAAGCTGTATCCAATGGTCCATTCAGAGTTTGTCACAACTCCCTTAAGTGGAACAGGCCAGAACTTGCAGCGGGAGCATGTCTGTTTTGTTCTATCTGGCATACGTCTGCTTGTTAAAGTATAGTAGGCAGGGCTTAGGTGTAGTGTTTATCAGAGTAAAATGAATCACTTATCAACTGAAACACCAACAAGATAAGCCAAACAGTCATAAAACACAATTACACACACAATCCAAAACCATATGAAAAGGAATGTAAGACAAGCTCCACTAAACAGAGACAGGAGCGGCACAGATCATTTTATGGCTGGGTTCCCCAACTGGCGGACGGCCTGCGGTGTGGTTGTATTTGGCCCCAAAAAACATATCTTTTTTATTGTTGTGGATGTTGAATGATCATTGATGGACATAAAAACTGTAAAAACACCAGGAAATCAGCTCCAAGTGATTTAAATTTGGGAAATCTGTTCAAGTATTTCCACGCATATTAGAAATACACGCGACCATGTACAAATGTAAGCAAGGTTTGAAATGATTAAGTTTTAGTCGAATATTATTTCTGTTTGGGCTTCTACAAATGATTTGTAATTATGTTCCCCCCCACCGACCATCCGTTCAAGTAAAAAAAATTGTCTTGTGGCTGTATCTAGCTGATGATCCCTGTTCTAAGGTCTATGAGAAAAACAGAAGACCACTGGAGTAACTAAGTAGCCTCTACTGCTAGTTCAGCTGGTAGTAGCACAACAAGGACCCAAAGCTAAAGACAGACACTTGTTTTAACACCACACATGCAACTTCCTTCTCCGGTGGTCATTCACGATTCCATCATCACAGCCACGAGGGGGGTAAACTCAAAAAGCATGCTTGAGACTGTCCCCTTTCAGAGACATCTGAGCAGCACCATCCCGCACAGGGGTTTGTGGAACAAAGAGAGAGAGTACTCACCTCACTGGACGAGAAGACTAAAGTATGTGAGCGCCCAGACAGATTGGGCTCTGCAACTAAGCCTGAGATGTCTGAACTGGGGCTGCCAAGGTTTGAATCATCTATGACTGACAAATTCTGGAGCAGTGGAACAAGGAGGAAACAAGGAAGAACGCATTAACTAGACAAACACATGGGTGGTGGGTACACGACAGTTCTGTGGCCTAAAGCTCTAGGGAGGAAGGCGATCAGCAGTTGTACTGTAAACGTGGAAATTGAGGTTGAGAATTAAATAGGGATTATCATTGACATGATTTGGTCTATGGTGATATCAACACTGTGTCAAATACATTATCATCATAACAGACGGGAAGAAGAAGATATCAGGTCAATGATTTCACATTCATAAATCCAAATGGATTTACCAATTGAGTACAAGACAAACATAACTCGACAGAATTGCTATCATGACAAAACGACTTCTACTATGACATTTATGACACACAATTTCTATTGGTACAGCACTAATTGCAGCACTCAAAAACCTTTGTGGTACGGTGTCAGGAGTATGTTTTTCAATCATTTGTGATGAATTCCGACCGATAATATTCATCATATCACGTGTGATATGAAAGGTATGGCGAGGAAGCATAAATGTGAAGTTAGATTCACAGAGCCTTCAGAAAGCATTCATTGTGTTGTGCCACAGCCTGAATTCAAATTCAACATTTTCTCACTCATCTTAGACAATACCCCATAAAACATGTTTTTAGACATATTTGCACATTTATTGAAAATTAAATCAGAAATATCTCATTTACATAAGTATTCACACCCCTGAGTCAATGCTTTGTAGAAGCACCTTTGGCAGCGATTACAGCTGTGAGTCGTTCTGGGTAAGTCTCTAAGAGGTTTTCACACCTGGATTGTGCAACATTTGCCCATTTTGTCAAGCTCTGTCAAATTGGTTGTTGATCATTGCTAGACAACCATTTTCAGGTCTTGCCATAGATTTAAGTAGAAGAAAATCTACTTAACTAGGACACTCAGGTACATTCACAGTCTTCTTGGTAAGCAACTCCAGCGGAGATTTGGCCTTTTGTTTTAGGTTATTGTCCTGCTGAAAGGTGAATTCATCTCCCAGTGTCTGATGGAATGCAGACTGAACCAGATTTTCCTCTATGATTTTACCTCTGCTTAGCTCCATTCCATTTATTTTTATCCTGAAAAACTCCCCAGTCCTTAACGATTACAAGCATACCCATAACATGATGAGGCCACCATTATGCTTGAAAATATGGAGAGTGGTACTCAGTAATGTGTTGTATTGTATTTGTCCCAGACATAACACTTTGTATTCAGGACAAAAAGTGAATTGCTTCGCCACATTTTTTACAGTATTACTTTAGTGCCTGTTGCAAACAGGATGCATGTTTTTGAATATTTTTTATTCTGTACAGGCTTCCTTCTTTTCACTCTGTCAATTATGTTAGTATTGTGGAGTAACTACAATGTTGAGCCATCCTCAGTTCTCTCCTATACCAGCCATTCAACTCTGTAACTGTTTTAAAGTCACCATTGTTTTAAAGTCACCAAAGTCACTGTTTGACTCAAGTACCTTAGAGATAATTGTATGTGTGGGGTTATAGAGATGAGGTAGACATTCAAAAATCATGTTAAACACTATTATTGCACACAGACTAAGTCCATGCAACTTACTCTGTGACTTGTTCAGCACATGTGTACTCCTGAACCTATTTAGGCTTGCCATAACAAAGGGGTTGAATACTTATTGACTCAAGACATTCCAGCTTCTCATTTTTAAATCTTTTGTAAACACTTTGAAAAACATAATTCCACTTTGACATTATGGTGTATTGTGTGTAGATCAGTGACACAAACATCTAAATGTAATCCATTTTAAATTCAGGCTGTAACACAACAAAACGTGGGAAAAGTCAAGGGGGGTGAATACTTTCTGAAGGCTCTGCAAGTGCTTGACACACTACCACAAAACCCAAATCCACTACAACAACAACACAAATCAGTGTTGGTGTATTAGTACAATCTAGATGTGAAATGAACTATCACAACACGAAACTAGATGACTGGTTAGTTCTAATCTACCAGCTCCTCTAAGATTGGGGTTGTAAAAAGAAAATCATACTGTACCAAATCTAACGAGCGACTGAATAAAGAGGACCAGGAGAGATCTGTCTGTTTAAAAGAAGGACGGTTGGAGAGATTGTCAAGTCGTTCTCCGTACTGTACACTGGGGTTGACACCCACCTCTAGCTTCCAGCCAGAGGAACCAGGGAGGCCCTGTTTGTGGCACACATCGCCCACTCCCCACAGCCCTCCGTCTACTCCCCAGGCAGTCTGGTTGGGAATTACTCAGGCCTATTTGTGCAGATGCATTTAATGGGGATAATTATCTGGTTGCTAAGCCATTGAAATGCCAGTGAATCGTCCTCCTCTTGCTCTCAGATTAAAGACGGGGCAGCTTCTCAAATGGCACCCTGTTCCCTATATAGTGCACTACTTTTGACCAGGGCCCATAGAGGAATAGGGTGCCATTTGGGACGCAGCCACGGCCCCCATATGGTTCCACAGGCAGCAGCAGGAGCAGCAGCAGTGCAACCCTGTTCTGCTCTCTTCCTGAATGGGAGGAGCTATAGGAGACAGACCAGCCACTCCACAGCAATGTCATCGTCACGCTCTGGGAAAAATGTTACCGGCCGGCTGCTACACATCTCTTGACTGGATGTGGTATTTCCAGTGGATTACTGGCCAACTCACCATGAAACGGTTCGGAAATGACTGAGAGAGGTCAGTTCAGTGACACAGGATTCCACTTAGTAGTAGCAAATGAAATCTAATTCGAATCCCGGCTATATTTTTCATTCCAGTAAAATGGCCTAATGCAATCATTCCTTTATGTGTTCTGCTTCCGTTTGTTACTGGTGATTCTGAAGTGACTGGAAATCTCTACCTCTTGGATAAAGATCTCTAGATGATGAGGGCTTTTTCGTTCTGTCTTTTGATGGAGTTGGCAGTGTGTGTGTGTGTGTGTGCACTCACCTTGTTCTTGCGGTCCTGGCTCTGCTCACTGCTGGTCTCAGTGGCTGTGTATGGTAGGCTGCTGCTGGTGGACAAAGGCTCCTTGTCCCTGTCTCGGTCCCCAAACCAGGAGAAGGGCATACATGTGGGAATAGAGGTCATGGACTCAGAAGGGGACAGGTTTCCCCCAGATTCCTCCAGGAGCTCGGCAGAACCCCTGGACATTAGGAAAATGAAGAAAAATAAAAGTCTCCAAGTTACGTATTGTCCCTTTATTAGCAGAAAGGTCCTCTGCTAGCAGAGCTGTGAGTGTACGGTGATGACTTATCTAGGATGTGGTGAAACAGTCAGCCTGGTAACATGACATGTGACATACCTGCTGTCCAGAGATGCTCGCATCACCTCCTTGTCATGTTTCCTCCCTTTGCCACCAGACTTCCGAAGGCCACTGTTGGTTTTCAAAATCTTTAGATGACGCAGGGACTAACAGGACTGTCAAAATGGGAACTAATCTTTATCGCAGGCACTTACCCAAAAATCGTCTTTTTGGGTTTTCCGACTGAAGAACTCTCATTTGTCTCATCTGTAACAGAGTCCATTTTATATTTTTTTTACAAAGTAATGAACTGCCACAAGCAGAGAGCCAGTAAGCGGCATATCAATATGGTGATAGTCAGTGGAGGTAGCAGCAACAACTTGTTTTGTAAATGTACTGTGTAAACATCATATTGTGGGTAGCAGATTAATGGCAGTACCTTTGAGCTCCTTGCCCTTCCCCTTGGACTCCCTCTTCTTGACGTTGCGAAGGAACCCTGAGGGGGAGTGTGGCGAGGGCAAAGAGGTGTCTTTCGGCACGGACAGGGAAGGACTGCCCCCGCTTTCGACACTATCTCTCTGGGACGGGGGCAGGGAGGGGCTGCTGGAGAGCTTCAACTTGCTCCTGGATCTCTCCGCAGCCTCGGGGGTGTCGCCCCTCTGGCCGTTCCTAGGAAAGCAGATGGGCCCGGGCAGGGACAGGCTCTCTTGGATGCACCTCCTTCTGCTGGTAGAGTCCTCCTCCGCATCTTCCTCCTCCTCCTCCTCGTTCTCCTGGAGGGGAAAAACAGTCAGCAGTGAATTGAGCAGACAAACAGTGGCTCGGAGATAGAACTGAAACATGTGAATATTGGTATTGAACATGCATCCATAGAAAGAGATGCGGAAGAAGAAATCTTTGAAATAGCTGGTACTATTGAACCCTGAAATTGTTTTCAAAACGAATGAGAGAACTTTCTGGGCTGACCTGTGAGTGGCAAGGGGACATGACGAGGTTCTCCTTCAGTTTGTTGCGAGACGGACGATTCCTCCTTGGGGCCAGTAGGCACTTGGCTTTGTGTGCACTGGTGTCCAAGCGCTCAGTCTCCGGAACCAGCTCGCTCAAGTCTGTATCTGTGGAGGAGAGACAAAAGAGCTCAGTAAACACAACATAACAGCAAACTGTACACTATTCTCAGACATACTGGTGTTCAGAGACAGTCACAGAGACAGTCACGCTTTCCAATGGTAGTAAATAATGGGTGGCTTCTATCCTGTTCGTCAAGTGTACGTTGGAGCCCTACCTAGCGCTAGAGAGTCCACTGACTGTGTGTTGATGACAGGGCCTTCACTCCCCTGGGTGCTCCGTCTCCTCTCCACAGCAGAGTCCTGACCCGCCTGGGTCTCTTCACGGTCAGCAGGTGGACCGCTGCCCTCCAGGACCGCTATCTGAGGAGAGAACCATAGAATGGCCAGTCAACTTCTTCTCCACTAGGTCTGTTCTAATGTTGAAGTATCTTTCTTCCAATATGTCCCTCTTACCCTGTCCTGCAGGCTTTCAAGCTGCTCCTTGTACCATCGATCCTTCTCGTCTAGAACTTTCCTCATCTCCTCCTCCTTCTTCACAAAGTCAATCTCCCTGGAAAGGAATCAGAGCATTAAACTTCAGAAATCATTCCATTGACGCATAAACATATTGTACTTTCTACACAACATGACTCAGCATAGTGGAAGGAAGCCCTCGGCCTGGTCAACACAGAAACTCACTCAGCTGAAGTTGCGACTTCTAAATAATGAAAAAATGCACGTCTAACTTAGTGAACTCAACTCGAACTGCAAAACGAACTGCAAAAATCACTGAAGCTGATGACTCATATCTCCCTCACTAGCTTTAAGCACCAGCTGTCAGAGCAGCTCACAGAACACTGCACCTGTACATAGCCCATCTGGAAACAGCCCATCCAACTACCTCATCCCCATACTGTATTTCTTTTTTCATCTTGCTCCTTTGCACCCCAGTATCTCCACTTGCACATTCATCTTCTGCACATCTACCATTCCAGTTGCTATATTGTGATTACTTCGCCACCATGGCCTTTTTATTGCCTTTACCTCCCTTATCTTACCTCATTTGCACTCACTGTATATAGACTTTTCTTTTTTCTACTGTATTATTGACTGTATGTTTCTTTATTCCATGTGTAACTCTGTGTTGTTGTATGTGTCGGACTGCTGTGCTTTATCTTGGCCAGGTCGCAGTTGTAAATGAGAACTTGTTCTCAACTAGCCTACCTGGTTAAATAAAGGTGAAATATATATATTTTTTTTTAACTCACTTCTGCTGGTAGTCTTTGAGCAGTTTCTTGGCCTTGTTGTATTTCTTGTCCAGCGTCTCGTACTGGCTCTGGGTCTCCGACAGTTGCTTGTTGACAGTTTTACACAGAGCCTGGGCCTCCAGCCAGTACTTCTCCAGCTTCAACATCTTCTCGTTATTCTCCTTAATCTTCTGCTCCAACTCAACCTCCATGGACTCCCTGGATGCTTTGTCCTCCTCGGACGCCCTTAGCTGTAAAGGAATAGTGAAAGGTATTTATACTACCTAAACGTAAGGGCTTCTCGTCTACGAGTACAATCAACATATTCAAATCATTACGGTCAGTCAGGTGACTGACAGGCAGAGACAGACAGTGTGACTGATGACATTTATAGTTAGTCACCGGGCTGGCGTCAGCTTACGCTCCAAGCATTTATCCATAAGTTCTCGTGTTTATAAAACAATCGTTTGTTCATCAGATTGACTTACCTTTTCCTTCAGTTGGCTTATTTCAGCTGTTGCTATGTTGTGTTTCAGCTGGAGCTAAGGTAAAGAAAGAAACAATTTATGTAACAAAAACAAGCACATTATCACACACATAATTACACAGCCACCAAACTGTAAACTTGTGATAATTCTATCATTTGAAATACCTCCTTGAATTTGAAGCCCATCTGTGTGGAGTCCACGTTGGAGGGCATGAACACGGCCTCGGTCTTCGGCAGGTCAAACACCTCCACTGTCCTTCCGCCGGAGAAACTAGACCCTAGGACACCTCCCTCCTCTTCCTCCTCTTCCTCGTAGTGCTCCTCCTGAAACACAAAACAACCACAACCACACAATCATGCAGCCAATCACCTGCCCACGTGGCGCCCAGCAGCTCGGCTCGGAGCCCAGGGGAGAGGTATGGGTAATCACTACATCATATCTCAGTGTTACCGTGGTAGCCTGCAGAGAGCTCAGCAGGAGGCCTGTATCAGCAGGAAATTCATATCTTCTGCTCATCAACATGTTCCATCACACACACACAACCCCAAACATGAGCCACCACACACTTAGAAAAAAACAACACAAAAAGCCCCATCACACTACTGCACAGATTAATTGCATACCCACATTGAAATGGACAAATTTGTTCACCACTACCAACAGCTCCTTGGACAGGAGTAGTCCGGCATTCGGAATGTATTCAGACCACTTTACTTTTTCCAGATTTTGTTACGTTACAGCCATATTCTAAAATTGATTAAAATATTTTTGTTCCCTCAATCTACACACAATACCCCATAATGACAAAACAAAAACAGGTTTTTAGAAATGTTTGCACATTTACTCAACAAAAAAAAACAGAAATACCATATTTACATAAGTATTCAGACCCTTTGCTTTGAGAGTTGAAATTTAGCTCAGACGCATCCTGTTTCCATTGATCATCCTTGAGATGTTTCTACAACTTGATTGGAGTCCACCTGTGGTAAATTCAATTGATTGGACATGATTTGGAAAGGCACACACCTGTCTATATATAAGGTCCCACAGTTCACAGTACATGTCAAACAAAAACCAAGCCATGACGTCGAAGGACAATTCCGTGACAGGATTGTGTCGAGGCACAAATCTGGGGAAGGGTACCAAAACATTTCTGCAGCATTGAAGGTTCCCAAGAACACAGTGGCCTCCATCATTCTTAAATGGAACAAGATTGGAACCACTTCCTAGAGCTGGCCGCCCGGCCAAACTGAGCAATCGGGGGAGAAGGGCCTTGGTCAGAGAGGTGGCCAAGAACCCGATGGTTACTCTGACAGAGCTCCAGAGTTACTCTGTGGAGATGGGAGAATCTTCCAGAAGGACAACCGTCTCTGCAGCACTCCATCATTCAGGCCTTTATGGTAGAGTGGCCAGACAGATGCCACTCCTCAGTAAAACACACATGACAGCCCACTTGGAGTTTGCCAAACGGCACCTAAAGGACTCAGACCATGAGAAACAAGATTCTCTGTTCTGATGAAACCAAGATTGAACTCTTTGCCAAGAGTCACGTCTGAAGAATACCTGGCACCATCCCTACGGTGAAGCATGGTGGAAGCAGCATCATGCTGCGGGGATGTTTTTCAGCAGCAGGGACCGGGAGACTAGTCAGGCTTGAGGCAAATATGAATGGAGCAAAGTACAGAGAGATCCTTGATGAAAGGGCGAAAGTTCACCTTCCAACAGGACAACTACCCTATGCACACAGCCCAGACAACACAGGAGTGGCTTCGGGACAAGTCTTTGAATGTCCTTGAGTGGCCCAGCCAGAGCCCGGACTTGAACCCGATCTAACATCTCTGGATAGACCTGAAAATAGCTGTGCAGTGATGCTCCCCATCCAACCTGACAGAGCTTGAGAGGATCTGCAGAGAAGAATGGGAGAAACTCCCCAAATACAGGTGTGCCAAGCTCGTAGCTTGAGGCTGTAATCACTGCCAAAGGTGCTTCAAAGTACTGAGTAAAGGGTCTGAATACTTACATTTGCAAACATTTCTAAAAACCTGTTTTTGCTTTGTCATTATGGTGTATTGTGTGCAGATTGATGAGGGGGAAAAAACAATTAAATCCATTTCTTAATAAGGCTGTAACGTAAAAAAAATGTGGAAAAAGTCAAGGGGTCTGAATACTTTCCAAATGCACTGTATCTATATGATATGCTCCACAATGAGACATGTACACTGCGTGTACAAAACATTAAGGACACCTTCCTAATATTGAGTTGCACCCCCCCCTTTTGCCCTCAGAACAGCCTCAATTCGTCTGGGCATGGCCTCTACAAGGTGTTGAAAGCGTTCCACTGGGATGTTGACCCCAATGCTTCCCACAGTTGTGTCAAGCTGGCTGGATGTCCTTTGGGTGGTGGAACATTCTTGATACACACGGGAAACTGTTGAGCGTGAAGAACCCAGCAGCGTTGCAGTTCTTAAAACAAACCGGTGCATCTGGCACCTACTACCATACCCCGTTCAAAGGCACTTAAATCTTTTGTCTTGCACATTCAGCCTCTGAATGGCACACACACACTATCCATGTCTCAATTGTCTCAAGGCGTACAAATTCTTCTTTAACCTGTCTCCTCCCCTTTATCTACACTGATTGAAGTGGATTTAACAGATGACATCAATAAGGGATCATAGCTTTCACCTGGTCAGTCTATGTCATGGAAAGAGCAGGTGATCATAATGTTTTGTATAATCAGTGTATATCGCCTTTTAGCAGATCCAATAGGTTTAAGCTTTGTCTCTTTTCTAGGAGCCCTACCTTTTCATGCCCAGTTCCCTCTACAAATAAAGGCCTGTGGTTGCCTGTGCTTTTGATAAGCAAACATTGCACAATTCCAGCAGGCTCCAGCAGCCACCCCACCCACACAGCATCAGGGTTACTCACTGCTCCCTTCCCGGATGGAGTGTAACTGGATTGGGCTAACCAACTGGGTTGACTCACCTCCTCGGTGGACTGTTCATAGGGGTCGTCCAGGTCCTGCTGCTCCTGCTCGCTCTTCTCCTGCTCCAGGGTCTCACTGATCAGACGTGCCACCTCGCTCTGCGTCCCCGGCTTCTCCCGGCCAATCAGAAAACTGTTTGTGTGAGAGTGCAGCGGGTCAGCGTGGAGAGTGGTAGTACCAGCAGACGCCTTTCCTAGTCAATTTTATTTCCTTTGCTCTAAAGGCATACAAGCATAGTTTCAATCATAATAGCGGGCTCATACTGATATGAGTCGTTGCAATGTAAGGCAAACGGGTGAAGCCTGTTTATTGAACTCTTCTTAGAGTGTGTGCGCGCGTTTCAATTGCCTACAGTGAATCATTAACATATTCACCCGTGTCCCATGTGGGCTACTCTCTGTGTGGAGGCCTGAGGCACATGCAGTAGACAATAATAAAAACCAACCGATTTATTCAATATTTCTACAATTCTCAAGGATATTTATTTTATTCCAGTCATACCTAATCACTTGAAGAAAGCTATGAGGTATTTTGTGGGACGTTCCCTTACTGTCACACCTTAATCTCGTGTTGCCAGACAACCTAAAACTCTGGGGGCGAGGCGAGCCACACCTAGGATGATAACGACTTATTTCAAAATCAAATCAGCTCACATTTTATTTGTCACGTGCGTAGAATACAACAGGTACAATACAACCTTACAGTGAAATGCTTACTTACAAGCCCTTAAATCAACAATGCAGTTTAAAGAAAAATAAGTGTTAAGAAAGTATTTACTAAATAAAACTGAAGTAAAAAATAAATACGTTTTTTTTTTTTAAATAAATAAATAAAAATAAATAAATAAAGAGTAACAATAAAATAACATTAAAGAGGCTATATACTGGGGGTACCGGTACAGAGTCAATGTGCGGGGGCACAGGTTAGTCGAGGTAATTGAGGTAATATGTACAGAGGTAAAGTAACCATGCATAGATAATAAACAGAGAGTAACAGCAGCATGAAAATTATTAGCTGGTCAGGAGTATTATGGCTTGGGGGTAGAAGCTGTTAAGGAGCCTCTTGGAACTAGACTTGGCGCTCCGGTACCGCTTGCCGTGCGGTAGCAGAGAGAACAGTCTATGGATAGGGTCTTTGGCAATTTGTAGGGTCTTCCTCTGATATCACCTGGTATAGAGGTCCTGGATGGCAGGAAGCTTGGCCCCAGTGATGTACTGGGCCGTACACACTATTCTCTGTAGTGCCTTGCGGTCGGAGGCCAAGCAGTTGCCATACCAAGCGGTGATGCAACCAGTCAGGATGCTCTCGATGGTGCAGTTGTAGAACTTTTTGAGGAACTGAGGACCCATACCAAATCGTTTCAGTCTCCTGACGGGGAATAGGCTTTGTCGTGCCCTCTTCACGACACCAAGGAACTCGAAGCTCTCAACCTGCTCCACTACAGCCCCATCGATGAGAATGGGGGCATGCTCGGCCCTCCTTTTCCTGTAGTCCACGATAATCTCCTTTAGTCACTTTGAGGGAGAGGTTGTTATCCTGGCACCACACCACCAGGTCTCTGACCTCCTCCCTATAGGCTGTCTCATCGTTGTCGGTGATCAGGCCTACCACTGTTGTGGCATCAGCAAACTTAATGGTGTTGGAGTCATGATTGGCCATGAAGTCATGGGTGAACAGGGAGTACAGGAGGGGGCTGAGCATGCACCCCTGAGGGGCCCCTGTGTTGAGGATCAGCGTGGCAGCTGTGTTGTTACCTACCCTTACCACCTGAGGGCGGCCGGTCAGGAAGTCCAGAATCTAGGGAGGTGTTTAGTCCCAGGGTCAGCTAAGTGATGCGCTTTGAGAGCACTATGGTGTTGAACGCTGAACTGTAGTCAATGAATAGCATTCTCACATAGGTGTTCCTCTTGTCCAGGTGGGAAAGGACCGTGTGGAGTGCAATAGAGATTACACTCCACACCGCCCTGGGATAATGGTGTTGATGTGAGCCATGACCAGCCTTTTAAAGCACTTCATGGCTACAGACGTGAGTGCTACAGGTCGTTAGTCAATTAGGCAGGTTACCTTGTTGTTCTTGGGCACAGGGACTATGGTGATCTGCTTGAAACATGTTGGCATTACAGACTTGGTCGGACTACACGTCCTGGTAATCCGTCTGACCCTGCACCCTTGTGAATATTGACCTGTTTAAAGGTCTGACTCACATCGGCTACAGAGAGCATGATCTCACAGTCGTCTGGAACAGCTGGTGCTCTCATGCATGCTTCATTGTTGCTTGACTCAAAGCGCGCATATACGTAATTTAGCTCGTCTGGTAGGCCTGTGTCACTGGGCTTCCCTTTGTAGTCCGTAATAGTTTGCAAGCCCTGCCCAATCCGACGAGCATCGGTGTAGTAGGATTCAATCTTAGTCCTGTATTGATGCTTTGCCTGTTTGATGGTTATAAGCGTCCGGGTTAGAGTCCTGCTCCTTGAAAGCGGAAGCTCTACCCTTTAGCTCAGTACGGATGTTGCCTGTAATCCATGGCTTCTGGTTGGGGGATGTACGTACAGTCACTGTGGGGACCACGTCATCGATGCACTTATTGATGAAGCCAGTGACTGATGTGGTGTACTCCTCAATGTCATCGGACGAATCCCGGAACATATTCCAGTCTGTGCTAGCAAAAGAGTCCTGTAGCTTAGCATTTGCATCATCTGACCACTTCCGTATTGAGCGAGTCACTGGTATTTCCTGTTTTCGTTTTTGATTGTAAGCAGGAATCGGGAGGATAGAGTTATGGTCAGATTTGCCAAATGGAGGGCGAGGGAGAGCTTTGTACGCCTCTCTGTGTGGAGTAAAGGCGGTCTAGAGTTGTTTTTCCTCTGGTTGCACATGTAACATGTTGGTAGAAATTAGGTAAAACGGATTTAAGTTTCCCTGCATTTAAGTCCCCTGCCAATAGGAGCGGCGCCTCTGGATGAGCATTTTCTTGTTAGCTTACAGCTACGAAGCTGTATGTTATCCATGTCGTCATTCAGCCACGACTCGGTGAAACATAATATATTACAGATTTTAATGTCCCGTTGGTAGGATAGTCTTGATCGGAGCTCTTCCAGTTTATTATCCAATGATTGCACGTTGGCTAATAGGACTGATGGTAGAGGCGGGTTACCCAATCGCCGTCGGATTCTTACTAGGCACCCCGACCTACCCCTATATCTGTCTCTTCTTCATGCGAATGACGGGGATTTGGGCCTTGTCCGGTGTCTGAAGTAAATCCTTTGCGTCCGACTCGTTAAAGAAAAAATCTTCGTCCAGTACGAGGTGAGTAATCGTTGTCCTGATATCCAGAAGCTCTCTTCGGTCGTAATAGACGGTGGAAAAATACGTTATGTACAAAATAAGTTACAAATAACTCAAAAAAACCACACAATAGCAGAATTGGTTTGGAGCCTGTAAAACGGCAGCCATCTCCTCCGGCGCCGTTCTATCAAAGGGTCTATTAGAGCTGGACTCTGAGCTCACCTGACTGTTCCTTTAGTGTTCTTCAGAACTGTAGCAGCAAACAGCTGGGTCACTCCTACCAGACTGATCCCATCCACCTCCACTATCTGGTCATTCACCTGGATTCTAGTTGGAAAGGACAACATGCAATTATAAGGCAAGACATTTGAGACATATTGTATGTTAGAAAGAGGGAGTGTAATCAACAGGGGAGGATATTTGAGAAATGTACTGTAACTATGTTATAGTGACGCTTTTCCTTAATTTTTTTCAAATGCACACATTCTTCCAGCTGGCAGCGCAACATAAGGCCATATTCCCTGGGAAACAGAAGGAGACATTTTCTTTCGGTGCCTCATAGCATAGGGTTATAAATACAGCCAGTTGTCTAGAAATGGTGTACGAACACCCGTCGGAAATGAAGCATTTGTACACTTTGACATCTCGACAGTGTTGTGGATCATCGTGATATGCCTATAACTTACAACACATTTTAAATGCCAAGGTTAAAACTGTAATTGTTCGGTTAAGCACAGTGGAGCGGAGCACGTTTCCCCAAAGGCATCACCTGCCATCCCGTTCAGCTGCTCCACGCTCAGATATGGTCTTCACAAAGATTCCTAGTTTCTCCAGGCCCTGGTCAGCTCCCACTCCCATCCCTATGATACTGATGCCAAGGCCGTTGTCTCCTGTGGGGCAAAGAAAGATGGGGAGTTAGAATGGATGGGTGGGACTGCATTCTCTGGACCCTTGTGATGATGTTGACGATGATGTATCTTGGCCAGGGCTGCCTTGTAAAAAAAAATCTCAATGGTACTCAAAGGGATTAATAAAGAAAAGATGAAAGACAGACAAGACGACGGACCCTTTTCAATTTCCACAGGGAACACGTCCATCTTCTCCACCCTCTTCTCCAGCTCGTACTCAGCCGACGCCGCCACGGGGTCCACCTCATCGTTGCGCCGGTCGTAATCCTCATTAGAGTAGGTGCTGAACACCTGCAGTGTGGGAACACAAGCACAGGGGGCTCACAACTAGGTAAACCACTCCCCACACTCCAACAACAAGCAACAGACCTAATATGGGACAGACACATTTTCTGTCTCTGTACTCATAGAATTAGCGATATTCTCTAAAATAAGTCTGTTCTGCTCAGAACTATTCTATTTTTTTGGTCTCTACTGTGGTTATGAGTGTAAATAAATATTAAGCAGACTAGGCCTTGATGTTGCGAACTCTAACCCTCCATTAATTATCAATAAAGAAAACACTCCCTGTGCCATCAACTCTTGTTCACCCTTTGCCAGTGAAAGAGGCTTCTGTGTCTTAGTTTTCAGACAGTGAGGTAACTTGCAGTCTCCCTAGTTTACAGCAAACTAAAGCACTGAGGCATGCAAATGCCAGTAGGCACCAAGACACACTGTTACAGGGATTTCATTAAGTTTTACAGAACCTACGATTTCAGCAGACATAACATCAGAGCACTAGTTCAGTCTCCGTTCAGTTCAGAGGCAATGTAGCGGTTTCCGTGTCAGGATCCTAGTCGCACAACGTGTGGCAGGCAAAGCATGCCTTGCCTCGAGAAAAAGCAGGCCACAGCTGGAAGGAAAAGAGTGGATGTGGCAAAGATCATTGCTCTGTGGCAACAGGTGGCAATCCTCAGTGCTAAAATCAATAGCTCACAGAAAGCCTGTATTCAGTCAGCAATCTCCTGCCCTCTGCCAGCTTTCATTGCAGGTGGGCGTTATCCCGCCATATCGTGATTAAATCAAACATCACACAGTTCATTTAGCCGGCATACCGCGTGTATTAGTCAGCTGGCATGGCCGCCTTCCATAATCTAATTTGTGAAACACTCTTACAACCATCTGCTGGCAGTGACTACGTTACCAGGATGTAGTAAGAAAGGTATGAATCCAATCTATCTAAAGCGGCTTGGGCTGTGGGCTCCCAGATCTGTATGGTGTCCTCTCCTCAGTCACAATGTGATATCCAGCCAAAGAGACAGAGAGCCAGAGCAAGCAGCACAGCCAGCTGGGATTTCAAAGCTTCTTTTTGTCAGTTGATCTCAGATCTGCTCTGAGAGAAGGGAGCCCTACTGATGGTGGGGATGGAATAGAGCGGACCACACATTAGTCTTCAGCTTTGATATTCTTCGGACATCCTATGTCAAGAACTGCAGGAAACTCACTCAAAATGAAATGTGTTGCTGGCTACAGGAAACGGAGGAAAGGGAAGATATGTCAAGGTTTAAAAGAGTGGGAATGCGGAGTCTACAACTGCAAAGCCAAGGGAATGAACTCTAGTCTAGAGTTGTTCTGTTCTCCCTCATTTTTAAGGCATGGGGTCAGCTTCAAGTGTGACCTCACTGTAACAACAGCACTCTCCATACATGGACAGAGCAGTTGTTACCTCATGTCACTACAGAGTCTTAGACATGACCCACTGTGTTATTACAACCCAATGACGAGCTCAGAAAAGTGGGGCCCAATGTTAGTCAGAGCACGCACTATATTGAACAAAATAAAACACAACATGCAACAATTTCAAAGATTTTGCTGAGTTACAGTTCATAGAAGGAAATAAGTCAAATGAAATAAATTCATTAGGTCCTAATCTATAGATTTCACATAACTGGGCAGGGGCACAGCCATGGGTGGGCCTGGGAGGGCATAGGTCCACCCACTTGAGAGCCATGCCCACCTACTTGGGAGCCAGACCTAGCCAATCAGAATACGTTTTCCCCCACAAAATTGCATTATTACAGATAGAAATACTCCTTAGCACCCCCCCGGTTGTGAGGCCATTCTCTAAAACGATGGAGGCAGCTTATGGTAGAGAATAGAACATTCAATTCTCTGGCAACAGCTCTTTTGGACTTTCCTGCAGTCAGCAGGCCAATTGCACGCTCGCTCAAAACTTGAGACATCTGTGGGATTGTGTTGTGTGACAAAACTGCACATTTTAAAGTAGCCTTTTATTGTCTCCCAGCACAAGGTGCATCTGTGTAATGATCATGCTGTTTAATTAACTTCTTGATATGCCTGACCTGTCAGGTGGATGGATTATCTTGGCAAAGGAGAAATGCTTACTAACAGGGATGTAAACAAATTTGTGAACACAATTTGAGAGAAATAAGCTTTTGGGGATCTTTTATTTCAGCTCATGAAACATGGGACCAACACTTTACATGTTGCGTTTATAGTTTTGTTCAGTATAGTAGCGAACACCAAAGACAGACACAAAACTGGCTTACTCATTCTCCAGAGGATAGATGTATCCTAGCCTGCTATCTACTAACGGGAATTTTCTCACACAGTTCTGAGCAATAGTTCGAAGGAGTTCCCACATATGCTGAGCACTTGTTGGCTGCTTTTCCTTCACTCTGTGGTCCAACTCATCCCAAACCATCTCAATTGGGTTGAGGTCGAGTGATTGTGGAGGCCAGGTCATCTGATGCAGTACTCCATCACTCTCCTTCTTGGTCAAATAGCACTTACACAGCCTGGAGGTGTGTTGGGTCATTGTCCTGTTGAAAAACAAATGATAGTCCCACTAAGCGCAAACCAGATGGGATGGCGTATCACTGCAGAATGCTGTGGTAGCCATGCTGGTTAAGTGTGCCTTCAATTTTAAATAAATCACAGACAGTGTCATCAGTGTCACCAGCAAAACACCCCCACACCTCCTCCTCCATGCTTCACGGTGGGAACCACACATTCAGAGATTATTTGGACGCCGATTATGGCCGATTACATTGCAATCCACGAGGAGACTGCGTGACAGGCTGACCACCTGTTGCACGAGTGCAGCATCAAAAGGACCTTGTGGCTGCAAGGAGCCAAGGTAAGTTGCTAGCTAGCATTAAACTTATCATATAAAAAACAATTAATATTCACATAACTACACATGGTTGATGATATTACTAGTTTAACTAGCTTGTCCTGCATTGCATATAATCAAAGCAGTGCCTGTTAATTTATCAACAAATCACAGCCTACTTCAACTTCGCCAAACGGGTGATGATTTAACAAAAACACATTCGCAAAAAAAGCACAACTGTTGCACAAATGTACCTAACCATAAACATCAATGCCTTTCTTAAAATTAATACACAGAAGTATATATTTTTAAACCTGCATATTTAGTTAAAATAAATGCATGTTAGCAGGCAATATTAACTAGAGAAATTGTGTCACTTCTCTTGCGTTCTGTGCAAGCAGAGTCAGGGTATATGCAGCAGTTTGGGCCGCCGGGCTCGTTGCGAACTGTGTGAAGACCATTTCTTCCTAACAAAGACCGTAATTAATTTGCCAGAATTGTACATAATTATGACATAACATTGAAGGTTCGGCAATGTAACAGCAATATTTAGACTTAGGGTTACCACCCGTTCGATAAAACGGTTCCATATTTCACTGAAAGAATAAACATTTTGTTTTAGAAATGATAGTTTCCTGATTTGACCATATTGATGACCAAAGGCTTATTTCTGAGTGTTTATTATAATTAAGTCTATGATTTGATATTTGATAGACCAGTCTGACTGAGCGGTGGTAGGTAGCAGCAGGCTCGTAAGCATTCATTCAAACAGCACGTTACTGCGTTTGCCAACAACTCTTAGCAATGCTTGAAGCACAGCGCTGTTTATGACTTCAAGCCTATCAACTCCCGAGATTAGGCTGGCAATACTATAGTGCCTATAAGAACATGCAATAGTCAAAGATATATGAAATACAAATGGTAGAGAGAGAAATAGTTGACGCGTCATAATTTCTATAATAACTACAACCTAAAACTTCTTAACTGGGAATATTGAAGACTCATGTTAAAAGGAACCACCAGCTTTCATATGTTCTCATGTTCTGAGCAAGGAACTTAAAAGTTTGCTTTTTTACATGGCACATATTGCACTTTTCTTTCTTCTCCAACACTGTTTTTGCATTATTTAAACCAAATTGAACATGTTTCATTATTTATGAGACTAAATAGATTTTATTTATGTATTAAGTAAAAATAAAAGTGTTCATTGTTCATTCTGTATTGTTATAATTGTCATTATTACAAATATATATATAAAAATCGTCCGATTAATCGGTATCGGCTTTTTTTGTGTCCTCCAATATATGGTATCGGCGTTGAAAAATCATAAATCGGTCAACCTCTAGCAGAGATCATCCGTTCACCTACTCTGCGTCTCACAAGGACATGGAGGTTGGAACCAAAAATCTCAATTTGGACTCATCAGACCAAAGGACAGATTTCCACCGGTCTAATGTCCATTACTCGTGTTTTTTGGCCCAAGTAAGTCTCTTATTCTTATTGGTGTCTCTGGGTAACTCTAGGTCTTCCTTTCCTGTGGCAGTCCTCAAGAGAGCCAGTTTCATCATAGCACTTGATGGTTTTGGCGACTTGAAGAAACTTTCAAAGTTCTTGACAATTTCCGGATAGACTGACCTTCATGTCTTAAAGGAATGGACTGTCATTTCTCTTTGCTTATTTGAGCTGTTCTTGCCATAATATGGACGTAGTCTTTTACCAAATAGGGCTCTTCTGTATACCACACATACCTTTTCACAACACAAATTATTGGCTCAAACGCATTAAGAAAATAAATTCCACAAATTAACAAGGCACACCTGTTAACTGAAATGCACTCCAGGTGACTACCTCATGAAGCTGGTTGAGAGAATGCCAAGAGTGTGCAAAGCTGTCATCAAAGCAAAGGCTGGCTACTTTGAAGAATCTCAAACATAAAATATATTTTTGATTTGTTTATTAACACTTTTTTGGTTATTACATGATGCCATGTGTGTTATTTCATGGTTTTGATGTCTTCGCTATTATTCTACAATGTAGAAAATATATGTCTAACTGAGAGAGACTAATCCTCTCCCTTCATGGCGGTTCATGGCCATGAAGTGGTAAGGAAGTACGGTCCAGGAGACAACACAAGCCACCCTCAGAAAGAGGCAGAGGTTTGCTGTCTGCCGAGGTAGCCAGAGAGTGACTGAGGAAAGCTACATGATTAGAAGTAGATTCCTCTGGAAGCTTGGATGGAGGAGTAGTGTGAAGGCTGCATGATGTAATCCAGTAAACATTTCCACTCCGAGAAGCCCGGTCTGAGGTCTGGGTGCTGGAGCATGTCAGGACTTGAGGAACCTGGCAGGCGCTCAGCGGGAGTAGGAGACGACCGACCGTCCGTCTCCGTGTAGACCGCTATGGGTTCTCACAAGCACATTCCCATGTAAACAGATTACAATCCAAAGGGTTTGTACACACTATTGCAATTTTGTGGTGAAGGGAAGAATGGCACTCATTTTACTAGAGGTAGATCTAGATTTTGACCATGTCCGTGGGTAGAATCTCATAGTTGAACACTATATCCCCTGCTTTGGCTTCATTCTCCTAGCTGGACAGACATTGCTTAAACTTGAACACAAGCAATGCCATCTCACTTGGTATTGAGATGAGTGAATTTGCCAATTAATACAGGATGTACAGTACAAGTGCTCTCCGCCATTTCAAATGAAAATAGTTTAGTCCAAGCACATCAGTCCTTGGATTATCTGACACGCACACATTTACAAAGGCTGAGAACAGTGTGCTCTAGAAAAAGTCTGTATGTGAACAACCGAACCAGATTGGTTTGGGATTTAATAGCCTGTTAAAATCCAAAAAAGAATCAATAAAACCGAAGCAGACAAAAGTCATTAAGGATAAAAAAGGCCTGGTTTTGGGGGTGTACAGTAATTAAGTGGAGAAATGTTAATAGAAAATGTAAATTGTAGAACGGCGGGAACACACTGATGCATCCCAGGCCTCAGTTGGACTCTGCAGTAGCGCTGCAGTGGTTTTGCTTGGCTTCTCCCCTCTCACTTCTTTTGTTCCATTTTCCTGTTGCCATGGAATAGTCCAGCTATTCAGAACAATGTTCCTTTCTCTGTTGCTGAAACCTAATCACTCAAGCACTGTCTTCCACACAAGATAGAGACTCTGGAAGCAATGGCTTTATTAACCCCCCAAAAAACACAGCTTGCTGTTATCACCAATCTCCAGTTACCACGTGAAACACCCATTTACCTTTATCTCTGTGTGCAGGCCTGGTGGTTGGCCAGGTAAGAGTTGCAATTTGTTCAATTCTGGAGGGCAAGGACAAGCAGATTCAGATCAGTCAAGCGCATAGTATTCTCTTTGACTACTGAGCTGAAAGCTTGGCAATTAATGTAGCATTTTATTTTTGGTAATTTTGTGCCACTAAATCTTTAATGGAGTGGCAGAAGCTGTGATGTGGCTTGGTAAACCGTAGGGCCATCTGCTTCATATTTTCTGTTTCTCCATGGCTGGTGAAAGCCTGTCTCCCAGCACGCCTGGCGTGACAATTACGCTTCATCCACCTTCAACCACCACAGAGGCCTGCCTGCTGCACACACACACACACACACACACACTTTCCCCCTCTCCCGTTATCCCTTCCCCCAAAAACATACCACTGTGGGAAATGAGTCAGCAGCTGGGAGGGAAGCTAACCAGAGAAACCCACGCTACGCAAGGGTACCGAAGCGAGCGCCGAGCACTGGATCGGGACGAGCACATAATGTAAGCAGCTCTACAAAGACAACAAATGAAAACATGCTGTGGGAGCAGGGCAGGGGCCTGGTGCAGATCATACAGTAATTAGGAAAAAAAGCATGCCGCCAAGTTATTCAGTCCTGAATAAACAGAGCACGGAATCGGTTCAATACTTCCTGCTAGCATGCTCTACAAAAAGATAGGACCAGATACAAAAAAATATATATACATTGGTTCAACAACAAAAACATCTGTCAAATAGGCCTCCTTTTCAACTCTACCTTCGAAGAAATTAAACAATGAATCACTCGGGAAAAGCAAAGTGACTGACTGTTTAATTGCGAGAAAGAGGCCATACCCTAACCTTGTGTTTGGTGATGTGGAGTCAGATGGATAGAATGCGGCTGGGTTCCATTTTGGAATCATATTCAAAAGGAGCGTGGAGTAAAGACGGGTTGAACGGGTTTGCTTCTAAACGGCCCACAGACTCAGATTAACAGGCACCTCTCGTGCCCTGCTATGGACAGCTGTTAAAAACCCTCCAATACCACTTCGTCTTCTGTCAACCAGCTAAGGGAAAACAGATATTGATGTACTTACTTTTAAATCACACAATGAAATGCATTATGAGGCAATCACAATCAGCCCCAGACTAGTCGGAGTCTCCCTGTGCCAAAGAGCGAAAAGGCAGCTGTATTAGTATTCAGGTCCATCCCCCAGTCTCCAGCCCAGGTGTCTGGAGGGAGCACAGATCCTGGCAGGCCGGGCCTCCCTCTCCTCACCTCTCCTCTCTGGCTTCTCTGCTGGCTGGGTAAGGGGTGGAGTGCAATGTTCCCTCAAAATATTTTCGTCACTGAGCAAATTTCAGGTCTGCTGAGCGCAAACTTGAACATTATGAAAATTCTGTGCAACTTCCAGCGTGTGTTTACTGTGAACACTGAGGCTGTACCCGCTTTAAGTTACAGTCTAAGCAGTGGCCAACTAGGCTACTGTGGCTATTTGATCATAATGTAGACCTACCAGAGTGGCCGACCATCAAAAACAATGGAGAAAATGATGCATCCCACAACATTTTAAAGACGGAAATAGCTGTTCTATCATTCAGCTTAAAGTAGCAGAGAATGTGTTGAGTTCAACATAGGCCTACATTCCATGAGACTTTTGAGAAGAAAAGAAAAACACGCAGGGCTTGACATTAACCTGTTTATCCACTTGTCCTTCAGACAAGGAGGTGCCTGAAAATGTTTGTGTTGCTAGATGCAAGAAACCACTTTACAAAATAAATTATTATTCCCATACCATTATTACAGAGAATCAGACAAATTATGCTACCCTCTGCCTACTTTAAGCCAGTCTAAAAATACAACACTGCCCCTTTAAGACAAAAAAGCTCTTTACCTGACTCGCTTTTCAAAGATGTCTAGAGATGTACACATTTTGTGCTCTTGTAGGAAGCAATCACTCCCCTATTGCTGACTACAAAGTATCTATAACTGGGCTAATAACTCACTAACTAGCAAAATATATGAACAAAATGTCCACACGTGGCTACATGCAGCTCTTGCTTTGATCTCAAAACAAGCTCATCTCTATCACGACCACAGCTGTAAACACAGTCCAGTTCAAAGTAAATGGCACAGATCCATATTTGGCAATGGTTGATTTGCATTTAGGCCTACTGCAGCTCTGATTGGTTATGCCACACGGGTCTGTGTAAAGTACGGTCTGAGTCGTGCCCAATAAAATCCTACTCCGATTCGTTCTGCCTACAACAAACTCTCTTGCATAATTTGTTTTGTTTCGGTATGTCGTATTGAAAGTGGCTAATATTGCATCGATTCGCTCACAATTGACACGGTAAAGGGAAACGTTGATAGTGTTAACTGATATTTCTTCTAAGCTTTGCGCGGCAGTCTAGGGGCTACTGCGCGCACAGCTTCAAGGGAACATTGGTGGAGTGTGTCAGACACATTCCTCTGGCAACCAAAGAGAACGAAACAGAAACAGGAAATTAAAGTATAACATTTTGTGGAGGGGATGTACAGGAGTCGCCCCTCCTTGAGTGTCCATGACTAGAGTAGTGGGGCCGAATGGTATCTACGTTCACTTCTCTCCACTTTCCAGGATTCACACACAGGAAATCGAGCAGGACAAAGGGCATGCTACAACATAATATTTTTTTTTGTAGAACGACTGAGAAAGTCACTTCTGGTGACTTAAAAGAAATGTCAACTTAATTATGTTGACACCATCTGAGATATACCCGATTCAAGTCTCTCATTAGCGCCACTGCTCATTCTGTTTGCAACAAATATACATTGTAACTTGTCACTGATTTAAAGGGACAGTGCAATATTTTGTCAATCAAGCCCTTCGTATACTTACCCAGAGTCAGATGAACTCATTGATACAATTTGTCTCCGCGTGCAGTTTGAATTAACTTCTTTGGGGTAGGGGGCAGTATTTTCACGTCCGGATGAAAAGCATGCCCAGAGTAAATGGCCTGCTACAAAGCCATAAAAGCTAGAATATGCATATTATTAGTAGATTTGATAGAAAACAATCTGAAGTTTCTAAAACTGTTTGAATGATGTATGTGAGTATAACAGAACTCATCAGGCAGGCAAAAACCTGAGAAAAAATCCAACCAGGAAGTGAGAAATCTGAGGTTGGTCGGTTTTCAACTCAGCTCCTATTGAAGATACAGTGGGATATTGGTAATGTTGCACTTCCTAAGGCTTCCACTAGATGTCAACAGTCATTAGAACCTTGTCTGATGCCTCTACTGTTTAGTGGGGCCGAAGGAGAGAGGAATGAGTCAGGTCTGCCATGACCTGAACATGCTTTGACCATGCGCGTTCACGTGAGAGCGAGCTCTGTTCCATCGCAATTCTGAAGACACAGGAATACTCCGGTTGGAACATTATTGAAGAATTATGTTAAAAGCATCATAAAGATTGATTCAATACTTCGTTTGTCATGTTTTTTACTTTTTAACTTTTCGTCCGTACTTTCCGCTGGACCTGCCCACGCGTCGTGAGTTTGGAAAGTGTACTGAACGCTAGAACAACAAGGAGGAATTTGGACATAAATGATGGACATTATCAAACAGAACAAACATTTATTGTGGAACTAGGATTCCTGGGAGTGCATTCTGATGAAGATCATCAAAAGGTAAGTGAATGTTTATATTGTTACTTCTGACTTCTGTTGACTGCATAATATGGCGGCTATATTTGTGTCTTGATTGGGCTCTGAGCGCCGACTCAGATTATTGCATGGTTGGCATTTTTCGTAAAGCTTTTTTGAAATCCGACACAGCGGTTGCATTAAGGAGAAGTGCATCTAAAATTCCATGCATAACAGTTGTATCTTTTAGCAATGTTTATTATGAGTATTCCTGTAAATTGGTGTGGCTCTCTGCAAAATCAAAGGATGTTTTGTGACTTCTGAACGTAAGGCGCCAATGTAAACTCAGATTTTTGGATATAAATATGAACTTTACCGAACAAAACATACATGTGTTGTGTAACATGAAGTCCTATGAGTGTCATCTGATGAAGAGCAAAGGTTAGTGATTCATTTTATCTATATTTCTGCTTTTTGTGAATCCTCTCTTTGGCTGGAAAAATGGCTGTGTTATTCTGTGAATAGGCACTCACCTAACATAATCGTTTGGTTTGCTTTCGTCGTAAAGCTTTTTTGAAATCGGACACTGTGGCTGGATTGACAATAAGTGTATCTTTAAAATGGTGTAAAATACATGTATGTTTGAGGAATTTTAATTATGGGATTTCTGTTGTTTTTAATTTGGCGCCCTTCACTTTCACTGGCTGTTGAAGAGGTGGGACGCTAATGACTGGACATCTATAATAGCTGCTCCCACAGACTTGCTAGCTGCTCGCATAGACTTCCAGTCATTGCGCTAACGCTAGTTAGCAACTTCCTACAAACTGCGCGCAGAGACATAAAAATTATACCCATGAGTTCATCTGATTCAGGGTAAGTAGAAAAACAGCTTATTTGCTAAAATCTCAATTTAAAAGTGCATCTGGGCAAAAAAAGTATATGTTTAACAATTATTTAATTGAACCCTTTACACGTGGGAATTGGCCTATATGGATAGGGCTAAATGTAAATGTTTCTTACGGAAGAAACCTGAAAATAATGGTAGTAATTGAAAGGCAACAGTTTGGAGATTATGCGAAAATTATTAGACCAAAGTTGAGGACATTTAACTAGGCAAGTCAGTTAAGAACAAATTATTTTTTACAATGACGGCCTACCAATAGGCAAACAGCCTCCTGCGGAACGGGGGCTGGGATTAAAAATAATTAAAATAAAATAAATCGGACAAAAACACACATCACGATAAGAAAGACAACACAACACTATATAACAGACCTAAGACAACAACATAGCAAGGCAGCAACACATGACAACACAACATGGTAGCAGCACAAAACATTACTGGGCACAGACAACAGCACAGAGGGCAAGAAGGTAGAGACAACAATACATCATGAAAAGCAGCCACAACTGTCAGTGAGTGTCCATGATTGAGTCTTTCAATGAAGAGATTGAAATAAAACTGTCCAGTTTGAGTGTTTGTTGCAGCTCGTTCCAGTCGCTAGCTGCAGCCAACTGAAAAGACGAGTGACCCAGGGATGTGTGCGCTTTGAGGACCTTTAACAGAATGTGACTGGCAGAACTGGTGTTGTATGTGGAGGATGGGGGCTGCAGTAGATATCTCAGATAGGGGGGAGTGAGGCCTAAGAGGGTTTTAGAAATAAGCATCAACTAGTGGGTCTTGCGACGCGTATACAGAAATGACCAGTTTACAGAGGAGTATAGAGTGCAGTGATGTGTCCTATAAGGAACATCGGTGGCAAATCCGATGGCCGAACAGTAAAGAACATCTAGCCGCTCGAGATCACCCTTACTTGCCGATCTATAAATTACGTCTGCGTAATCTTGCAAGGGTAGGATGGTCATCTGAATCAGGGTTAGTTTGGCAGCTGGGGTGAAGGAGAAGCGATTACGACAGAGGAAACCAAGTCTAGATTTAACTTTAGCCTGGAGCTTTGATATGTGCTGAGAGAAGGACAGGGTACCGTCTATCCATACTCCCAA
The DNA here is from genome assembly GCF_045679555.1 of Salvelinus alpinus. Taxonomy (NCBI): domain Eukaryota; kingdom Metazoa; phylum Chordata; class Actinopteri; order Salmoniformes; family Salmonidae; genus Salvelinus; species Salvelinus alpinus. The sequence continues at coordinate 40,068,468 of NC_092105.1, read as the reverse complement.
GTACTTGTATGAGGTGACAACCTCAAGCTCTAAACCCTCAGAGGTAGTAATCACACCTGTGGGGAGAGGGGAATTCTTCTTACCAAACCACATGACCTTTGTTTTGGATGTGTTCTGAAGGGCAGAGAAAGCTTGTTGGACACTAACAAAGCTTTGTTGTAAAGCATTTAACAAAAGGTCCGGGACAGCTGAGTATAAGACTGTATCATCTGCATGTAAATGGATGACAGAGCTTCCTACTACCTGAGCTATGTTGTTGATGTAAATTGAGAAGAGCGTAGGGCCTAGGATCGAGCCTCGGGGTACTCCCTTGGTGACAGGCAGTGGCTGAGACAGCAGATGTTATGACTTTATACAGAGGTAGTCAGCAAACCAGGCCAAAAAACCCTTAGAGACACCAATACTCCTTAGCCGGCCCACAAGAATGGAATGGTCTACTATATCAAATGTTTTGGCCGAGTCAATAAAAATAGCAGCAGAACATTGTTTGAATCAAGGGCAATGGTGACATCATTGAGGACCTTTAACGTTGCAGTGACATCCATAACCTGAGCGGAAACCAGATTGCATACCAGAGAGAATACTATAGACATCAAGAAAACCAGTCAGTTGATTAGACAAGTTTTTCCCAACACTTTTGATAAACAGTGCAAAATAGAAATAGGCCTATAACAGTTAGGATCAGCTTGATATCCCCCTTTAAATAAAGGACGAACCGTGGCTGCCTTCCAAGCAATGGGAACCTCCCCAGAAAGGAGAGACCGGTTAAAAAAGGTCAGAGATAGGCTTGGCGATGATAGGGGCAGCAACCTTAAAGAAGAAAGGGTCTAAACGAGTGGGTTCCCGAGTGGCGCAGTGGTCTAAGACACTGCATCTCAGTGCAAGATGTGTCACTGCAGTACCTGGTTCGAATCCAGGCCGCTCCACAGGGCGGCGCACAATTGGCCCAGTGTCGTCTGGGTTTGGCCGGGGTAGGATGTCATTGTAAATAAGAATTTGTTCTTAACCTAGTTAAATAAAAGGTTAAATAAAAAACATCTGACCCAGATGTTTTTTTGTGGTCAAGTTTAAGGAGCTCCTTTAGCACCTCGGACTCAGTGACCGCCTGCAGGGAGAAACTTTGTAGTGGGGCAGGGGAAAAAGAGGGAGAAGCGTCGGGGATAGTTGCATTAGAAGGGGTGGGAGATTAAATGTTGGACGGGCAAGGGGCATAGCTGAGTCAAATAGGAATCCTGACTTAATGAAGTGGTGATTAAAGAGCTCAGCCATGTGCTTCTTGTCAGTAACAACCACGTCATCAACATTAAGGGACATGGGCAGCTGTGAGGAGGAGGGTTTATTCTCCAGGTCTTTAACCCTTTCCAGAACTTCTTGGGGTTAAACCTACAGAGAGAGAACTGCTCCTTAAAGTAACTAACTTTGGCCTTCCGGATAGCCTGAGTGCACTTATTTCTCAATTGCCTGAACGAGAGCCAGTCAGCCTGAGTATGCGTGTACCGAGCATTTTCGTCAAATGCAATTGTTGAGGTGGAGTAACTCTGCCAGATCACGGTCGAACCAGGGGCTGAACATGTTTTTAATTCTAATTTTCTTTATGGAGGCGTATTTGTTAACAATACCACTGAAAATATTAAAAAAGAAGGTCCAAGTGTCTTAGACAGACAACAGTCTTTAAGCTGATTCTATACCATTTTACCAGTTCATTAAGTTTTTTAGCAAGTGTCTATGACAAATCAGGACAGGTCATTTCACTGAGCAGCCATTACAAACACAGGCTGTAAAATAGTGATCACTAAGGTCATTAGAGAAACCACTGGACTGATACCTATCAGAATTATTTGAGAGGATAACGTCGAGGAGAGTAGCCTTTTCTGGGTATTTGGAGTCATACCTTGTGGGATTGGTAATAATCTGAGAAAGATTTAGGGAGTCCCATTGCTTTAGGACTTGGTCAGGTGGTTTAAGCATGTCCCAGTTTAGGTCACCTAGCAGGACAAATTCAGTGTAAGGGGCCAGAAGACAGTAAGACAGTGTAAGGGGCCAGGAGAGATCTTAGGGCAGGTGGGGTACAGGCCGGTGGGGATGGAGGACGATAGCACCCAGCAAGTCAACAAAGAACTACTTGAAAGTTTAATGCTTAGAACCAGAAAATCTAATTGTTTGGGGACAGTTCACCTGACAGAAGACTGAATCCAAACATTACACTGTTGATTTGAGAATTTTACATTTACTCTACTTTTCGCCGCATTTGTTGATAACAAAGTCAGAAAATATACTGGATACATTGAGTAAAATTATAAGAACATTCCTGAAAATGTGGTGTCGGTGCAACATAAGACAAAAAATGACAAGGCTTGACTGAGGTCTAACTGGTGTCTCCAAGTGGCCACACACCTTTTCAAAGTGTGCACAGTAATCTCAACGCACTTTTATGACTCAAAGAGTCATCTTCAACTATAAGGTGCTTTTTTGAGCTCTCCTAGCTGTGCCGTTGAGGAACTACAGCAAGCACACGTAGTTTTGTTTGGAACACAGCACTGCACCCCTGCCATCACACAATTCCGGTTGTTGTTTACGCAATCCAAAAACAGCCCATTATAATTGGCAATCTGGGTCATAGATTCATTCTGTTCATAATAACCCAGGGTATAACGACATGTCATCTTGTAACTGTACATCAAACATAGTGATCCTAAACGTTGACACTGTACAGTGCCTTCAGAAAGCATTCATAACCCTTTACTTATTCCTCATTGTTACAGCCTGAATTCAAAATTGATGAAAGTTTTATGTTTTTCTCACCATCTACACACACACAACACCCCATAACGACAAAGTGAAAATATGTTTTAATTTCTTTTTGCAAATGAAATACAGAGATATCTAATTTACATAAGGAGCCACACCCCTGAGTCAATACTTTGTAGAAGCACCATTGGCAGCAATTACAGCTGTGAGTCTTTCTGGGTACATCTGTAAGAGCTCTCCACAGCTGGATTGTGCAACATTTGCCAATTATTCTTTTCAAAAATGTTCAAGCTCTATCAAATCGGTTGTTGATCATTGCTAGACAACCATTTTCAGATATTGCTATAAATTTTCAAGTAGATTTAAGTCAATTCAAGATTTAACTCAGCCCCTCAGAAACATTCACTGTCTTCTTGGTGAGCAACTCCAGTGTAGATTTGGCCTTTTGTTTCAGATTATTGTCCTGCTGAAAGGTGAATTAATCTCCCAGTGTCTGGTGGAAAGCAGACATTTTATTTAATTCCGAAAAACTCCCCAGTCCTTAATGATTACAAGCATACCCATAACATGATGCAGCCACCACTAAGCTTGAAAATATGGATAGTTATATTCAGTAATGTGTTGTATTTGTCACACCTATTCCCGCTCTCCCTCTCTAGCGCTCGAGGGCGCCAGGCTGCTCTTCATTACGCACACATGTCACCATCACTACGCGCATCAGCACTCATTGGACTCACCTGGACTCCCTTACTTTATTGATTGCCCCTCTATATCTGTCTGCTCCTCAGTTTGTTCCCCATGTCAGCATTCTCGTTTCCCCTGTCCGTATTCTGTTCTGTTTGTTGGTTATTAAATGTTCACTCCCTGTACCTGCTTCTCATCTCGAGCGTCTGTCCTTACAGAATGCTGACACCAATATGTGAAGCATCAGGGAGTTTTTGTTGGTGATCGGGTGCCGTCGCCGATGGAACTGGGGGTGCCTCAGTTGGCTCGTCGGGCTTCCACGCCTTAGCTGGCTCGAGCGGTTTACTTGCCTCGGTTGGCTCGGCAGGCGCCCATCCCACGTCATGCCTCAGCCAGTTCATCGGGCTCCACGACTCAACTGGCTCGTCGGGCTTCTATGCTTCAGCCAGGCCCGTCAGGCTCGCCCAGGTGAGACGCCGGGTGGGGGGGTACCGTCATGCCTGCTCCCGCTCTCCGGTGCCAGGCTGCCCTTCATTACGCACACCCGTCACCATCATTACGCGCATCCGCGCTCATTAGACTCACCTGGACTCCCTTACTTTGTTGATTGTCCCTCTATATCTGTCTGCTCCTCAGTTTGTTCCTGTGTCAGCATTATTGTCGTGGATGTTTCCCCTGTCTAGACACTGTCCGTATTCTGTTCCTGTCCGTTGGTTAAATGTTCACTCCCTGTACCTGCTTCTCGTCTCCAGCGTCTGACCTTACAGTATTGGATTTGCCACAAACATAGCACTTTGTATTCAGGACAAAAAGGTAATTGCTTTGCCACATTTACGCAGTATTACTTTAGTGCCTTGTTGCAAACAGGATCCATATTTTTTCCTTCTTTCCACAATGTCAATTAGGTTAGTATTGTGGAGTAACTACAATATTGTTGATCCATACTCAGTTTTCTTCCATCACAGCCATTAAACTGTGTGTGTATACAATGTCTGTTTACTTGACGGAGTCAGTGAGTGGCGCTTCCTGTGACAGCGTGGCGGTGGGTGCAGGTGCAGGTGCACATGCTGGTTCCTGCTGCCATTTTCCTTTTCTCTGAAGATTAACTCATTCCCAACTCCAAAATGTCTACCCAGACTAACAGCAATGAGCAGCACAGTACAATAGTTTAGTCAGCCTCTCTGGACAGTGGACAAACTACAGTGTACTTACCTCTGTACTGCACACAGTATCTACAACAGGATAATAACACATCTGGAACTGGGGAGTGTTACCGCTCTCTACAATAATTCTACAACATGTGGTCATAGCATTGGTGTCAAGGTGAATGTGAATTTCAGCAGATACAGATTGCCGGGTGTGCTGTTTGTTAGACCTGTGGTCCACAGTTTGAACATAGCTCTGTGTGTCACACCACTCCATCATTTTCTTCAGATTAGGCCACACCTAGGAAACACAATTTCAACTGTACGGAGAACAGAGGAGTTAACCCTTTCCTTTCCTCTGCCTACGACACAATCAAACATTTCAAAAGCCCCTTGAAGTAGGGCTGGGCGACATGTCCTAAAAATCATATCCTAATTTATGGGTGCTTCAAGATATCTAAATAAGCTTTGTTGCACAATAAATAAATAAAAAGTCAGGTATAATCAAATCAATTCAGGGCTTGTAAAATTATGTCTAGGCTAAATAAGCCTTCCAAAACCATAAAACCCACTAATCGTTTTATTTGATCAAATAAGTTTAACCTGCTTTTTTTGCAATAATCACCAATCTGGCTTTCAAGTCTGTCTATGACAGGGTTTCAATTAGGAAAACGTGGCGCCAGACATTTGACCAGCAGCATTTTAATTTACCGGACATTTAAGAACTTTTCCTCAGACAACAAGACGAGTAACGAACAGTCAAATCACTAGTCTATGTCAACCTACTATCCCCTATAGTAGAAAAGATGACCTATTCTATTGGTCAGCTTGTCGAGAAAGAAATAGCCTGTTCCAAACAGACTCTGGGACAGTTGTGAGATGATAGAGTCCAAATTCATACAACCAGTTACCTTAAAAAGCAATTAGTCTGATGCAACAGATGAGAATGTTTATGATTCTTGCGATACAGGCATTTGGAAGAGCGACAAAACATGCATTCAAATTAATTCGATATATCACCCAGCCATTCTTTGAAGTAAGAATAAAAGCTACGCAATATGACATAAAACGCAAGAGATATCTTGAAGACAAAATGTGTGGAAAAGACTAAGGTATAACCCCAGTGTTTATGTTGACCATTTATCATGAGGCCTGTACAGAAGGTTTTGAGACTGCTGCAGCAACAAGACTACTACTGACTCAGCTGCTATGGGAATGCAGTATATCGTATCCAACGCCCCATCTAGGTGCTCTGTTATCCAAATATTAACATGAAGATATTTCCCCCACCATTGCATTAATGCATTGACTGACTGAGGAACCTGCGGCAATACAGACATTTAGACTACAGTAAATCAAGGCGCAGAAGTGGTATGACAGTATGACAGTGTGCACGTGTCAACAAGCCAGTGGGTAGTTTCCGGGTAGTATAGCAGGCAGTAAACAAAAAGGTCCAACGTAACTTTGATGTAATTGTCACCTAGTAATTAAGCCTAACCTTCAAATATCCATTATGGCACCTCAGGTTGGAATACTAAGCGTCTTTGTTTTTTTATTGTTAGTAATTTTTTTTCAACTTTACTCTCCACAATTTTGTGATTACAATCTGGTCTCATCGCTGCAACTCCATAACTGGCTGTGGAGAGGCGAAGGTGGAGTCATGTGTCCTCCACCACTGGTCAGAGGAAACACAGTTCAACTGATGACCGAGGTCAGCCTGCAGGCGCCCGGCCCGACACAAGGAGTCGCTAGAGCGAGATGAGCCAAGTAAAGCACCCCTGGGCAAACCCTCCCCTAACCCGGACGACGCAGTGCCATTTGTGCGCCGCTCTCTGGGATTCCCAGTCACGGCCGGTTATGAACCCAGGCTGTAGTGATGCCGCAACACTGCGATGCAGTGCCTTAGACCGCTGCGCCACTCGGGAGGCCCGGAATACTCAGCTAATGATGGGTACAAAGCATCAACTTAAGTTGAGATTCCTTAAGTAAAGCACAACCTCTATTTTTAAAGATGCATCAAGCAGAACAAGCAGATTAAGTACAGAGCTAATGGGATAGGAGTACAGGTGTCTGAAAATCAGTCAACGAATTTATAATCCATTCATTTGCGAAACAAACAGTAACTCTCCATATGTGCAACTGCAAACTGTCTTTTGAGCCTCGGTCAAGGGACATGTTCAGAATGGAAGTCTCCTGCAGCAGCTTGACAAAGAATACCTTTCTTCCTCAGACGACAGGTCCCCTTGTACAGGCTCAGGTTGCACACAAAGGCCTAAATTCTGCTGCCGGCTGTAGCACAAAGCACTTCAACTCTCCTCTGATAGCAGGCAAGGGCTCCAGAGTGGCCCACCATGCCACGCCAGCCAGCTCAAACCAGCACACTGTCTGAGGCATTGTCGACTGAATACCCTAGTCAAGCACTACTAGTGAGGTAAACTAAAATCATTCTGTATTGTGCCACTAGAGGTGAGGACAGACTGGTGTTGAAAATGAAATGGAAAGACGCTACGGTTGAAGACCAAACTGTCAAATGCAAATCTTTCTGCTTTCCAGATAACTGGAAAAAGACAAGTTGTGAGTAGACAGTCAATCCCCTTTTTCAACTGATATTCAAACACCAACAGCAAGAGCCAACCTGTCACTGAAATTACCCCTATTGTAAAAGGAGCGTGTCGTTTCTCCTGAGAGGCCTGTTTGAGAGGGAAAGAACACCGCTTACATAACTTTACTCTCTAGGCTAGTAAGGCTACAATTGTGGAAACAAATGGATAAGTAGTGTAACAGAAGCCATTCCTGCTTGCAATACCATCGTTGACGTTTAAAGGAAAGACCAGAGGAAGCGATCCACTTTCGAGTCAACACATAGCAGGAGACGCATCTCATCCTTGTGTTGTTAAGAGATACTCCAGGGTGGAGGAATATCAGGAAGTGCATGCTTCAGGAAAACCTAAAGTGCCATGCCCACTTCAAACTGTCTGGAAGCAGTTCAAATCATGACTCATCTAAAATAGGACACCCACCATTTTACAGATAGCACCCTAAGGAGTATAGAAGGAAAAAAATGAAGGGTGCGAAAAAGATTGCAGAAAACAATCTTTCATTAATAACTAGTAAACACTTTGTCCCAGACACATGGCATGCTATCTACCTTCAGCCTGTTAGAATTGAGAAACAAGGAGGGAAGAATGATGAGCAGCACATGCCAGGGCAAGACTGAAACGAAGAATCCACCATTTCACAACCACAGGAAGAACACTGTCAACCAACAGATGTTACGTCACACTTACGACCTAGTCCTAACAAGGAGAAGCCCTTTAACCTTAGCGTTACCGGGACAAAAAGACTGGTGATCATAAATTGATTCATCGTTAGTACAGGAGTTTAGGAGTAATGCATTCTTCACTGAAACAGTGTTTGATAATGGAGTTTGCAATGGCTTGAATTTCTGAACGCATTTGTGTATCTCTCTTCACTCACACTGTTACTGAGCTCTATCAATATGTGAACTGCTCCTGTAACACAATGACGTGACGTGTAAAGCTAGGCTAATCTCTGCTATGTCGTCCCTAGGACAGATGCAGCACACTGTGTCGTCCTCCAGGTCAGTTACTGGCCGCCTCTCCCAGGACCCCCTCCCTAGGACCCCATGTCAGGCCAATTGGGGCCATCCACACCCTGAGATAACACACATTTGAGGCCCTGGATAAACATTGACCAGTATATAGGCTGTGGAATGCCCTGAAGTGATTTTTCCCCCCTGATCTGCCAAAATTGTTGATAAACTGTGTTGATGGGAGACATCACCCAACACCCCCACGCCCAGCCCACTTCATTTTGACACCGTTCACAAATTAGTTTTAGGCCATATGGCCCAGCCCTATCTCAATATTTTGCAAACCTATGGGCAATTCACAATTTATATATATATATATATATATTTTTTTTTCTTTTTCTTTCTCTAAATAAGCTTTTTTGTACAATTAAAGGTCAAATACACTGCATTTAAAAACAGTTAGCAATAATCTAATGAATTCGGAGCTTGTGAAATTAGGCCGAATGTACACTACGTTCAAAAGTTTGGGGGTTCGATTACAGGCTCAAAATAGCCAGAAACAAATAAACAAACAAATTTCTTCTGAAACTCGTCAGTCTATTCTTGTTCTGAGAAATGACGGCTATTCCATGCGAGAAATTGCCAAGAAACGGAAGATCTCATACAACGCTGTGTACTACTCCCTTCACAAAACAGTGCTAACTGCCTCAGAATAGAAATAGTGGGAGGCCCCGGTGCACAACTGAGCAAGAAGACAAGTACATTAGTGTCTAGTTTGAGAAACAGACACCTCACAAGTCCTCAATTGGCAGCTTCATTAAATAGTACTTGGATTAGCTAACACAACGTGCCATTGGAACACAGGAGTGATGGTTGCTGATAATGGGCCTCTATACGCCCATGTAGATATTCCATTAGAAATCAGCCGTTTCCAGCTACAATAGTCATTTACAAAATTAACAACGTCTATACTGTATTTCAGATCAATTTGATGTTATTTTAAAATGGAGGGGGAAAAAGTGCTTTTCTTTTAAAAAAAATGACATTTCTAAGTGACCCCAAATTTTTGGAACGGTAGTGTATGCATTCCACAACCATAAGACCCACTAATAATGTAATTATTTATCAAAATAGTTGTATCTACTTTTGTTTCTTTTTTTTCTCTCCAAACAATCACTGAATTAGCTATCAGGTTGGTCTATAAATAAAATGCCCTTTTTGTTAGAAATTTTACCGTTCACTAATAATGTAGCAGGCATTCTAGAAAATTAACACCAGTCTCATAAACAAGCCCGCGTGCTAGTGAGTAGCCAGCTAATATTTATGTTTCAAGTTTGGCCAACTTGGATCTGAATTCAGCTAACAGTTGAATTGTTATGAACACACCCTTCTGTCTGTCTCCAACTGTTTGAACAGCGTGCTAGCCTGTCCAGTTTGTTCAAATGTTGAAATCAAGTGGCCTACCTTATTTCTAAAGAATGAGAACAAGTTGCCAATTCCTTACATAAATTGTTTTACACTTATTGCACATTTATAAAACACACACTACACAGCTAGTATAACAATCTTTATTTGACAAAAAATCTGCTAGCGATACGTGGTACCATAATGCGCGCGCGACTAACTGAGCATTCATTTTCCAGAATGTTCATTGGTACATCTGTTTCAGTAGTGTCTGCTCTGTTCGAAATATAGGAGTTGAAACATTTAAAAAAAAGGGTATGGTTCGAAACTTCTCATCTATTACAGTAAAATAATGTCTCCATGTGTTTTGGTGTCCGTATGACCCATTCTGTTGGACCAAATCTCAAATGCAAATAGCGAGTTGAAACCGTTTGTCAGAGAAGAAGAAGTGATCTCTTATCTGTTGTTGTGAGTGGTAGGAGGAGAGGCTTGGGAGAAAAAGGCGAAGCAAGAGGTGTCCCTCTCGCCAAATTCTGTCCAAAATAAGCCCAATGCATTTCTATGCTCTTATTTTGAACCTAAGCTTGTCACCTGCCTTCCCGCCTTTGGGACAACGACTCCCATTGTTAGGGCGGAGACATGAGCATCTCGTCATTATATACAGATCTCTGGTGGAAATGGGAAGGTGCACAGCACAGAAGGAGCGAACGAGACCGAAAAGACAACGTGAGAACAAGCGGACATAAACGCTCATAAAAACAAAATACTATTCTGCGATACAGGCATTAGGAATGAACATAAATTCAAATTAATTTGATATATCGCCCAGCCCTACATTCACGAGTGCCAGTGGTAAAGGAGAATGCAATGCACAGCCACAGATAAGAATACCTTCTAGCTTACCATCTTTAAATCACTCACCAGCAGCGAACTGAGCATATTGACCAGGCGGATCATTAACACAATAGATAGGAGGGAGTTCTGAGGGCAGGAATGTGTTTGTTCCCAAAAGGATTTAAGTTCCGCTTGTAAAAGGTAGAGTAAATAGGGAATTCTTGGTTTTACTATCCCCACCATTATCATGAAATGACTCGGCACCGGTCAGTAAAATGAGATCATACGAGTTGAATTAGTATCTACACGTCTTGTTGGTCAAGAGTCCTTACATGTTCACTAGGCTTGGGTGATATACCGTTTATAGCGTATACCGGGGTATTTCGAAATACCGACGGTATGATTTTCAATACCATTTGGGTTGAGGGCACCCTCGCCTTGCGGTGGCGAGGGTTACGCCACTGCTTTTACGGTATATAAGTTAAGTATAATCTTTTTTTTTTTTAAATCCAAGACGTGTCAAAAAATTATATCCAGCTCAGGGCTCCAGCTATGCATTTGATTTGCTAACTTGCTAGCTAAGTGGCTACATGTCAAGATGAAGCTTCTTGGTTACAGCAGAGACATTCAATCCCCTCCTGGATTGCCTAAATTCTTGTGCGTAAATTAAAAAATAAACAAATACATACAGTACCAGTCAAAAATTTAACACACCTACTCCAGGGTTTTTCTTTATTCATACTATTTTCTATAATGTAGAATAATAGTGAAAACATCAAAACAATGAAATAGGTTGCTTTGCTGGTGACACTGTCTGTGATGTATTTAAAATTCAAGGCACACTTAACCAGCATGGCTACCACAGCATTCTGCAGCGAAACGCCATCCCATCTGGTTTGAGCTTAGTGGGACTATCATTTGTTTTTCAACTGAACAATGACTCAACACACCTCCAGGCTGTGTAAGGGCTATTTGACCAAGAAGGAGAGTGATGGATTGCTCCATCAGATGACCTGGCCTCCAATCACATGACCTCAACCCAATTGAGATGGTTTGGGATGAGTTGGACCACAGAGTGAAGGAAAAGAAGCCAACAAGTGCTCAGCATATGTGGGAACTCCTTCAATAATGTTGGAAAAGCATTCCAGGTGAAGCTGGTTGAGATAATGCCAAGAGTGTGCAAAGCTGTAATCAAGGCAAAGGGTGGCTACTTTGAAGAATATAAAATATATTTTGATTTGTTTAACACTTTTTTGGTTACTACATGATTCCATATGTGTTATTTCATAGTTTTGATGTCTTCACTATTATTCTACAATGTATAAAAATAAAGAAAAACCCTTGAATGAGTAGGTGTCCAAACTTTTGACTGGTACTATATATATATATATATATAGTATGGTACAGAAACGGTATGAAAGTCTGAATACTGCCTAACCCTAATGTTCAACGGCTGATTCACAGTGAATGGATATAATCATTCCCCAAAAGTAGGCCTCCAACCAACCATCAACAAGTCACTGGAGGAGCCATGATGAGGTTGTTTATACTGTACAGTACAGTTAAATCAGGGTTCCACCACGTCACTCCAGTTCCCTCCCGACTGTCCTCATTCAGCTGGGGCTCACACAGACCCCTTAATGTCAACAATGTTTCCATAAATACCGCTTGGAGCATGCTGGACTAACATCCGGAAATGTCTCCACTACTACTAGCCTAGATACACCACATTGTTAACAAGAGAAAGATGTGACCCTCAGACACACCAGCTTTAGGCAATGCCTCAGTAATTACAGAAGCTTAAACACCCCATAGTTTGGGTTCTCATCCATGACACGTTTCACCTGATACAGTGCTACAGCAGCCATAACATCATCATGTGTAACAAAGACACTAATTTCCTATGTGTGATCTGTCAATCAAGGCACCAAAGAATGCCCTCCACAAATAAGTCAACAACCTGAGCGAAAGCAGACTTCCTTGGTTAATAAGTTTGATCCAAAAGGGTGACATTGTTCAGTATATTACCACATATACAATTGACCTCTCTCAGAACTTTTAGGCCAGACAAAAGCTAGCTAGCTACCATGAATAGAACCCATATAGTAAGGTTCACATTCTTTAAGACCCCAAAATGAAAGCAATTATCATCAACTTCACTTCAGATTATCAATGTAACATTTCCTCTTCTCACTGCTTACCCGTATCGGTGACGTTGAAAACTTGATCTTCCTCAGTGGTTCCGGTTGCTCCTCATCATCTGAAAGCCCAGGGGCCTCCTCATACTCCTCCTCACAGGGCTGCTCTTCCTTCTCCTCCTCGAGGGTCTGGTCAGTATCCCTATCATCCACAAATGCTGTGTTCTCTCTACCATATGCCACTGGGGAAATCTTGCCCCTTCTGCCCTGTTCCTCCTGCTCCTCCTCAGCAACCTCCTCCTTCACATTTTCCTCCTCGTAATCCGCGGTTTGACTTACAGGATTCGTGTCTTCTCTCCACTCCTCTTTCAACTCATGCCGTGACTCCTCAAATCGACTTCCTTCTTCCTTCTCCAGTGTAATCTCGGTCTCCTTGCCGTCATCTTTCTCTGAGATCTGCTGCTGATGGTGTTCATCCTTCTGACTGATCGCCTTTGGTGGCGATTCTTTTAGCTCAACTTTGATCTCTTTTGGGGGTTGAACATGCACTTCCTCAAAAACATCGTCTTCAATATTCTCATCTTCGTTCTCCTCGCTCTCTGATGACTCATTCTGTACCACTACGAGCTCAGCCCGGACCATGCCAGGCAGAGATGAGGCCTGGGTAGGTTGCTTTTCCCTGCTGGGACTCTGTGTCACATGCCCATCACTCTTGGCACTGTTGGAGGTTTTGGCCCTGTTGCTACTGTAAAAGCTATTGGCAAACACAGTAGGCTGTTTTTGATCCCTGGCGGGTGGACTGGAGGGTTTTACTCCATCGCTACCCACAGATGGTCTACTGAAACCGTCACTGGTTGAGTGGGAGACCTTGTAAGCGCTTTGGCCACCTGGGGATACGGGTTCTGGGGAGATGGGCTTTGGAGTGGCATTGGCTGTTGGGGGGAATGTTTTGTGAGTAGTGTTATTGAATGGGGAAGTTGGTTTGAGAATGACACCAGAAACTATGGAGGTGGGTTTGTTAGTGGCATCATTAGTTGGAATGGTGGATTTGTAAAAACTGTCCCTTGTCGGAGATGTGGGCATTGAGCGATCTGAGAGACTGCATACTTTAGACAACATCTCTGTGGCTTTTGCCTCATTGTCACTGTCCACAATGACGTTGTCTAGCCGCCTGGACATGGGTCCAGCTTTCAGTGACACCCTGGACACATGTTTAGTCTCCTCAGTATCGCTCCTCTCATCTGGCTGGCTTCTCATCACTGGAGTGGGACAAGGCTCTGTTTTGATGTTGCTAGTTTCAGTGGACCCTGACAATCTCCTGGTACTTTTCCCCCCATCAGACACACTGCCCAGGGGCACCCGGCTTACAACTCTGTTGGGAGACTTCTCCGCTGCGGGTTGTTCTTTGATAGTCCTCTCAAAGAGTTTCCTGGTCGAAGAAAACTTCTCTGCCAAAGCTGTTTTGTCACCCTCGACATCTTCTCCCTTGGGGGTTTTGTCTAAACTTTGAGATTCTGGGCTAGTGGCACTGCTCAAACTTGTTTTGTGTGTGGTGACTGCTAATGACACATTTGGTGGGGAGACAGGGGACAAATCAGCTTTCAACGTTGTTTTCACCTCTTGAATCTCTTGTTGCTGGCCATCCATCTGGAGGAAAATATTCTTTATCTTGTTTATCCGATTGCCAAAATGCCTCCCCCTCGTGTCCTCCTGTGTGTCGTTAGAGCCATTTGCATATGACTTTGCAGCGCCGTCGGATTTCGTCCCATCAAAAGTACACTTAATAGCGTGGAAGTCCGACTTGTAAGCATTTCTATGCGGGGACGCACTCCTCAGCGCTCTTTCTCCTTTGCTCTCGGCTTTTATCATTTTCAAAGATTTACTGGGAGTATTTTGGGAAGAGGCGTTAGAAGTAAAAATTCTGAGTGTTTCTTGTTCCACTATTGTTGTTCTCAGTCGACCAGTGCCATGGATCCCTCAGCTTATTCGGCGTCTTGGTCAGGGAGTCTAAATCATGCGTAATGTGGTGGTCATCTACAGAGACAAGAGGAAAATACACTTTCAAAACCTAGCTGTTAGTACTATTCGAGCTTACCCAAAGCAACTTCCTATATACCTTGCAATCGCATTCTTCCGGCTGCTTCAAAGCAAATTACTTTTCCCTCACCGCTACATTGTCGTAGACCAACTTCTTTAATTATTACATTTACATTTAAGTCATTTAGCAGACGCTCTTATCCAGAGCGACTTATTGAACCTGAATGTGCTTTTAAGAGCCTATGATAATTCGTAGCCGGTCAAACACTGACAATAAAAGTCAGCTAAATATGAAACACAGAAATAAGTTAACTGTGCAAACCACGTTAGATACCAAACGTCTTTTGTGATCAGTTTCATTGTAACAATTACAAGTAAACCGTGAGCAAAACATTTCAGAGCTTTAACGCACGCAAATTAACTTCCGTTGTATTTTACCTCTTACGATACTTGTTTCTTCATCCTAGGTGCTGAAGGCTCCTCATAATGCAACTCTTGTGTAATTTATTCTCCCGAACTTGTCATTTCTTTACCGCCATCACTCCCCTTTCCAGTTTTCCTCCTTCCTCTACTCCAGATACAGACAAATCGCGCTTCCGCGCGTACGTACCCTCGCCCTCTGGCGCGCCACACGATCAGACACAATCGGGGGCGCGCACACCAAAACATTCCAGGACTACAAACCCCCATCCCTTCTTGAGTGCGTGGTTGCGCATACACATGAAATATTTGAGGAATAGATTCCTTGAGAAGCTCACCCACCGCTCTGCCGCATATGAAAGAAGAACATTTAAAATGTCCTCAAACAAAGCAACACCTATCCCACCAGGTAGCTACTGTATGTATCTTCAGCAGCTGCTCTATCTGATAGTGATAGTTTTGGTGTAAATGTCTCAACAGAAATATGGCTATTTGATGTTCCAACAAGTGGCTGTGATTTTGTTGAACAGTCTAAGAGCTTGTGTGAAATAGGCTTGGCATGATGCAACGCAGATACCTTACGACCAACCTTAACTTGGTCTATTTTGCCTCCCGAGTGGCGCAGCGGTCTAAGGCATCACTACAGACCTGAGTTCGATCCTGGGCTGTATCACAACCAGCCGTGATTGGGAGTCCCATAGGGCGGCGCACAATTGGCCCAGCATCGTCCCGTCCGGGTTAGGGGAGGGTTTGGCTGTCATTGTGAATAAAAATGTGTTCTTAACTGATTTGCCTAGTTAAATAAATCAATCTTAGCGATACTACCACTGCAGAACAGTAATGTATGTGTCATAATTCGACTGTGTCCATTGTGTAACATTGTTCCAGAATAGCTGACCTGTAAAGAAACTCAAAAAGGTACATAAATGGCACTATATTACCTCACTGAGGAACTGTGCTGCCTTGCAGAGAAGCCAAACTAGTTTCTCTAATGCAAATTCTCTCTCTCGTATTCTGCCACTGTGTACTCTGTTTAGGGCCAAATGTGTCAAGTAATTATCTTTTTGTTTTCTGATGATTTGGTTGGGTCTAATTGTGTTGCTGTCCTGGGGCTCTGTTTGTGTTTGTGAACAGAGCCCCAGGACCAGCTTGCTTGGATTTTTGTCCCATTCTCTCGGTCTTTCTGTAGCAGCCAGACGATGCAGCCTGTCTCAGAAAACAGTGTTTGCCTACTGAGGATGGAAAAGTACACTGAAAATGATGAGTGCAGTTTTACAGGAGAACATCAACACTGGTGGTGTTTGCACAGGTAAGGAGAGCTCATCTTCTCTGTGAAGAACACACCGTAACACTTAGTAAATCGAGAATATTACTTCAGAGTTGACTAATCATTGAGATCTGAGTAAAATTTATATGGTAAATTATGTCAAATGTTTCCACACAATCCAAACAATGGCAATCGTATTATTTGATGATTTAACACTACAATATATTGTAATGCAATGACTGGATTCTTTTATAGGAATAAGAGTGAATACAGTAATGATTTAATATGGAAAATGGAGCAATTACTTACCATGCAGCACTTAAACTGGTTCCCTCCTTTAGGGACAGTAGCCCTGCACGAAGTAGCACAAAAGTTCAAGTTAACTTCTACTCTATAGACAGACATATTTGATGTGTTAATTCTAATCTAAAAATAACAAGATAGCCTTAACAGGATTTGTTGATGTTCTTGAGATCAGCCAGACTCACTGGAAGAGAGTTTAGTGACATTTCCCAGGTGGCATGAGGACCTAGATTTCAAAAATACCAACCAATCAAATAGAAAGGGGGACAGAAGAGGTGAATAGAATTGAAGAAAAAGGTTCTTTGCACTCCACCCTCAGACATTGTATAGAATAGATTAAGTAGATGTTCAATCCAATAAAGAACAAACTTGATCAAATGTGTTAACCCTGCACAGGCCCTGATCACTTTGCAAGTCAATGTACAACAGTGGAGGCTGCTGAGGGGAGGACGGCTCATAATAATGGCTGGAATGGAGTCAGTGGAGTGGATCAACCACATGGAAACCACGTCTTTGATGTGTATGATACCATTTCATTGACTCCCTTCCAGCCATTATGAGCCGTCCTCCCTTCAGCAGCCTCCACACGTATACTAGACTAACTAGATATCTTAACGTTGATAAGTGGAAGTTAATGACATCTGAATCCTCTTGAAAATGTTTTCATGAAAGCAAATAGGCTTCTGTGCTGAGCCACGATATATTCAAAAGTAGTTCCTTTGTAGAGCATCAACTTCTGCCTATCCTACACTCATCTTGGTACCAGTAGACCACACTAATCATAGAAAATAATGGACAAAATGCATTTAGAAGGCACTTCGTTAGGTGATCATTCCAAAATCGTTGTGTAAA
Organism: Salvelinus alpinus; assembly: GCF_045679555.1. Taxonomy (NCBI): domain Eukaryota; kingdom Metazoa; phylum Chordata; class Actinopteri; order Salmoniformes; family Salmonidae; genus Salvelinus; species Salvelinus alpinus. The sequence continues at coordinate 40,051,083 of NC_092105.1, read as the reverse complement.
ACAAAAGTTACTGATCAGTATTTAATTAAATAAACTTGGCAGCTAATGCATAAACAGATGGCAATCTATTTATCATATGTTGAGCTTTGTTATTTTCTCAATCACCCCAGGAGTGAACCCATACATATTTAAAATGTTTGAAACATGAAAAATGTACCTGACCCAAAGACTACATTAGATCCCCAAAATGTGTAGGTCTAACAACATGTCTTAACTCCAATTGAATGGATTGAAGAGCTACTCCAAACATTTTATGACTTACAGTGCCTTCAGAAAGTATTCAGACCCCCTTTTCCACGTTTTGTTACGTTACAGCCTTATTCTAAAATGTATTAAATCGTTTTTTCATCTCAAATCTACACACAATACCCCATAATGACGAAGCAAAAACAGGCTAATTTAAATAAAATAACTGAAATATCACATTTACATATGTATTCAGACCCTTTACTCAGTACTTTGTTGAAGCACCTTTTGGCAGTGTCTTTAGGTGCCATTTGGAAAAACTCCAAGCGGCCTGTCATGTGCCTTTTACTGAGAAGTGGCTTCCGTCTGGTCACTCTACAATAAAGGCCTGATTGGTGGAGTGCTGCAGAGATGGTTGTCCTTATGGAAGGTTCTACCATCTCCACAGAGGAACTCTAGAGCTCTGTCAGAGTGACCATCGGGTTCTTGGTCACCTCCTGACCAAGACCCTTCTCCCCCGTTTTAGGCCAGCTCTAGGAAGAGTCTTGGTGGTTCCAAACTTCTTCCATTTAAGGATGATGGAGGCCACAGTGTTCTTCAATGCTGCAGAAATGTTTTGGTACCCTTCCCGAGACTTGTGCCTCGACACAATCATGTCCCGTGCTCTACGGACAATTCCTTCGACCTCATGGTTTGGTATCTGCTGTGAACTGTGGGACCTTATATAGACAGGTGTGTGCCTTTCCAAATCATGTCCAATCAATTTAATTTACCACAGGTGTCAGGACCCGGTGCGAGAAACAGTCACTAATAATCGTTAGAACCCAGAAGATGAGGCAGACACAGCAGTACTAGAGATGGTGGTTTAATTAAAGAACAAAATCTTCAGGCAAAGAAACTAAATCCACAATGTCCAAAAATAAAGCCAAGAGGCACAAAATGGAAATCCTCCAAAATACAAAAGAAACTCCACAAAGTGGTAAAAAACAGCAGGGAAAAACAAACCTCAAAAGACTACTCAAATAATACACAAGAACTAAACCAGAGAACCTCTGGAAAATCCAACAAGAGAAATATCTGTATAAAACAAGGCTTGGGCTGGGGCTGGGTGCTAACTTACAAACACTGAGCAAGGAACTGAGGAACACACAGGGTTTAAATACTAACAAGGGAATGACCTACAGGTGCAAACAATAATTAGAGCAAGAAAAACAAAAAGGTACAAAAAAGGTGCAATGGGGACATCTAGTGACCAAAACCCGAACAGTCTTGGCCAAAACCTGACAGAATCCCCCTCCTAGGAACGGCTCCTGACGTTCCTACCAGCCTTCTCAGGGTGGAGGGTCCTGAACTGACGAATGAGGTCAGGGTCCAGTATGTCCTTGGCAGGAACCCAGGAGCGCTCCTCGGGACCGTAGCCTTCCCAGTCCACCAGATACTGCCAGGACCGCTGCACCCGGCGGGAATCCAGTATCCGGTGGACGGTATAAGCCGACTGGCCACCGATGACACGGGGCGGAGGGGGAGGTCTGCCTGCCGGGATAAGGGGAGAAAAAACAGGTTTTAATAAAGAAATGTGAAATGTAGGATTGATCTTAAGGGATTTGGGTAAGTGCAGGCGAAAAGTAACGGGATTGACTCTCCTGGCAATCTTAAAGGGACCGATGAACCTCTGGGACAGCTTGCGAGACTCCACCCGTAGTGGTAAATTCTTAGTTGAGAGCCATACTCTCTGGCCGGGGTACAGGGTAGGACCGGGACGGCGACGTCTGTTGGCTTGTCGTTGGTACTGCTGAGAGGAACGCAGAAGATTAAGACGTGCCTTCTTCCACGTAAGCCGACAGCGTCTGATGAACCTCGAGGCTGAAGGCACTCTGACTTCTGCCTCCTGGTCCGGGAACAATAGAGGCGCATAGCCAAACTGACACTCATGCGGGGATATACCAGTGGAGGAGGAGCACAAGGTGTTGTGCGCGTACTCGGCCCAAACAATGAATGATGACCATGTGGACGGGTTGTTGGAAACCATGCATCTGAGGGTGGTTTCCAGCTCCTGATTCATCCTCTCAGTTTGGCCATTGGACTCCGGATGGTACCCTGAAGATAAACTGGCCGTGGCCCCTATGAGTTGGCAGAAGGCCTTCCAAAACCTTGAGGCGAACTGGGGACCTCTGTCGGAAACCATATCTTGCGGAATCCCAAAGACTCGGAACACATGGTTAATCACCAACTCAGCTGTTTCCTTGGCAGAAGGTAATTTGGTCAAGGGAACAAACCTGGCCGCCTTAGAAAGCCTGTCGATGATGACTAGGATCGTAGTATTACCATGGGACGGAGGAAGGCCAGTAATAAAGTCCAACGAGATATGGGACCAGGGTCGGTGGGGAATAGATAGAGGGTGAAGGAGTCCTTGAGGGCGGAGGTGAGAAGATTTGCCCTGGCAGCACACGGAACAGGCCTTGACGAAAGTGGCAACGTCTTCTTTTATGGTGGGCCACCAGAACTTACGCTGGATGAACTCCAAGGTGCGACCTACGCCCGGGTGACAGGTGAGGCGAGAGGAATGCCCCCACAGAAGGACATGGGACCTTGCTGCCTTGGGAACAAACAACCGATTAGCAGGACCTCCTCCAGGGCCCGGTTCGATGGCTTGAGCTTGTTTCACGGTATCCTCCACTTGCCACGAGATCGGAGCCACGATCTTAGCGGCCGGAAGGACAGTCATGTCAGTATCTTCTCGAATGGCAGGAGAGTAGATTCGTGACAAGGCGTCCGGTTTGAGATTCTTCGACCCGGGTCTATAGGTGAGGATAAACTGAAATCGGCTGAAGAAAAGAGACCATCGAGCTTGTCTGGAGTTCAACCGCTTTGCCTGCTGGATATACTCCAGATTTTTGTGGTCCGTAAGCACTTGAAACGGTTGAGAAGCCCCCTCGAGCCAGTGTCTCCATTCCTTCAATGCCATCTTAACCGCTAGGAGTTCACGATCCCCCACATCGTAATTCCTCTCGGCCGGGGTAAGCCGGTGAGAGAAGAAGGCGCAAGGATGAAGCTTCTTGTCTTCACCCCTCTGAGACAGGACAGCTCCAACCCCAACCTCTGATGCGTCTACCTCCACCACAAAAGGTTCATCCGCCGTTGGTAGTGTCAGGATGGGAGCAGAGAGGATGCGCTGCTTGAGTCCTTGGAAGGCCGTCTCAGCTTCTCTTCCCCACAGAAACCTTGTGTTGCCACCCTTGGTTACAGCTGAGAGAGGGGCTGCCACCGAGCTGAAGTTCTTGATGAACTTGCGGTAAAAGTTGGTGAAGCCCAGGAAACGCTGAACTTCCTTAACGGACTTGGGGGTGGGCCAATCCGCTACCGCCCCTACCTTCTTGGGGTCCACCTGGACTCGACCGGGTTCCACTATAAATCCCAGGAATTGTACTCGAGAGGAATGGAATTCACACTTTTCCGGCTTAACGTACAAATGGCTGTCTAGGAGGCGTTTGAGCACTTGTCTGACATGCTTAGTGTGTTCTTGAAGGGAGCTCGAAAAGATGAGGATGTCATCCAAGTAAACAAACACGAAGATGTTAAGCATATCCCTAAGCACATCGTTTATGAGCGCTTGGAACACAGCCGGGGCGTTGGTCAGGCCGAAGGGCATCACCGAGTATTCGTAGTGACCAGTAGGCGTGTTGAAAGCGGTCTTCCACTCGTCCCCGGGTTTGATCCGCACAAGATGGTATGCGTTCCGCAGGTCAAGCTTAGTGAAGACAACTGCTTCCTGGAGCAGCTCAAAGGCTGTGGCCATAAGGGGTAGCGGGTAGCGGTTACGGACGGTTATGGCATTGAGTCCCCGGTAGTCAATGCAAGGTCGTAATCCACCGTCTTTCTTGGCCACAAAGAAAAACCCTGCTCCCGCCGGCGAGGTAGATGGACGCATGAGGCCTGCTGCCAGAGCGTCCTTGATGTAGGTATCCATAGCAGCTCGTTCGGGAGGAGAAAGGGAAAAGATCCGACCCCTGGGAGGGCAGGTCCCCGGAAACAGGTCGATGGTGCAATCGTAAGGTCTATGGGGTGGTAGTTTGGTGGCCCTCTGTTTGCTAAATACCAGTTTGAGGTCATGGTAACACTCGGGAACTCGGGACAGGTCGATGGATTCTAGAGACTCGGAAGGGGAACTCTGGGAACTCGGGAAGATACAAGTGGCTTGGCACGTAGGACCCCACTGCTTGATAGTGCCCACAGACCAGTCGATGTGAGGGTTATGGCTGTGAAGCCAGGGATAACCAAGGACGAGAGGGAACTCAGAACAGGAGATCAGATGAAAGTTCATCACTTCCTGGTGTTGGGAAACTGAAAGTCGCAAGGGGGTAGTGGCACGAGTGACAAGTCCAGATCCCAAAGGGCTTCTATCCAACGTAGTAACCCTTATGGGGTCACTTAGAGGTTCAGAAGGAACGCCATTCTCCTTCGCCCAGACCCCATCCATGAAGTTACCTGCGGCTCCAGAGTCTACCAAGGCTTGAAGAGAAAACTCGTGGTCGTCCCAGGAAAGGGTAACTGGAATGAGCAGGCGGGAGTTGGATGGATGGGAGGAGGTTATGTTTCCCGTTACAGTCCTCCCAGGCCTGCACGGGAGAGTGCGTTTCCCTGGAGCCCGGGACACGTGGAGCGGAAATGGCCCGGTTTGCCGCAATATAGACAGCATCGCTCCCTCATCCGGCGGTCTCTCTCAGCCTGGGAGATGCGCCCAACCTGCATGGGTTCTGGTGGAGCCAGCGAGGATAAAGGTGGAGACTCGGAGCTGGAACCGATAGGAGCTAGGGTGAGCGGTCTACGGTTGAGTTCTCTCTCTCTCAGACGCTGGTCTATGCGTGAAGCCAACTTGTTGTTGTCCGGTGGTTCCCGAGTGGCCAGTTCATCTTGGATGGTGTCAGAAAGACCCTTCAAAAAACACACTGTGAGCGCCTCGTCGTTCCAGCCACTTGCTGCTGCCACAGTGCGGAACTGGATGGCATAGTCCGTCACGCTGCGCCGACCTTGGCGGAGAGTCAGGAGCTGTTTGGCTGAGTCAGGGCCGTTGGTAGGACCTTGAAACACTCGCTTGAATTCTTCAGCAAAGGTAGAGTAGCTGGCACAGCAGGGACTTTGGGCATCCCACACAGCAGTAGCCCAGGCTAGGGCTTTTTCCGACAGCAGGGTGATGATATATGCTATCTTGGACCGGTCGGTGGGAAACGACGATGGTTGCAGCTCAAAGGAGAGAGAACATTGGGTGAAAAACCCCTTACAAACACTCGGATCCCCTGAGAACCGTTGGGGAGGCGGCAGACGAGGTTCAGCCAGGGGGTTAACTGCCAGGGGCACTTGAATCGGATGAACTGGAGCAGAAGCGGTTGCCGGGGAAAGTCGATCCGAAATCTGCTTTATGGAAGTCAGCATCTCTGACAGAAGTTGAGAATGTCTAGCCATTAAGGCCTCTTGCTGAACCAGAGCAGCTTCGTGGCGTTGGACAGTCCCCTCGTGGTGGGACAGCATGGAAAAAAAATCCTGGGTACTGGCTGCCTCTGGGTTCATTATAATGGCTCAGTGTTTCTGTCAGGACCCGGTGCGAGAAACAGTCACTAATAATCGTTAGAACCCAGAAGATGAGGCAGACACAGCAGTACTAGAGATGGTGGTTTAATTAAAGAACAAAATCTTCAGGCAAAGAAACTAAATCCACAATGTCCAAAAATAAAGCCAAGAGGCACAAAATGGAAATCCTCCAAAATACAAAAGAAACTCCACAAAGTGGTAAAAAACAGCAGGGAAAAACAAACCTCAAAAGACTACTCAAATAATACACAAGAACTAAACCAGAGAACCTCTGGAAAATCCAACAAGAGAAATATCTGTATAAAACAAGGCTTGGGCTGGGGCTGGGTGCTAACTTACAAACACTGAGCAAGGAACTGAGGAACACACAGGGTTTAAATACTAACAAGGGAATGACCTACAGGTGCAAACAATAATTAGAGCAAGAAAAACAAAAGGTACAAAAAAGGTGCAATGGGGACATCTAGTGACCAAAACCCGAACAGTCTTGGCCAAAACCTGACAACAGGTGAACTCCAATGAAGTTGTAAAACCATCTCAAGGATGATCAATGGAAACAGGATGCACCTGAGCTTAATTTCGTGTCTCCTAACAAAAGGTCTGAATACTTATATAAATAAGTTGTAAAATGTTAAATTATTAATAAATGTGCAAACATTTCTAACAAACTGTTCTGACTCATTATGGGGTATTGTGTGTAGATTGCTGAGAATTTAAAAAAGAAATCAATTTTAGAATAAGGCTGTAACGTAACAAAATGTGGAAAAAGTCAAGGGGTCTGAATACTTTCCGAAGGCAATAATGTAGAAGTTAAGTTACGCAAATCATATATATTTTTTATTAATATATAAAAAGAGTGTGGCTAATGGTAGGTAACTGATGGTGTAGACAGATTCAATTGAGATTACTTCAATACAGCCTTTGTGTAACTATTCAAGTAGGCTACCTCACAGTCAACATGTCAGAGGATATTCATAAATAGAAATTAACACAAACAGCTTAGCAGTAGCTACATTTAGGGAAGCAATCTCTGCAGTCTTACTGGAGAAATTCTGCTCCTCAGGCATTTCCTGGGGAGTAATCTCCTCTCACATTCCATTTGGGACATAGTTATCTGATGTATGAGGGTTTATAAATCTTCTCGCAGAAACTCACATGTGCTTCTGGTTTAATAGTTAATTTGATTTCTATAAATACATTACATTGTGGTCAAGAGATTTGTTGTGGGTTCAACAAGGTGAAGGGTTAAAGGTTTCAATGATCGGAATTATGAAACAGATTGATGACTGACTTGATTTCCCTTGACATTTAGCGCTCGGCTTATTTTTCAGTGAAAACTCATGTCTAGATCCACTGTGTGTGGAGCCTTTAGAAAATGTAAAATACTCTTTGTTGTAGCCCTTTTTCAGTAGTGGGAAACTTTGAAAGTCATCTACATACCAGCTGCAACAAAGCAGCTGCCTGAATGCTAGTTAGCATCTGAAATGATGCTGTGTGTGCGCACATGAGGTCTGCATGTGTGTTTACTATTACAAGCTCACTGGATTATCTCCGAGCAACGGTGGGCCTTTAGGCCCTGAAAGGCATACAGGCAGTCAGTGGGACAGCATACCTCCCAGGGGTAAAATCACAGCAGGCCAATAGCCCACAGTCCCCATGACAACACCTCAAACAATGTCTGAACGCACCAGTACCTTCAAATCAAGGGAAGACAGGACATTGTACAGGCAACAAAACACTCTAAAATCATACTACAAGGTGAACAGCTTACATGATATCATGAAGATGTTCAGCCCTCTGAGGGGCCAGGAATCACAACAGATATGTTTGAATCATAGCACAGCTGCAACACATTTTTCACTAGGCTATATACAGGGAACTGCCCAAATAAACACCAATGTAAAGTTTCTTAATAGGGAGTTGGGCTATCACAAGCCGCCATAACAGCTTCAATGCGCCTTAGAATAGATTCTACAAGTGTCTGGAACTATATTGGAGGAATGCGACATCGTTCTTCCACAAGAAATTCCAAAATTTGATGTTTTGTTGATGGTGGTGGAAAACTGTCTTTGGCATCGCTCCAGAATCTCCTATAGGCTAAAGCCTTGTTCATACTGCAGGCATTAATGCTCAAATCCGTTTTGGACTACTGACTGCCCAAACAGCAAATTATAAGTGACCAAATCGGTGAGAGTGTGTTCAGACAGCAGTCACTTTCTGACAAGGCTACGCTAGTTGTCATTGTAACAACGGGTACAGTTGAGGTCAGAAGTTTACATACACCTTAGCCAAATACATTTAAACTCAGTTTTTCACAATTCCTGACATTTAATCCTAGTAAAAATTCCCTGTCTTAGGTCAGTTAGGATTACTACTTTATTTTAAGAATGTGAAATGTTAGAATAATAGTAGAGAGAATGATTTATTTAATCTTTTATTTCTTTCATCACATTCCCAGTGGGTCAGAAGTTTACATGCACTCAATTAGTATTTGGTAGCATTGCCTTTATTGTTTAATTTGGGTCAAATGTTTCGGGTAGCCTTCCACAAGCTTCCCACAATAAGTTGGGTGAATTTTGGCCCAATCCTCCTGACAGAGCTGGTGTAACTGAGTCAGGTTTGTAGGCCTCCTTGCTCGCACACGCTTTTTCAGTTCTGCCCACAAATTTTCAATAGGATTGAGGTCAGGTCTTTGTGATGGCCACTCCAATACCTTGACTTTGTTGTCCTTAAGCCATTTTGCCACAACTTTGGAAGTATGCTTGGGGTCATTGTCCATTTGGAAGACCCATTTCCTACCTAGCTTTAACTTCCTGACTGATGTCTTGAGATGTTGCTCCAATATATCCACATAATTTTCCTACCTCATGATGCCATCTATTTTGTGAAGTGCACCAGTCCCTCCTGCAGCAAAGCACCCCCACAACAGGATGCTGCGACCCCCGTGCTTCACAGTTGGGATGGTGTTCTTTGGCTTGCAAGCCTCTCCTTTTTCCTCCAAACATAACGATGGTCATTATGGCCAAACAGTTCTATTTTTGTTTCATCAGACCAGAGGACATTTCTCCAAAAAGTACGATCTGTGTCCCCATGTGCAGTTTCAAACCGTAGTCTGGCTTTTTTATGGCGGTTTTGGAGCAGTGGCTTCTTTCTTGCTGTGTGGCCTTTCAGGTTGTCGATATAGGACTCGTTTTACTATAGATATAGATACTTTTGTACCTGTTTCCTCTAGCATCTTCACAAGGTCCTTTGCTGTTGTTCTGGGATTGATTTGCACTTTTCGCACCAAAGTATGTTAATCTCTAGGAGACAGAACGCATCTCCTTCCTGGGCGGTATGGCGGCCCCATGGTGTTTATATTTGCGTACTATTGTTTGTACAGATGAACGTGGTACCTTCAGGCGTTTGGAAATTGCTCCCAAGGATGAACCAGACTTGTGGAGGTCTACAAGTTTTTTCTGAGGTCTTGGCTGATTTCTTTTGATTTTCCCATGATGTCAAGCAAAGAGGCACTGCGTTTGAATGTAGGCCTTGAAATACATCCACAGGTACACCTCCAATTGACTAAAATTATGTCAGTTAGCCTATCAGAAGCTTCTAAATCCATGACATTGTTTCTGGAATTTTCCAAGCTGTTTAAAGACACAGTCAACTTAGTGGATGTAAACTTCTGACCCACTGGAATTGTGATACAGTGAATTATAAGTGAAATAATCTGTCTGTAAACAAATGTTGGAAAAATTACTTGTGTCATGCACAAAGTAGATATCCTAACCGACTTGCCAAAACTATAGTTTGTTAACAAGAAATGTGTGGAGTGGTTGAAAAACGAGTTTTAATGACTCCAACCTAAGTGTATGTAAACTTCCGACTTCAACTGTATGCGTGTAGTGGTGTATGCTGATTGGTGGTGGTGCTCAAGCTTCCTATCACTCAGGAGTTATGTAGCAAGGTAAGATGACAACAATGCCCGCCATGGATGTTTCCCAGTTCAATCAATCAATCAATCAAATTTATAAAACTCTTCTTACATCAGCTGATGTCACAAAGTGCTGTACAGAAACCCAGCCTAAAACCCCAAACAGCAAGCAATGCAGATGTAGAAGCACGGTGGCTAGGAAAAACTCCATAGAAAGGCCAGAACCTAGGAAGAAACCTAGAGAGGAACCAGGCTATGAGGGGTGGCCAGTCCTCTTCTGGCTGTGCCGGGTGGAGATTATAACAGAACATGGCCAAGTTGTTCAAATGTTCATAAATGACCGGCATGGTCAAATAATAATAATCACAGTAGTTGTCGAGGGTGCAGCAAGTCAGCACCTCAGGAGTAAATGTCAGTTGGCTTTTCATAGCCGATCATTAAGAGTATCTCTACCGCTCCTGCTGTCTCTAGAGAGTTGAAAACAGCAGGTCTGGGACAGGTAGCACGTCCGGTGAACAGGTTAGGGTTCCATAGCCGCAGGCAGAACAGTTGAAACTGGAGCAGCAGCACGGCCAGGTAGTCCTGAGGCATGGTCCTAGGGCTCAGGTCCTCCGAGAGAGAGAAAGAAAGAGAGAAAGAGAGAATTAGAGAGAGCATACTTAATTTCACACAGGACACCGGATAAGACAGGAGAAGTACTCCAGATATAACAAACTGACCCTAGCCCCCCGACACAAACTACTGCAGCATAAATACTGGAGGCTGAGACAGGAGGGGTCAGGAGACACTGTGGCCCCATCCGATGATACCCCCGGACAGGGCCAAACAGGAAGGATATAACCCCACACACTTTGCCAAAGCACAGCCCCCACACCACTAGAGGGATATCGTCAACCACCAACTTACCATCCTGAGACAAGGCCAAGTATAGCCCACAAAGATCTCCGCCACGGCACAACCCAAGGGGGGCGCCAACCCAGACAGGAAGATCACGTCAGTGACTCAACCCACTCAAGTGACGCACCCCTCCTAGGGACGGCATGAAAGAGCACCAGTAAGCCAGTGACTCAGCCCCTGTAATAGGGTTAGAGGCAGAGAATCCCAGTGGAGAGAGGGGAACCGGCCAGGCAGAGACATCAAGGGCGGTTCGTTGCTCCAGAGCCTTTCCGTTCACCTTCACACTCCTGGGCCAGACTACACTCAATCATATGACCCACTGAAGAGATGAGTCTTCAGTAAAGACTTAAAGGTTGAGACCGAGTCTGCGTCTCTCACATGGGTAGGCAGACCATTCCATAAAAATTGAGCTTTATAGGAGAAAGCCCTGCCTCCAGCTGTTTGCTTAGAAATTCTAGGGACAATTAGGAGGCCTGCGTCTTGTGACCGTAGCATACGTGTAGGTATGTACGGCAGGACCATATCGGAAAGATAGGTAGGAGCAAGCCCATGTAATGCTTTGTAGGTTAGCAGTAAAACCTTGAATGTTCAAAACAATAGTGTAAGAACACTTTTAAAGCCTCTAAGAATAAGATGATCCAACTTTCAAGTCCTTTTTGGCTAGCCACAGCAGTCAACTGGCTAGCAGTTTATCTTCATAACAAATTCACTAATTTGTTTGTAAACAATTAACAAGCTAGTTAGCTACCACATATTTTTGTCACTGTCAACAGAGTAGCTAGTAGGCAGCAAGATATGGCAAATAACAGTCTAAAAACCACTTGAGGGCTAAATAAATCAGATTTGTATCGGATTTCAAACCACCTTTGTAGGTGGTTTGAATGTGGCTTGACCTATCCCATCCGTGCTTTTTGGCTGTTCAGACTGCAAGAAAAATAAGAGATTCTTATCGGATATGAAAATAAATAAGATTTGTGTCACTTCAAACTGCCAATGTGAACAGGGCTTTAATGGTCAATTGGGTTTAGATCTGGTGACTGACACACACCCTTAAATCCCCCTATGCTTCTTTGAGATCCCTCTTTCAAAGTCAATTACAGTGTCTGAATACCCATACATACCGTTTGAGTATGTGGGGGAAAAAATAACGTTTCATAGTATGTGACATTTCAAAAACTAGTATAAACTAGTATAAAAACGAGTATACTTTAAATGCCCGGATGTCATACTCATTTTAGCTTTGACAGCTGCTAACAATCAGATATGGCGATGTGCTACCGATATTAACCAACAACGCAATCGTGCATGACTCATTCTCAATATTCGAAAATAAAGTTTTTCAGGATTGGACATTTAAAAAAAATCTAGTATGGTTTAATTGCCAAGATGTTATACTCATTTCAGCCCTTCATCTAGAATTCAATACACTGGAAGAGGTGGGCTGCGAGTAATAGGCCCTAGTTTTCTTCAAGTAGCCAAACAACAAAACTAGGCTACTTAATTGGGAAGATACAGAATAGCAAAGCTTATGCCGTGGTGTTCAAATGTAGACCAAGTCGTTTTTGATCACGAGTAGGCCTATTGCGTCGCAGGCTACACTTTGAAAAACGTTTTTAAAATGTTTCTTACCCAAAGTGGATTTTTGTTTTCTCATTGAAAAGTGTTTATTGTTATCTTGGGCTTCATCAGAGCTTTTAAACATCATACAAACGGGGACAGCTTGGTCTGACGAGGAAATCACAACTATTGTGAAGTCCTTGCAGAGAAACCACATGATAAAAATCACATCCATTAATTTGTGTGACATCAAAGAAGGTTGCAGTCCAAGTAAGCTTCAAACAGGGAGCTCACCCCGCAAAGCACATGGTAAGATCAGTGACATAACATCAAAACAGGAAGAAAAAAAAGGTAAGGTTAAATAATGCACTGTGCGAAATTGTGATGTAAATGTGCATACTATGTATTGGTGCATCAAAATACATGAAGTTGCCAATATTATGTTTCAATAGAACAGCATGATGGAGTAGCTAAAGTGGAACAGTATTTTTTTAAATGTTTTATTTAACCTTTATTTAACTAGGCAAGTCAGTTAAGAACGTGAATTCAGAAAACGTGGGAGACTTGCGTTGAAATCTTCTGTAACCTCTTCAGACATCGATCCAACATATTAGCCCAACTCATGATGCATTTCTGAAATCCTCAATGCTTCCTAATCAAACAAATTGATTTGTCATTGGGGTACAATTAGGACTATAATGGTGTCCCAGTTTATCTATCCTGCTGTCTACCAATTCCAAACTGAAAACGTGTTTTTTACTCAGTGCATGCAAATGGGTGTGTCATGCCTGAGCGTCTGCTAAATGACTTAAATGTAAATGTAAATGTAATGCCTCCTGTGAATATGATATCAACATTTGTTTTTTTGTGTGATTAGGAAACATCTTGAGGATTTCAGAAATGTATAATTTGTTGGGATAATATGTTGGCTAGATGTCTAAAGAGGTTACAGATGATCGTCAATGTAAAAAGCGTCCCACTTAGTCTTAATACACCGTATTAGAGGAGGTGTCATAATGCCCATAAAACCTAGCGGTCAAACAGAAAAATGGTTCCAATTGTTTTTCCACCAATTATTTTTCCCATAGGGAATTTTAGAAATACTTTCAAATAAGGGCATGCAAATCTCTCTTGGTCAAGGTGACTTTTATCAATATATTAGTCTATTTACGCTCAGATTTGAAAATGCTAATTAGCATAATGTTAGACTACAAATCCCTGCACGTCATCGTTGTGTCAATTTAAAACTGGCACAAGTTTTACTAAATTTCATTACTAAATGTAACATTAGATAGTTAATCCAGAGACCCTTTTTGAAAAAATATATTTGTTGTTTATTTTGTTTAAAAAAATGGACAACTTTAACTTCCCAATTTCGTGGTATCCAATTGGTAGTTACAGTCTTGTCCCATCGCTGCAACTCCCGTACGGACTTGGGAGAGGCGAAGGTCGAGAGCCGTGCGTCCCCCGAAACACAACCCAGCCAAGCCGCACTGCTTCTTGACACAATGCCCGCTTAACCCGGAAGCCAGCCACACCATTCACCTGGCGACCGTGATGGCGTGCATTGCGCCCGGCCTGCCACAGGAGTCGCTAGTGCGCGATGGTACAAGAATATCCCTGCCAGCCAAACCCACCCCTAACCCAGACAACGCTGGGCCAATTGTGCGCCGCCCCATGGGTCGCCCGGTCGCGGCCGGCTGCGACAGAGCCTGGACTCAAACCAGGATCTCTAGTGGCACAGCTTGAACTGCCTTAGACCACTGTGCCACTCGGGAGGCCAATAATATCCAGTCTTATGGCAAAAAAAGAAACCAGATATGCCTCAATCCTTGTCTTTGGTGCCATTTACACAGGCAGCCCAATTCTGATATTTTTTTCAACTAATTGGTCTTTTGACCAATCACTTCAGATATTTTTTAGAGCTGATCTGATTGGTCAAAAGACAAATTAGTTTTAAAAAATCACAATTGGACTGCCTGTGTAAACGTAGCCCATTGAGCAGAGGCCCTCTCGAGTGAACTACTTTCCATGCCAGCACCACCGATTTTTGAAACGGCCTGTTTTCTGTTAAAGTTCTTAGTCATGTAATACAAATCTCTGAGGTCTTCACAGATCAAATCTCTGAAGTGTTTACTGATTATTTTCCTCAATGTTTCATATCTGCCAGAAATGATATTATATTCCATCAGTCAAACTTCACAGACCTCATCCAGATTTCCACTTTTGACTCCATGACTGGAAATATGTACCATATTCTGAGACTTTAATGTTACATTACATTAATCAAATCATATATTCTATTAATTCTGAACGCAGTATGTCCTCAGCGGTTCACTGTGTTATCCATGGGTTATTCATTAAGCCATTTTTTACATGATTTTGTCTATACTGTATTTTAAACATAGTATATAATATGTAACAATGTGGATAAATGTCTTATTGAAAATAAAAACTTGTCGACAGTGGCCACTAATTCTTAGCCTATAGGGAGTGTGGCGTAGTGTTAATTGGCAGGGTGTGTCTTTCATATGGTGGCATGTTGCAGCTGGCGGTATGCAGTATTAGCGGAATGTGTGCTGTGTCCACGCACTGCATGCCTGAGCAGGAGAAGCTCATATGACCCCATCCTCCTGACCAATTCCAAATTCCACCTCCAGAAGAGAGGGTGTAACTATGGTGATGGCAGCAGACTTCTCTTCAGATGATGGCAATTACAGTTTACAAACACAAACTGTGGTTTGTCACCACCGCAGATAGACCCAATCTCTATAACAGTGGATCAAACTTGACAGTGGTATGTGAGCTGTGGCCTGTGCGCAGTTGGATAAGTATACAGTATTCAAAAGTTGGAAATTAAAGGATGTCATGATGTTACTGGACAGGATGCGTACTGAATGCTGCCATCTTCTGACAGAAAAGTAAATGGCTGTGAACAAAAGTTGAGAGCAGACATTTTCCTAAATAAAATCAGCACTGTGATGATAATCGCAAGTCAAAATAGTAGCTTTTAAAACAATGTATACTGTGTTCCCCACATTGTTTTTATTCCCAATTCAGTGAGGTCATTATGGACTAAAAGCAGTAATCGGATGACACTTTCAAACATGTATTACAGTCTTGTTAACAAACACATAGTGGATTCAGGAAAATACTGCCACAGCTATTGAGGCAAGATAAGATAGCCATTACTTTTACATTCCCATGTCTCAGTTTGTTACCAAGGCAACTCTAAAGGGAAAGACAAGAAACAATCTATGTAATAAAAGTTTAACTGTATTTGAACTGAAAAACATTCTATGGCCAATATAGCAGCCAAAGTACACTAGAGCAGGCATAAGTGAATGTTATTCCCTATCTGTCTTCACTTCTTGCTACATGACTTCAACGTATGGAACTTCAAATGTCACATTATACTCCTGCCTGCATAACATACTAATATCCTGCAGCACAGAATTCCCCTGATGTGCTGACTGGCCATTTAAATCATGCTGTTTGGCACATCTGTCTTCAGCAGCAGCTGCCTCTTGACTTCCTGGGTATAGCACACACACACACCGTCTGGACTTCGGATATTGTATATGGGAGACATCTGCAGGAGTGTGGAACGTTCCCCTGCTGCCAAACCATAGACCCAATTGGGCTTGAGTTGCTTTTTCGGTGTTGTAGTCAGTGTGTTGAATGAGAGTGACAGAGCCTGCAGCTAGCTACCGTAGAGCTCCTATGGCTCGTTTTTATCTGAATGTCTGAGCACAGAGTGCAAGAGGTTCTCCAAATCAATCAGAGAGATGGTTGGAAACCAGAGGACTCTGGTTCACTCAAATCAATGTTAATGAGTGATTTTTGCAAAATTACAAAACCGCAATCTCTCTCGGGTTGCCAATTGAATAGCGCCATAATTGTCCTGTGATCCACAGCTACAAGTGTGCAATTCCAACAGTGACTATTCCACTCCTATGGGCAGACTGCAGGTATTTTCTTACAGTGGATATAAAAGCATTTGACTGTTTCCTCCCACTCATTTTGCTGCAGTGCTGTCACTGTAGTGATTGGCTTTCACAGCTCCTGTGCTGTTTATTGCTTGTCTGCATTGCTTTGTATTTAGTGTGTTTGTATAATCTACTGCAATCGAACCTCCATAGTCATAATGGCTTTGAAGCCTATTCCAAAGTCTGCACATATCCGAGCTACAGTACCTTCCTTTCCAGAGGAAATAGCTGCCTTTAGGTCTCAGGTAAGGTTATTCATCATCATTAAGGTGACAGACAATCCAGAACATTACCTCTGTTACATTCACCCTTATATTCACCTTTGGTTGACCTCCTCTCCCTATCAACCCCAACAGCTGACTGATACCAGCTCTCTGGTGATAGGAGTCAAGGCACCACTGTAACCGATTTCCATCAAACCTTGGTCATCAGGCAAGGTTGCACACCACAAATGTCTGGCTTTAAAATGTGGTCGTCCCCCATTACTTTTGGTTAACAGTTGAGGGATGGTTCTGCAGATATATAAACATTCTCAAATTCATAGACAGAGCTTCAGATGCAAGGACTGACCATCCATCATATAAAAATTATAGTTTTAACCATGTTTTGATGCTATGGACTATACAGTGTTTGTTTGCAAGCAAAAACTCCTAGGTCTGTATTGTTTTTGGAAACCTGCCAAATGTACAGTTGTAATTCATAGCCCAAAATATATACACTGCTCAAAAAAATAAAGGGAACACTAAAATAACACATCCTAGATCTGAATGAATGAAATATTCTTATTAAATACTTTTTTCTTTACATAGTTGAATGTGCTGACAACAAAATCACACAAAAATTATCAATGGAAATCAAATTTATCAACCCACGGAGGTCTGGATTTGGAGTCACACTCAAAATTAAAGTGGAAAACCACACTACAGGCTGATCCAACTTTGATGTAATGTCTTTAAAACAAGTCAAAATGAGGCTCAGTAGTGTGTGTGGCCTCCACGTGCCTGTATGACCTCCCTACAACGCCTGGGCATGCTCCTGATGAGGTGGCGGATGGTCTCCTGAGGGATCTCCTCCGAGACCTTGACTAAAGCATCCGCCAACTCCTGGACAGTCTGTGGTGCAACGTGGCTTTGGTGGATGGAGCGAGACATGATGTCCCAGATGTGCTCAATTGGATTCAGGTCTGGGGAACGGGCGGGCCAGTCCATAGCATCAATGCCTTCCTCTTGCAGGAACTGCTGACACACTCCAGCCACATGAGGTCTAGCATTGTCTTGCATTAGGAGGAACCCAGGGCCAACCGCACCAGCATATGGTCTCACAAGGGGTCTGAGGATCTCATCTCGGTACCTAATGGCAGTCAGGCTACCTCTGGCGAGCACATGGAGGGCTGTGCGGCCCCCCAAAGAAATGCCACCCCACACCATGACTGACCCACCGCCAAACCGGTCATGCTGGAGGATGTTGCAGGCAGCAGAACGTTCTCCACGGCGTCTCCAGACTCTGTCACGTCTGTCACGTGCTCAGTGTGAACCTGCTTTCATCTGTGAAGAGCACAGGGCGCCAGTGGCGAATTTGCCACTCTTGGTGTTCTCTGGCAAATGCCAAACGTCCTGCACGGTGTTGGGCTGTAAGCACAACCCCCACCTGTGGACGTCGGGCCCTCATACCACCCTCATGGAGCCTGTTTCTGACCGTTTGAGCAGACACATGCACATTTGTGGCCTGCTGGAGGTCATTTTGCAGGGCTCTGGCAGTGCTCCTCCTGATCCTCCTTGCACAAAGGCGGAGGTAGCGGTCCTGCTGCTGGGTTGTTGCCCTCCTACGGCCTCCTCCACGTCTCCTGATGTACTGGCCTGTCTCCTGGTAGCGCCTCCATGCTCTGGACACTACGCTGACAGACACAGCAAACCTTCTTGCCACAGCTCGCATTGATGTGCCATCCTGGATGAGCTGCACTACCTGAGCCACTTGTGTGGGTTGTAGACTCCGTCTCATGCTACCACTAGAGTGAAAGCACCGCCAGCATTCAAAAGTGACCAAAACATCAGCCAGGAAGCATAGGAACTGAGAAGTGGTCTGTGGTCACCACCTGCAGGACCACTCCTTTATTGGGGGTGTCTTGCTAATTGCCTATAATTTCCACCTGTTGTCTATTCCATTTGCACAACAGCATGTGAAATTTATTGTCAATCAGTGTTGCTTCCTAAGTGGACAGTTTGATTTCACAGAAGTGTGATTGACTTGGAGTTACATTGTGTTGTTTAAGTGTTCCCTTTATTTTTTTGAGCAGTGTACTATAAATATTTTGTTTTTAGAAAACACCTCCCAAATATCAGCTTTTTATACAGTGGGGAGAACAAGTATTTGATACACTGCCGATTTTGCAGGTTTTCCTACTTACAAAGCATGTAGAGGTCTGTCATTTTTATCATAGGTACACTTCAACTGTGAGAGACGGAATCTAAAACAAAAATCCAGAAAATCACATTGTATGATTTTTAAGTAATTAATTTGCATTTTATTGCATGACATAAGTATTTGATCACCTACCAACCAGTAAGAATTCCGGCTCTCACAGACCTGTTAGTTTTTCTTTAAGAAGCCCTCCTGTTCTCCACTCATTACCTGTATTAACTGCACATGTTTGAACTCGTTACCTGTATAAAAGACACCTGTCCACACACTCAATCAAACAGACTCCAACCTCTCCACAATGGCCAAGACCAGAGAGCTGTGTAAGGACATCAGGGATGAAATTGTAGACCTGCACAAGGCTGGGATGGGCTACAGGACAATAGGCAAGCAGCTTGGTGAGAAGGCAACAGCTGTTGGTGCAATTATAAAAAAAATGGAAGAAGTTCAAGATGATGGTCAATCACCCTCGGTCTGGGGCTCCATGCAAGATCTCACCTCGTGGGGAATCAATGATCATGAGGAAGGTGAGGGATCAGCCCAGAACTACACGGCAGGACCTGGTCAATGACCTGAAGAGAGCTGGGACCACAGTCTCAAAGAAAACCATTAGTAACACACTACGCCGCCATGGATTAAAATCCTGCAGCGCACGCAAGGTCCCCCTGCTCAAGCCAGCGCATGTCCAGGTTCGTCTGAAGTTTGCCAATGACCATCTGGATGATCCAGAGGAGGAATGGGAGAAGGTCATGTGGTTTGATGTGACAAAAATAGAGCTTTTTGGTCTAAACTCCACTCGCCGTGTTTGGAGGAAGAAGAAGGATGAGTACAACCCCAAGAACACCATCCCAACCGTGAGGCATGGAGGTGGAAACATCATTCTTTGGGGATGCTTTTCTGCAAAGGGCACAGGGCGGCTGCACTGTATTGAGGGGAGGATGGATGGGGCCATGTATCGCGAGATCTTGGCCAACAACCTCCTTCCCTCAGTAAGAGCATTGAGATGGGTCGTGGCTGGGTCTTCCAGCATGACAACGACCCAAAACACACAGCCAGGGCAACTAAGGAGTTGCTCCGTAAGAAGCATCTCAAGGTCCTGGAGTGGCCTAGCCAGTCTCCAGACCTGAACCCAATAGAAAATCTTTGGAGGGAGCTGAAAGTCCGTATTGCCCAGCGACAGCCCCGAAACCTGAAGGATCTGGAGAACGTCTGTATGGAGGAGTGGGCCAAAATCCCTGCTGCAGTGTGTACAAACCTGGTCAAGAACTACAGGAAACGTATGATCTCTGTAATTGCAAACAAAGGTTTCTGTACCCAATATTAAGTTCTGCTTTTCTGATGTATCAAATACTTATGTCATGCAATAAAATGCAAATGAATTACTTAAAAATCATACAATGTGATTTTCTGGATTTTTGTTTTAGATTCTGTCTCTCACAGTTGAAGTGTATCTATGATAAAAATTACAGACCTCTACATGCTTTGTAAGTAGGAAAACCTGCAAAATCGGCAGTGTATCAAATACTTGTTCTCCCCACTGTATATATGAAAAAATATGCTTCAAAATGTTCCACTCTAGTAAACTATTGCGCTATAAAGATCACGAAAGGGCACCTTGCATGTTAGACTGACCGAGTGAACAGGGGACGGTTCAATTCAGCGATGCATCAGCACCTCTTTTTATTGGTCTATATGCCCCTTTCGCTCCTGTTCTTTAATGCAGGTCTTTATTTCACCAGGTCTATGATCTCGCCGAAAATAGTAGCAGCGCACACTGGCCATTCCTCTGCGTCTGCAGAATGGATTATTTGCCTTGATAAAAGGTAATTCCAAATTTCTTTCAAATGTTTTTTGGAAACCAACTTCTCACTTTTCACAATACTCAATTTATTTGTAGGCATTTCCTTCCAATGGGACCAGTGAAGCCTGTGTTTACTTGACTTACAAAACTAGGTTATCCTCCACATTGCCATATGTTGCTGAAATAGTACATTCTATACGTAGTTAGCCAGCGCAGCAGTGAATATCGCTTGGTTATAAATTGTCTTCATAAATATGTCGTCTGAAACGCTGCTCTAGGCTCCGTTTTATTTTATACTTCCAGCCCATGTATTCTTAAACAGCTATGAACGGACTCGGCGTGGATGTTCATTCATTTCTCATTAGCATATTACAGTACTAGCTGATGATTCTGAAATTAATAGTGGGCCAGTAGTTTACATCAAATGTCACAAGGAGATCGACAAGAACCAGTTTACAAACTGCTAAGGTCCCCACTGTTTGTGCACTCCATGAAGTCTGTTGAGTGACTAGGGAGCACTACTGGGTAAATGATTTAGATGGAAATATCAGTCATTGAGTGTTGAATGATCGTACTATATTTATGACTGATACAGCAGGTCTCGCCACGATGGTCACTTGACCATGGGATCGTCCCTTTACAAATCAACGTTTCCTACTACTACTGCACTACTCTTCATGCAGATTATAACCTTTGGTCAGAAATACATAACTCATTTGATTATTATAATCAAGTGAGATTTGTAAGTGTGAGTGAATACCTCCTGGACTATGTGATGGAACAGCGTTGTAAAGGTGAAGAACCTGTCAGGAAAATAGAAAGGATATGTATTGCATCAGCTATTACGTGATACAGGTGGGAGGGCGTGGTGTTTTACTGTTGATTTGCTCTAGAGCTTTAAACTTGCCATTCTAGATTTGCCCAGAGTAACATGATGCAAAGCTACCTGTCTGAAAGATTATTTCTAACACAGAAAGATAAGGTGGGGACAGACATGGTTTTCCAGGCCCTCTGGCGGCTGCTCTGATTACTGAGCTGTGGATAAGGCTGCAGGAGACCTGAAGGAGAGAGGCCCCAGCGCACCAGGGAAACCTCCTCTGTGGTCTCTCCATTCGGCACGTTCACCACCATGAGAGAGTGGGAGAGAGAGTGCATTAGCCACACGGCCGTGTGACTCGCTTGTCAGATGTGTTTACAAAGTAAATGTCCCTTTGTCACTGTAGAGCGTACTAGGCACTTTAGGCAGTGCAGCTTAAAGGAGTTGCTTTTGGTGTGGCTTATCGTCAACCTGCAGGCAAACATGACTCACCTTATAATGTAGATATTTGACATTTACAGCACAGACTTTTTGACTAGATTTTGGTTGGTTGTATAATTGTAAATTCGTCTGTAAATTCGTTCCCCACCAAAAGTAAGCGCAAATACAATGTGAATGGCTAAATATAGCATTTCATATTTTCATTGTTCTACTCTTGCATTAACGTAACAGGAAGAAAAAGACCTATACCAACTACCAAGACAGGTAGTCTCTCAAATATGTATTATGTGATACCATGGTTGGCAAGTAGGGTACAGAATAAGCAGCCATAATATGTCATGATGAAAAGTTTTTGCACACTTCCCCCCAGGCTACAGCTCGATGAAATATTCGGCTGCTTTTACTGTTGAAAGTGACTCCACAAAGTAATGTGACGGTAAGATAGTGGACCCTACACAGTCTTGTCAGTGGGTGTGAAGCATCAGGAGTCAGACAGAGTCACGTGGAAAATAGTTGTAGTGATTTGCAGGTGCAGAAGGTGAGCTGGATCCATTCATATTTACAAGACTTTGATGAGCACTGACATTTTTATCTAACCTTTATTTAACTAGGCAAGTCAGTTAAGAACACGTTCTTATTTACAATGATGGCCTACACCGGCCAAACCCCGGACGAGGCTTAGAGAACACTGGGACAACATATCACTCCAGCCCTCCTTAAATGAGCACCCTGAACAGGTTAAATGCCCAAACCCATCTGAGATATTCCAAAATGCACCTAAACAGGTAGGCCTATTTCATCAATTAACTTGAATTTCTCACTTAATAATGCATCCTTTTCACTGGTTTCAATATGAATGGCCAATACATAATACATTTGAACATATCAGGGCGTAAAATCACATTTAACGATACAGGTATAGGAAAATGCTTGAAAACGTTAGCAACATGAACAAACAGTAGCAGACATTTGCAATCTGTTTTTGGCACTAAACGAGAGGATATGAACGGAGGGGAATGTTTAAGGTGACAAGAGCTCTCGCCAGTGCTCAGCGTCATACAGGGTTATTTTCCTAATTCTCTAATGTTGTGCTGAATAACTGACTGATAGGATATTTCCTCTCCGTTCAGACCTGCTGAGCGCTCTGGAGAAGATGTGGAGATCATACTGGCCAGGCTGAAACGAGTGAAGGCCTTTGAGCGGTTCCACCCTAGCCTCCTACAACAGATATGCCTGTGTGGATACTACGAATGTCTGGAGAGAGGCGTCACATGTAAATGTAACAGTATAACTTTAGTACCGTCCCCTCGCCCCGACACGGGCGCGAACCAGGGACCCTCTGCACACATCAACAACTGACACCCACGAAGCGTCGTTACCCATCGCTCCACAAAAGCCGCGGCCCTTGCAGAGCAAGGGGAAACCCTACTTAAGTCTCAGAGCAAGTGACGTAACTGATTGAAATGCTAGTAGCGCGTACCCGCTAACTAGCTAGCCATTTCAGATCCGTTACACTCACCCCCCTTTCAACCTCCTCCTTTTCCGCAGCAACCAGTGATCCGGGTCAACAGCATCAATGTAACAGTATAACTTTAGTACGTCCCCTCGCCCCGACACGAGCGCGAACCAGGGACCCTCTGCACACATCAACAACTGACACCCACGAAGCGTCGTTACCCATCGCTCCACAAAAGCCGCGGCCCTTGCAGAGCAAGGGGAAACCCTACTTAAGTCTCAGAGCAAGTGACGTAACTGATTGAAATGCTAGTAGCGCGTACCCGCTAACTAGCTAGCCATTTCAGATCCGTTACATAAGTCTTGCAATTATGTTCAAAGACCAGTATGTTAGCGAGACTCTTACTCTGTGCATATCTAAAAATATGTTCTCACATCATGTATTTTCTTCTCTAGTATATCGTCAAGGAGATATTGGTACCAGCTGGTATGCTGTCCTCTCTGGCTCACTTGATGTCAAAGTGTCAGAGACAGCAAATCATCAGGTAAGAACGGTTGACTATTCCTGTAATTATACCCCTTTTAATGAAAAGCAATAGTATTTATTGAGTAGATGCCATAAACAGTCGATGGCGTAAAAGATTGCAAGTGAACAAGATTGCAAAACGAAATGGCATATTAAAACCACTTCCCTGACTTACTGTGAATTACTTTTCTGTACAATTTAAATCACTCGCCCCGTATCCAATCGATTCATTGGTTCCAAAAATAAATTGTACTATAGCTAATGTTCATATTTTTTCATCCAATCGTTAAATACCAAATAAGATAGGCGTATCAGAGGTGTGTCCACTTTCCTGCAAAAAAAAAAATTGGTATTCCTTATGTATTGCCTGAGATGGGTGTAAATCTTTCCAATAATCCTACCTTTAGTTCTATTAGTCTCCTCTCACGTCAAAAAGGATGAACTGCTCTGTAGCATGTGCTTGAGGAGTTCAAGATGCACATTAACCCTGGAGCTCATCTGAAGAGCCAACTAGAAAGGGCACTCTACTCCACAATGATTTATATCTGAGATTGCTAACCTTGGGAACACCAGGAGTCTTTTCCTATCATTACCAGTGACCCGTATGTCCAAGTCTGCCTGACCCTGTGTTGATTGGAGTGATTTTAGAAGCCCTTTGTCTAATGCAAGTGTTCAGTGCTGCTAGATTGCGCCCCACCGTTGGGCGTGATCTGATCACTGCCCGTACCTAGCACTTTGAGTGCCTCTCAATGAGGCCCATTTTTAAGGGAATAAACACATTTGATTAGCGTAGTCCTTCCTACTTCCTCCCTGTGTCCTCCTATCGAAAACAACGAGGAACCATCCAAGAAGAGATGCTTTTTGGTGTCTCTTGTAGGATGCGGTTACGATTTGCACTCTGGGGATTGGGACAGCATTTGGGGAGTCGATCCTGGATAACACCCCACGGCACGCCACCATTGTTACCCGGGAATTCAGTGAACTCCTCCGCATCGACCAGAGGGAGTTCAAGTCTCTGTGGGAGGTAAGCACCTCTGCAGTACTCCTCACTATTGTGGATTCATGCTTTCAATACACCATCCAGTATGACTTACCTAGATAGTAGCTGTAGTTAAGTATCAGTGGACTGATAATACCCACGCTGGAAATAATGAGGCTTTGTGGGGGTTCTATATTCTGGGATTTTCTTTGATCTCTGCAAAAGTGAGCGTGCAGAATTGTTGGTAAGTTGTTTACCCTTTGAGGTGTGCCTCTGAGGCATTGGTTTTTACTTGTGTTTATACACTGTGTATAGATCACGTGAGCAGGACATGAATGCTTAAAGTAGACCACAAGAAATAGCCTTTCTTTTAAAAAATATATTTTAATTGGGATAGTATTTCTTGAGCGGTAGCTCATGAAGCATCTGTTTAAAGTTTCATTAGACCGTTTGACCACTAGGGGGAAGTGCACTTCTTCATATTGTGTGGATACATTTACAATTGTGGTTAGATCGCTCGCTTCATCATTTAAGTCAACATTTGGAGCCATTCTCCTCTTCAATTAGTCTAGGAAAAATAGTGCTCCTGCAAAGATTCTTTGCCATATCTGTGAAACATTGTTCCTTGTACTCAGGGCATGATAATTCCATGGGAAATAATTTTTTGAAGAGCAGTAATGATATCTGAATGTCTCCGCAGCAGGTTAGACAGTTATATCCCTTGCCACTGTGTCCCTTCCTGCTCCACTGAGCTCCTCTCCCCCCAGCAGTACAGGAAGGTACTAAGGACTG